>NW_027361707.1:17137500-17637500 GCF_039654945.1 Dendrobates tinctorius
TAACGGCTGCCACAGGTGACCAGATAAGCGCTGCCACAGGAGGTGACCAGATAAGCGCTGCCACAGGTGACCAGATAAGCGCTGCCACAGGAGGTGACCATATAACGGCTACCACAGGTGACCAGATAAGCGCTGCCACAGGAGGTGACCAGATAACGGCTGCCACAGGTGACCAGATAAGCGCTGCCACAGGAGGTGACCAGATAAGCACTACCACAGGAGGTGACCAGATAAGCGCTGCCACAGGAGGTGACCAGATAAGCGCTGCCACAGGAGGTGACCATATAACGGCTGCCACAGGTGACCAGATAAGCGCTGCCACAGGAGGTGACCAGATAAGCGCTGCCACAGGTGACCAGATAAGCGCTGCCACAGGAGGTGACCAGATAAGCGCTGCCACAGGTGACCAGATAAGCGCTACCACAGGAGGTGACCAGATAAACGCTGCCACAGGAGGTGACCAGATAAGCACTACCACAGGAGGTGACCAGATAAACGCTGCCACAGGAGGTGACCAGATAAGCGCTGCCACAGGAGGTGACCAGATAACGGCTGCCACAGGAGGTGACCAGATAAGCGCTACCACAGGAGGTGACCAGATAAGCGCTGCCACAGGAGGTGACCAGATAAGCGCTACCACAGGAGGTGACCAGATAAGCGCTGCCACAGGAGTTGACCAGATAAGCGCGCTGCCACAGGAGGTGACCAGATAAGCGCTACCACAGGAGGTGACCAGATAAGCTCTGCCACAGGAGGTGACCAGATAAGCTCTGCCACAGGAGGTGACCAGATAAGCGCTGCCACAGGAGGTGACCAGATAAGCGCTACCACAGGAGGTGACCAGATAAGCGCTGCCACAGGAGGTGACCAGATAAGCGCTACCACAGGAGGTGACCAGATAAGCACTGCCACAGGAGGTGACCAGATAAGCGCTACCACAGGAGGTGACCAGATAAGCACTGCCACAGGAAGTGACCAGATAAGCGTTGCCACAGGTGACGAGATAAGTGCTACCACAGGAGGTGACCAGATAAGCGCTGCCACAGGAGGTGACCATATAACGGCTGCCACAGGAGGTGACCAGATAAGCGTTACCACAGGTGACGAGATAAGTGCTACCACAGGAGGTGACCAGATAAGCGCTGCCACAGGAGGTGACCAGATAAGCGCTGCCACAGGAGGTGACCAGATAAGCGCTACCACAGGAGGTGACCAGATAAGCGCTGCCACAGGAGGTGACCAGATAAGCGCTACCACAGGAGGTGACCAGATAAGCACTGCCACAGGAGGTGACCAGATAAGCGCTACCACAGGAGGTGACCAGATAAGCACTGCCACAGGAAGTGACCAGATAAGCGTTGCCACAGGTGACGAGATAAGTGCTACCACAGGAGGTGACCAGATAAGCGCTGCCACAGGAGGTGACCATATAACGGCTGCCACAGGAAGTGACCAGATAAGCGTTGCCACAGGTGACGAGATAAGTGCTACCACAGGAGGTGACCAGATAAGCGCTGCCACAGGAGGTGACCAGATAAGCGCTGCCACAGGAGTTGACCAGATAAGCGCGCTGCCACAGGAGGTGACCAGATAAGCGCTACCACAGGAGGTGACCAGATAAGCGCTGCCACAGGAGGTGACCAGATAAGCACTGCCACAGGAGGTGACCAGATAAGCACTGCCACAGGAAGTGACCAGATAAGCGTTGCCACAGGTGACGAGATAAGTGCTACCACAGGAGGTGACCAGATAAGCGCTGCCACAGGAGGTGACCATATAACGGCTGCCACAGGAGGTGACCAGATAAGCGCTGCCACAGGAGGTGACCAGATAAGCGCTGCCACAGGTGACCAGATAAGCGCTACCACAGGAGGTGACCAGATAAACGCTGCCACAGGTGACCAGATAAGCACTACCACAGGAGGTGACCAGATAAACGCTGCCACAGGAGGTGACCAGATAAGCGCTGCCACAGGAGGTGACCATATAACGGCTGCCACAGGAGGTGACCAGATAAGCGCTGCCACAGGAGGTGACCAGATAAGCGCTGCCACAGGAGGTGACCATATAACGGCTGCCACAGGTGACCAGATAAGCGCTGCCACAGGAGGTGACCAGATAAGCGCTGCCACAGGAGGTGACCAGATAAGCGCTGCCACAGGTGACCAGATAAGCGCTACCACAGGAGGTGACCAGATAAACGCTGCCACAGAAGGTGACCAGATAAGCACTGCCACAGGTGACCAGATAAGCGCTACCACAGGAGGTGACCAGATAAACGCTGCCACAGGAGGTGACCAGATAAACGCTGCCACAGGAGGTGACCAGATAAGCGCTGCCACAGGAGGTGACCAGATAACGGCTGCCACAGGAGGTGACCAGATAAGCGCTACCACAGGAGGTGACCAGATAAGCGCTGCCACAGGTGACCAGATAAGCTCTGCCACAGGAGGTGACCAGATAAGCGCTGCCACAGGAGGTGACCAGATAAGCGCTACCACAGGAGGTGACCAGATAAGCGCTGCCACAGGAGGTGACCAGATAAGCGCGCTGCCACAGGAGGTGACCAGATAAGCGCTACCACAGGAGGTGACCAGATAAGCGCTGCCACAGGAGGTGACCAGATAAGCACTGCCACAGGTGACCAGATAAGCACTACCACAGGAGGTGACCAGATAAACGCTGCCACAGGAGGTGACCAGATAAGCGTTGCCACAGGAGGTGACCAGATAAGCGCTACCACAGGAGGTGACCAGATAAGCGCTGCCACAGGAGGTGACAAGATAAGCGCTACCACAGGAGGTGACCAGATAAGCGCTGCCACAGGTGACCAGATAAGCTCTGCCACAGGAGATGACCAGATAACCGCTGCCACAGGAGGTGACCAGATAAGCGCTACCACAGGAGGTGACCAGATAAGCGCTGCCACAGGAGGTGACCAGATAAGCGATACCACAGGAGGTGACCAGATAAGCGCTGCCATAGGAGGTGACCAGATAAGCACTGCCACAGGAGGTGACCAGATAAGCGCTTCCACAGGAGCACCAGGAAATTACTAAAGGTACTGTCACACTTAGCGATGTACCAGCGATCCCGACCAGCGATATGACGCGGTCAGGATCGCTGGTACATCGATAAGTGGTCGCTAGTGAGCTGCCACACAGGCAGATCTCACCAGCGACATCGCAGGGGTCGGGGGTTGCTACTTACCTGTCACACCAGGCGATCCTGACGTCCTCCCGCCTGCGTCCACGCGTCGCTCGTCGTCACAGCAGGAAGCCCAGCAGGAAGCTGACGACGAGAAACGGTCCAGGACGTTCTCACGTGATCAACGATAACCAGTGGGGGAGCGGTCGCAGGTAAGTATCAGACATAGCGATATCGCTAGCGATATCGCTATAACGTCACAAAAACCAGTGACGTTATAGCGATATTGCTAGCGATATCGCTTAGTGTGACAGGCCCTTAAGCTGAGTATAGAGATTTGTTTTTTCATGATTTTGTTTGCCACGGAGTTCGGAGTTCCATGTTTCTGCTCACTGATTATTCATTTAATAGAATAAACGACAATATAATACAATGTAGCAAGGCGTCAACCAGAAAAGGCTTTTTTAAATAAAATTTTTGGACCATTATTGGGAGACTAATAAATCCCCTTCAATTCTTACCATGCTAGCAAAGTGTTCAGGTAGTCCGGTGTGGTGGGATCCGGACTGAGTGGTGGGGAGGTGACAAAGGCAGCAGCTTTCGCCCAGTTTTTGCTCCAGTAATGGGTTCCATCTGTTCCTAAACTCGCAGTAATTGGCTCACCAAACACCAACGCACCTTAATTTAAGTAAAAAAAAACCCTGAGAACTCAGTCACCAGCAATCCAATACACAGACGTGTTCACTTTTACTTAATCGCTAATTTCATTAAAGAATAAGGTTATTACCTATTATATGAACTTAATGATCGCTGGGGTCCAACTACTGGGACCACCACTGATCCTAAGACTAGGGCTTTGAAAACCAAGAAATGGGATCTGTAGCCCCTTCTTGATTGCAATATGATTGTTCATGTTCTGCACCATTATTTTTCTATTGGACTGTTGGAGAAAGCGCTCATCTACTTCCAGTAGTCCCATAGACAATGAATGGAGTGAAGTTGAGTTAAAATGGGGCTTTGTAGGGTCCAGTTTCTTGGGTTTTAACATCCAGATCTTTGGGATTGCTGGGGATCCCAGTTTTTCCTACCCTCTTAGAATAGTGGAATAAATTTGCAAAAACGGCGTGAAAGTGCAATGAGGACTGCACTTGCTTCTGGTGGAGTACAAGGTTCTTTATTCAGCCAACGAGTTTCCTGAGCCTACTGGCTCACTTCATCAGTAGCTGCCCTGATGAAGTGAGCCAGTAGGCTCAGGAAACGCGTTGGCTGAATAAAGAACCTTGTACTCCACCGGAAGCAAGCGCAGTCCTCATTGCACTTTCACGCCGTTTTTGCAAATTTGTTCTAGGACCCTGTGCAGACTTGCTGCTGCTTCTCATGCGTTTATGGGTGTTGTGACTTCCTCACAACCCCAATAGGTGAGCACCTTCCTTTTTCTCTGTTAATGTGTTTTTTGATACGGATTTCACACAGTGGATGCGCCCTGTATTTTTCCTTTCAAGAATAGTGGAATAAACCTTTAAAGAGAATCTGTCAGCAGGTTTTTGCTACCTCATGTGAGAGCAGCGTAATGTAGGCAAAAAGAATCCGAATGTAACGATGTATCACATAGGTTACTGAGCTAACCCCGCCCACACCAGGCTCTCTGTGTACAATGTCCATAGACAAGGAAGGTGCTCATCACAGGAGAGGGAGTGTCTGACTAGCATGCACGCGCTGCTGTGTCCCAGCAATGATAAACTGCTGATGCTAAAACAATAATTGTAACCAAACAACACCTCGGAGCTTAATAAATGAGGTGTCAATGAAATCTGTGTTTTAACCTCTACCTCATGCTGTCTTCAGATTACATAGCAAAAAACTGCTGAAAAATTCCCTTTAAGGACTTAAATTCCTTACTACCCTAAATCAGTAAATTATGTTCGCAAAACCCTTGACAGGCAGCAATTCACTTTACTACCACTGGTTGGCTACACAGAGACACATAGGGCAGAGATATCTAAGGATACGTCAGCAAAATCAGGTTTTTGTTTTTTTAAAGCAAGTCATCTCGGAACTCCCATCTTAGAATATGTGAAGGAAAGTCAAGAAAGGACACATTTGTGCCTAATAATAGCATTTCTATTATACTTTTATCAAATTTAACAATTTGTAGTTAAGAATTATAAAGTATCTTACAAAGTCTGGAGAAACATATCACAATATATCACAAGTATCCATCTTTGTAATAATAAAAAAAAAGAGGACGTGACCAATTAGTGACCGATGTGTAGACGTGGCTGCGGGACTAGTATGACTGGTTAGAGATTACCTCTCTTCCTGGCTTGTGCAATGACATCAGCAGAACTCTTGCTCATTACTTTGGTAATATAGACAGGGGCGTTGATTTGGCTTGCTATGGCAATGGCTCGGAATACTGCTTCAGCTTCAAGCTGGAAGGAAAAAAATATAGTAAATCCTTAAAGGGATTTATTTTACTATGAAGAAAGTTAATTTTAATCAACATTTTAAATCAAGAGATCTTGGAATAATAATAATTTACACAATTGGATGTGTTTAAAAAAATGTTCCTGTGCTGAGATAATTTTACAAATGTGTCCCTGCTATGTACTGTGTGATAATATCACAGCTTCTGGGCAGGTGAGGAAGCAAAAGAGTATACAGACAGGACATTGCGACTGCTCTAACTGTAAAGATCCCTTTCCTACTTAGCTGTCGGAATCGCCTTTATTCCACCCGTAACTTGTGCCCCCTCATCCTTAGTATGGTCTTTGGAAAGAATAAGATGTGCCAGTCCTCTGTACTGACCACACATATATTTATACAGAGTGGAAAAGAGAATTAACAAGGAAGACAACCTAGACATTAACCCCTTTCTGACATTAGACGTACTATTCCATCTATGTGCCCTGGGCCTGTCTGACCATGGACAGAATAAAACATCATCGCCATTGGCCGTGCACACGGTGGGGGGGGGGGTTAGTGGGCGCGGCCGATCGCCGCCGGGTGCCAGGAGTGGTCAGTGTATTATGCTTTAGCTAAGAGATAAGATAGGCCATAAGTTAGTATAGAACAATAGTGGGGTTAGTTTAGAGGAGGGGCATATTAGAGCAAGGAACAGTCAAGGAAGGTTATAGAGCAGAGAAGCAGGGAGATATCGGAGAGACACTTCCTGTTACAGGCAGAGAAGCCTGGGCATCTTGCCCAAGAGCAAGGAGCATACTGCTTATGGGTCAGCCTCAAGCTGTGAAGAAAAAGCTGTCATGTAGGAGAGGGGCCTCAGGCCTTAGGGCAGTGTGGACGGGCACTAGCAAGTGTACTATCTCCAGGAAGGATACGGGGTCTATGACCAGGACAGGAGCAGCTATAATAGTGCTCCCGGCATCTTTTCCCTATGGGAGCCGGGCAAGGGGACAAGGAGCTGGTGACGCAGAAAGGACAAGAATTGTTCATGGAGACAGCTGGGACTGCTGACAGAATGGAAGGAGAGATTACAGGAGTGTTGAAATTCACATGGAAGCCAGGGAAAAACAGGATAAGAAACTGTGTATGGAATGTGCTGCCAAAGTGTTATCTGACTGTGTTCCCAGTAAAGTTGAATTGTTTGCAAAGGACTGTGACTCCGCAGTGATTCTTGGAACTTGAAAACCTGAAGTTAGAGTGACAGAAACCATAAGTGCTATGTACCAGAAGGAACTTAGAATTTCACATGTAAGGCGCCAGGGTTCGTGAACACCATAACAAAAAAAACAAGGCAAAAAACAATGCTTTCTCATCATACCGCCTAACAAAAAGTGGAGTAACACGTGATCAAAATGACGGATATAAATAATCATGGTACCGCTGAAAACGTCATCTTGTCCCGCAAAAAACGAGCCGCCACACAGTGTCATCACCAGAAAAATAAAAAAGTTCTCAGAATAAAGTGAAGCATAAATAATTATTTTTTATATAAAATAGTTTTTATTATATAAAAGCGCCAAAATATAAAAAATTATATGAATGATGTATCGCTATAATCATACTGACCCGAAGGATAAAACTGCTTTATCAATTTTACCTCAAGCGGAACGGTATAAACGCTCCCCCTAAAAGAAATTCATGAATTGCTGGTTTTTGCTCATTATGCCTCCCAAAAATTGGAATAGAAAGCGATCAAAAAATGTCATGTGCCCAAAAATGGCACCAATAAAAACGTCAACTCGTCCTGCAAAAATCAAGACCTCACATAACTCTGTGGGCCAAAATATGGAAAATTATAGCTCTCAAAATGTGGTGATGCAAAAACTATTTTTTGCAATAAAAAGAATCTTTTAGTGTGTGACAGCTACCAAACATAAAAACCCGCTATAAGGCCTCTTCCACACGTCCTAATCTTTCCAGTACCGGAGATGTCAGTGTCCATGTGTGTGATACTTGCGGCACACGTGTGGCATGAGTGTGCCGCATCAGTACCACAAGGACAGGCGCCAGGGAAGAAGCGTTACAGTAAGCGCTGTTTCTCGGCACTGGGTTTTGAACCGGCTCTCATCATTTTCCCCTGCTCTGCCGGCTCTTTTCAAAATGGTGTCACTTGTGGATGATTTCCACTGTTTAGGCACATCAGGTCTCTCCAAACGCAACATGGCGTCCGATCTCAATTCCAGCCAATTTTGCATTGAAAAGTCAAACGGTGCTCCTTCCCTTCCAAGCTCTGCCATGTGCCCAAACAGTGGTTTACCCCCACATATGGGGTATCAGCCTACTCACGACAAATTGCACAACAACTTGTGGGGTCCAGTTTCTCCTGTTACCCTTCGGAAAACAAAAGATTGGGGGCAAAAAGATCATTTTTGTGAAAAAAAAATGTTTTATTTTTATGGCTCTACGTTATAAACTTCTGTGAAGTAGACATCTAGATAAGTTCCTTAGGGGTCTAGTTTCCAAATGGTGTCACTTGCGGGGGTTTCCACTTTTTAGGCACATCAGGGGCTCTCCAAATGCGACATGGCGTCCGATCTTAATTCCGGACGATTTTGCGTTGAAAAAGTCAAACGGTGCTCCTTCCCTTCTGAGCTCTGCCGTGTGCTTAAACAGTGGTTTACCCCCACATGTAGGGTATTAGCGCACTCAGGACAAATTGCACAACAACTTTTGGGGTCCAATTTCTCCTGTTACCCTTGGTAAAATAAAAAAATTGGATCTGAAGAAACTTTTTTGTGAAAAAAGTTGCATGTTCGTTTTTTTTTAAAACATTCCAAATATTCCTGTGAAGCAGCTGAAAGGTAATAGAGTAAGGATTGTCAGACCTGTGCATATGTAGGGTTAAGTGCACCGTGCCTCAGTGGCGTGTGCGGACGCGGTGTCCACCGCTGACAGGATCATAGAGACCTCTATGGTTGTTCCAAGCAGATGGTTTTCAGCGCCACCCGGTGGCCGGCGCTGAACGCACAGGAGTAAATTTGCTACATATGGGCGATCTGCTCATCGCCCATATGTAGCAAAGCCGATCGAGTATTGCATGCTTCAAGCCTCCTATGGAGGCTATTGAAGCATGCCACAAGTAAAAACAAAAATGTTTAAAAATACAAAAAAACAAAAAACCTAAAAGTTCAAATCACCCCCCCTTTCGCCCCAATCAAAATAAAACAATTTAAAAAAAATCCCACATACACATATTAGGTATCGCCGCGTTCAGAATTGCCAGATCTATCAATGAAAAAAAACATTAACCCGATCGCTAAACAGCATAGCGAGAAAAAAATTCAAACGCCAGAATTACGTTTTTTTGGTCGCTGCGACATTGCATTAAAATGCAATAACGGGCGATCAAAAGAACGTATCTGCACAAAAGTGGTATCATTAAAAACGTTAGCCCGGCACGCAAAATGGAGATGCTACGGGTCTCAGAAAATTGCGCATTTTTTTAAGCAAACTTTGGAATTTTTTTTCACTACTTAGATTAAAGAGAGCATACAAATGTTTGGTGTCTATGAACTCGTAATGACCTGGAGAATCATAATGGCAGGTTAGATTTAGCAGCTAGTGAACCTAGCAAAAAAGCCAAGCAAAAAACAAGTGTGGGATTGCACTTTTTTTGCAATTTCACCACACTTGGAATTTTTTTCCTGTTTTCGAGTACACAACATGATAAAACCAATGGTGTTATTTAAAAGTACAACTTGTCCTGCAAAAAATAAGCCCTCATATGGCCATATTGACGAAAAAATAAAAAAGTTATGGCTCTGGAAAGAAGGGGAGCGAAAAACGAAAAATCAAAAAAAGCTCCGGGAGTGAAGTGATCATCAACCAAATATATTGGTCCACCTTACCTAATAAGTATTCTTTAAACTGTAAGTGATGAAGGTCTGATGTAAGACCGAAACGTTTTGTTTACTACGATTGTGGACAACATTAAATTATCATTTGATCACTTAAGTTGAGTGCCGAGTTTCTTGATATATGCCAACGGTTTTTGGAACCTACTCTGGCACCCACAATAGCTGTGAACAAGTTTATCTATTCAACCGTTTGTTCCACCAGAAGTGTCGTGCTGGAAGCTGACTGGAAATGAGGTAATTTTGGGAGGAGATTGTGACGGAACCATGGAGGCACTTCAGGGAATGCTTCAGATCCATCACCGTGTCCTCCGACGACAACGCGGACAGGGGGATCGGGATGTCGGCAATGTGAGCGGATCATGATATGTCCTGCATCGGGAGGCTCAGGTGGGCATTACAATGGGAGCCGGGCTGCTATAGTATCTTTATAGAATCTTTCTTTCTCTGTTTCTTTCTCTCTCTGTTCTTTCTTTCTCTAATCTTTTTTTTTTTACTTTCTCTCTCCGTTCTTTCTCTCTCTCTGTTCTTTATTTCTTTCTCTCGGTTCTTTCTTTCTCCTCTTCCTTTCTCGCGCTGTTCTTTCTTTCGCTGTTCTTTCTTTCCCCTCTTTCGTTCTCTCTCTAATCTTTCTTTCTCTCTCTGTTCTTCTTTTCTCTCTCTCCTTTCTCTCTTTGTTCTTTCTTTCTCTCTCTGTTCTCCTTCTTTCTCTTTCTGTTCTTTCTATCCTCTCTTTCTCTCTCTGTTCTTTCTTTCTGTTCTTTCTCTCTCTGCTCTTTCTTTCTTTCCCCTCTGTCTTTCTCTCTCCCTCTGTTCTTTCTTTCCCCTTTCTTTTGTTCTCTCTCTGTTCTTTTTTTCTGTCCCCTTTCTTTCTCTCTCTGTTTCTTTCTCTCTCTGTTTCTTTCTTTTTCTCTGTTCTTTCTTTCTCTTTTCTTTCTCTCTCTCTGTTCTTTCTTTCTAGCTCTTTCTCTCAGTTCTTTCTTTCTCCTCTTTCTTTTTCTCTAATCTTTATTTCTTTCTCTGTTCTTCCTTTCTCTCTGTTCTCTTTCTTTCCCCTCTTTATTTCTTTCTCTCTGTTCTTTCATTCTCTGTTCTTTCTATCTCTCTGTTCTTTCTTTCCCCTCTTCCTTTCTTTCTCTCTCTGTTCTTTCTCCCTCTCTGTTCTTTCTTTCCCATGTTTCTTTCTCTCTCCTTTTCTGTTCTTTCTTTCACCTTTTTCTTTCTCTCTGTTCTTTTTTTCTATTCTCTCTTTCTTTCTCTCTGTTTTTTCTTTCTCTGTTTCTTTCTTTCTTCTTTCTCTCTGTTCTTTCTTCCTTCCCCTCTTTCTTTCTCTCTGTTCTTTCTTTCTAATCCTTCCCCTTTCTTTTCTTTCTTTCCCCTTTCTTTCTCTCTCTCTCTTTTCTTTCTCTCTCCTTTCTTTCTGTTTTTTTTCTCTCTCTGTTCTTTCTTTTTTTCTTTTCCTCAGTACCAGCCAGTGTGTCCACAGTACCAGCCATTGTGCCCATAATGCCAGCCACTGTGCCATCAGTACCAGTCAGTGTGATCAGCAGTGCTAAATGGGTGTGGTTGGGGCGTGGACATGGGTGTGACTAGTTGTGAAATGGGTGTAGTTGGGGGCTTGGCCTAAAATTTGCCTTTGTCCCTCTTTCCCTTCTTCAAAAGTTGGGAGGTATGGTTACATGGGAAACCAGAAATGAAAATGTATTTATATGTTAAAATGCCCCCCCCCCCAAAAGTCTTTTAAGAACATTTGGGGGCACAATGTGTAATTTAAATGAAAAAAAAAAACTAAAAGAGCAAGACAAAGAATTACAAAAAAGAGACAGACATTGCCAGTACAAATTGCTGTTTCTAGCCTGTACCCCATAAAAAAGGGTATAAAAAAAATTATAAAAAGAGAAACACATGTAAAGCCTGAAAATGTGCCTGGTTTAGCAATGGGAAAAATTGTCCGGATCCTCAACTGGTTAATAAAAAAACCTAAATACGCAAAAAAAGAGGGGAGATTTGCTGGAGTGCTTTCCTTAAGTGGACAAATTCAGCCACCACTAGGGGGAGCATTTGAGCGTACGTTAAAGAACTTCTACCCTGAAGTCAGTAATAAATCAGTACGCAGTAAACTCCGACACTCCCTCTAGTGGTGGCTGCACACAGAACGGCGTCACAATTAACACAGCAAATATTAAGAGTATTTGTTGCTAAATTATTAATTTTTTTTTTTTTTGCTCTGATAGATTAATCCTATCTCATTATTTTAATTGGAGGGCAAGCACAGCTGTATCACAGAACTCAGAATGTATAAGACAGTGTTCATTTTTATCTTTAAAAATGCACTATATTGTGTTTTTTTTTACCAATAATGTTTCTTAAGAAGCTGTGTTGGAAAGCTTTTTATTACTGAAATGGCAAAAAAAAATTGCTGACAGGATGTCCAGAGGGAACATGATCAAAGTTTTATCATCCACATCGTAACGTTACATTAAATACAGTCGCTTGATCTTTCAAGGACGGTCCTTGGAGAGGCGAGCCTGAATTATTCACTGCCCAAAATGTAGCTGATTCACAGCAAAATGGAGAAGATCTAGAGAGCACCAGGCACGAGTAATATTCCCTTTTTCTTTATGTAGCAGATCTACCCTTGGGGAATATCATCAAGTCTGGTCCAGGAGACCGGAGGGGCACTCCGCTAGACATGTGAAGAAACATCAGAAGGCGAGCATATGTCCTTACTTTAGTTTAAAAATGCTATGAAACCATTTTTATTCTAATAAAAGCCTACTGGACAACCCCTTTAATGACCATCCAATGTCTTTTGAAGGTGGGCAGTGGTAATCCTCAGTAGAGGGGGATAAGCAGCTCCTCCTAAAGCAGGTTCCTTCTCTAATGCTCTGATTCCCATTGTTAAAGGGAATCTGTCACCTGGTTATTTGTTGCTCTATCTGGAAGCAGCATAATGTAGGGTCAGAGACCCTGACTCCAGTGATGTGTTGCTCACTGGGCTGCTTGCTACAGTTTTGATAACATTTCTGCTGCAGATCTATCAGTTCTCTGAATGTGGACCTCTCATGAAGCCCCCCATAAGGACACTGCCATGATGCCATTACTAGGTTTTACTGTATACACCAGGCAGTGTTCTAAATGCATTGTACCTACAGTGAAACATGGTGGTGGCAGTGTCTTATGCGGGGCTGCATGAATGCCACTGGTGTTGAGGAGCAACATCTCATTGATGGTACCGTGAATTCACACATATACTGCTTTATACTGAAAGAGAAAATGCTACCATCACTCCGTAGATGTGCACTTTTCCAACATGACAATGATCCAAAACACACGTGTTGCATTTCTGAAGATCACAGAGAAAGTGATTTAGAGGCCAAGTGTCTCCTGATCTGACCCCAACAGAAACACCTATGGAGAACTATGAAGAGACAAGTTGTTGCTGTAACGCGGTGCGGGGCGGTAGCTGTGGGCGAGGTACTGGTCTTTCACTACCCAGCACGTTACATGAAGTTGGGGGTCCTATCTGGGTGTGTGGACTTGTGTTGTGAGGACACTACCTCTTGCAGGCCCCATGCTACTGATGAGTTTACTTGACCAGGACCAGATGTTGAAGACCTCAATGAAAATAAACTCATTGAAAATAAACTTTTTCACTATAAAGACTCTGTATTTTATACGATTTAATAAAATATTACTTTCATTGGTTCATTAAAATCAAGCCAAACAATTTGTGAGTATAAGGCCTGTTTCACACATCCGTTTGTGACCATCAGTCAAAATCCGCCGTTGTGCAAAAAAACGGATCCGCCATTTTTCTTGGCAGATCCGTTTTTTTCCCATTGAGTTGCATTACCGGCGGATCTTGACGGATGGCCATCCGTTGGATCCGTTTTTTTGCGGATCTGACAAAATTTTGACGTCCGCTGACTTGCCCGAACGGACCATGCAATGGTTTTTCGGGCGGTCGGATCCGAACTTCTCATTGCGCATGCCCGAAAGACTTCACTCAGCCGGAAAATTAACCCTAAACTCTGTTCTGGCGGCTGAAAAAACTCTCTCTCTCCCCTCTTCCCCAGGCAGCGGTTCCTTTAAAATTCTTCCTTTGACGGATCTGTTAAAATAACGGTCCGGTGACAAACGTTGTGGTCAGTACAGGAACGGATCCGCTATCCGCCATTTTGGCGGATTTTGACTGACCAAAAAAACTGATGTGTGAAACAGGCCTCAGAGAACCACCACTACCGAAGCCACGGGGCGGTGCCTGACCCTGTGCAACTGCTGACCTGTCCTACCTTGCTGCGGAGGTTGGCACTCTAGAAATTTGCGCAAATGGCGCCCCCACTCACCGGCGGCTAACCCTCTGGCCCTATAAGGCCCTAAGGTGATGGGGTCGAGAAACACGTGAACAAGGCAAACTACTATCCAAATGCTATTAACCGTGTTCTCTCTCCTGTCTTGGCCTGTTACCTCTCTGAGTTATAAACACGGGGACATATTGCTGGGCATCCTCTCCCAGGACCCGATTGCTCGATCCGTCCTCCTGTCGGTTTTCCTTTTCTCTGTTCCCCGAATCTCACTAACCGTCTTCTCTGTCTCCCCTCACTTCAGGACACCCACATCATGCGGCACTGCTTACAGTACAGAACTTAGGTCTGCTTCAGACGCACACTGGGCCCTATCTGACCTCCTGACAGGAAACAGTCTCTGTCCCTACACTCTAGCCCTTCCCACTATGGGCTAGTCCCAATCATTAACTCTAAGTCTCCCTATTATTGGGCAGAACACAATTCCAACACTATCAAGGCATGTCAAGGTTCATATTGTATAATACAACAATATGCATATCATTGAAGGGGGAACGTGGTCAGTATGTCCATCTCCCTTACATCATCACTCTCCATCCAGCATCTAAAAGAGAATTCTTGAAGAATGGAAAAAATATAGATGTTCTGATTTGACGCAAACTTGTTCATTCCATCCCTAAAGACTTGGTGCTTTCCTTAAAATTAATCGAGGTCATACAAAATGCTAGATGTTATATTTTTGATGTGGGGTGTACTCATTTTTATAAAAACTAAGTGAAGTAAAGCTGAAGATTTTGAAACTTATATTATTCACCTTACTTTCATGTTATGGGTTAAATGTTCTATGAAATTCATTTGTCAAAAATTTGGAAATTGTTCTAGAGTATAGTGAACATATTAAAATCTTACTTTGCAAAGGGGGTGTACTCATTTATGCTAAGCAGTGTGTGTATCCTTACACACACTTATTATACACAGTGATTGATATGAATTGCCAAACAGGCCATAAGATAATACAAATTTCCCCAACGTGAAAAACATTTCCCTCTTTCACACTTCAGTTTTTTCCCGTCAGTCATAATCCGACAATTTTTGAAAAAAACGGATCCGCCAAAAAAGGGGGCGGATCCGTTTTTTTCCTCCATAGACTTACATTACTGGCGGATCTTGACTGATGGTCGTCCGTCACCCCCGTTTTTTGACGGATCCACCAAAATTTTTCTGGCTCCCGGGCGGATGAGACGGACACTGCAACGTTTTTTCTTCCTGACGGTCCGCTATTTTTATGTGCACATGACCGGAAGCTATGCTCCGGGATTAATTTTAAATCAGTAATGCCGTTCCGGGATTGTAACGAATTCTCTCTCTCTCCTTCCAGGCTGCGGTTCCTTTAAAATTTCACTTTCGCCAGATCCGTCAAAAGAACGGTCCAGTGACACCCGTTGATTTCACAACGATCCGTTTCCGCCATTTTTGCGGATAACAACTGACTGACAACAACGGAAGTGTGAAACAGGCCTAAACAACCATGAAAGAAAATAAACAGTTGTGAATGTTAAAAGTCAAAGAGGTGAAAACGAACAAAAAAAAACAAATTTGCTGGTCAGGCCATTGTCAAGTAACATGCTGTCTACCTTCAGTCACCACTAGAGGGAGCTCACTGCAGACTGAGTATACATTGAGCTCAATGATAAGACAGTATACGGTAAACTCTTAGGCTCCCTCTAGTGGTGGCTGTCAGTAGCTAGAATATTATTTTTCTTTAAATTTTTACCTAGTCAAGGAATTAAGAGCTACACTATGAATCCAAATGTATTTCAGTTATATGTAAATTTACTTTTTTATTAAATGTAATAAGTTTAACCAGTGTTAAATGACTGAATAACAGAAATGAGCACAATGCACGTACCTCGTCAGGTCGGCTCAGAGCGTGTCCCTCCGGTCCAGTTATGCCCATTTCTAATATCCGCTTTTGTTCCTATTCAATAAAAATGGAAGAAAAAAAAAGATTTTTTTTTTTATTTCGAACAATACAAGATTGCCTGAATTGCCCATTCACTTGAAAAGTTTTATAATCAATGGAGTCTGGAATAAGATGCAGCATATCTCCTTCCAATATAATCCATCAGTGTTACTGCAATATACCGCTCCCTCTATGGAGGGATATGGCGGACGCAGCGCTCACAGTACAGCCAGGGGTAACTCACGTATTAGTAAATGTGCTCCATTATGTCTAAAGGGTTGGATATAATAAGAAAAAAAATGGCTTTCTTCCAGAAAGAGCGCCCACCCCTGTCCAATGGTTGTGTTTGGTACTGCAGCTCCGCTCTAAAAAGATTTTTTTTCCAGCTTTTTATTTATTTTGATTTAATTATTCATTTGTGTTTTATTTTTTCTTCAACCTGATGGTATATTAGCCCCAGGTTACAGGGGATTCTCAGCCTCCTGCCTGTACAGCAGAGCTGACTGGGTCTCCAATGACACAGCAGAGCTGACTGGGTCTCCTAGGACACAGCAGAGCTGACTTTGTCTCCTAGGACAAAGCAGAACTGACTGGGTCTCCAAGGACACAGTAGAACTGACTGGGTCTCCAATGACACAGCAGAGCTGACTGGGTCTCCAAGGACACAGCAGAGCTGACTGGGTCTCCAAGGACACAGCAGAGCCGAATGGGTCTCCAAGGACACAGCAGAGCCGAATGGGTCTCCAAAGACACAGCAGAGCCAACTGTATCTCCAAGGACAAAGCAGAGCCAACTGTGTCTCCAAGTACACAGCAGTGCTGACTGGGTCTCCAAGGACACAGCAGAGCCGAATGGGTCTCCAAAGACACAGCAGAGCCGAATGGGTCTCCAAGGACACAGCAGAGCCGAATGGGTCTCCAAGGACACAGCAGAGCTGACTGGGTCTCCTAGGACACAGCGGAACTGACTGGGTCTCCAATGACACAGCAGAGCTGACTGGGTCTCAAATGACACAGCAGAGCTGACTGGGTCTCCTAGAACAAAGCAGAACTGACTGGGTCTCCAAGGACACAGTAGAACTGACTGGGTCTCCAATGACACAGCAGAGCTGACTGGGTCTCCAATGACACAGCAGAGCTGACTGGGTCTCCAAGGACACAGCAGAGCCGAATGGGTCTCCAAGGACACAGCAGAGCCGAATGGGTCTCCAAGGACACAGCAGAACTGACTGGGTCTCCAATGACGCAACAGAGCTGACTGGGTCTCCAATGACACAGTAGAGCTGACTGGGTCTCCAAGGACACAGCAGAGCTGACTGGGTCTCCAAGGACAAAGCAGAGCCAACTCTGTCTCCAAGGACACAGCAGAGCTGACTGGGTCTCCAAGGACACAGCAGAGCCGACTGGGTCTCCAAGGACACAGCAGAGCCAACTTGGTCTCCAAGGACACAGCAGAGCTGACTGGGTCTCCAAGGACACAGCAGAGCAGACTGGGTCTCCAAGGACACAGCAGAGCTGACTGGGTCTCCACGGACACAGCAGAACTGACTGGGTCTCCAAGGACACTGCAGAGCTGACTGGGTCTCCAAGGACAAAGCAGAGCCAACTGTGTCTCCAAGGACACAGCAGAGCTGACTGGGTCTCCAAGGACAGCAGAGCCGACTGGGTCTCCAAGGACACAGCAGAGCCGACTGGGTCTCCAAGGACACAGCAGAGCCGACTGGGTCTCCAAGGACACAGCAGAGCCGACTGGGTCTCCAAGGACACAGCAGAGCTGACTGAGTCTCCAAGGACACAGCAGAGCTGACTGGGTCTTCAAGGACCCAGTAGCTCTTGCTCCATACACACAGCGACTGCATGAACTCTGGGCCCAGAGGACGAAGTGTTATCAGCACTTCCTATACTGTATATCCAATGCTTCTTCAGTGCTGTACTTACAGTGATAGAAAAGGCAGAGGCGATAATAAACCATCTCTGCCTTCTCTATGGGGTGTCCAGTTGTGTTTGAAAGAAAGCTCCTCGCTCCTGAAGCTGCACAATGTCATACAGCTGATATACTATGAATCACTGGAGAACAGAAACCGGATTGCCAGAAAATACATAGTCTATGGCTGGTCCAGAAGTAGTGAAAGTCATTTCTGTGTGTGAAAAATATAAACTTTAAGTGTTTTTTGTCATGTAAAAATTAACTATGAAAATAAAAGTGTTGCAATTTTCTTCTTTGCCACTAGATGTCAGCAATCTACATGTCAGATTATTAAGATAGATTCTTGATTTACGACCTGGAGTAAACCTGAAGTCAGATACCTAATTGACTTTAATGGAAAAAATAGCAAGGAAAAATGAAATTTTAGTGCGATGGTCCAGTAAACATAGTATGTGATAGAACCTCTATTACTGCGTATCTGGTCTATGTAAATAGACGGTTTTCTGCCTGAAAACTACAACAACATTTACCAGTTTACTAAAAACTTACTCACCTGAGCTATTAAATCTCCATTTTCGGCATGCACCATAATTACAGCACCATGTCCCCTAAGGAAGGTAAAGATTTCATACAGCTGAAAATAAGGAAAAAAATCTATATATAAATTCAGGATTCTGACTATTTAAAACACACAAGAGAAGACGCAAAAAAATGGTTTTGTGGGATTAGGAAACAAAGGTTGGAATGTTTTTCCCGAAACAGCTCCACTGGTATCCACAGGCTGCGTCTGGTACTGCAACTCAGTAATACCAGACGCCGTCAATGGAGAAGAGCAGCGCTCTATGTAGAAAAAATGGGAATTTGTGTTCTAATGTCAGAAAACTGAAGCACACAGGTACCTGGCTATCTGACATTTGGTATAGGTCTTTGTAGGCCATGTACACCTGGAATGAATTGACACCTGTAAAGAGGAAATAAAGAAACACTGTTAGGTCTCCAAAAAATGGTGGAACCAATATGACTATGTAAAGACAAACTGGTTACAAGAGGAATTTGCCATCGTAAGTTTGGGTCCCAGGGATTGAAGTGTGGAACATTTGGGAATTCCGTTTTCTCACCTCTGGGGTGAGAGATTATCGTCTGGGGTCCGTTATGTGGCCTTTTTTGTGAATCATGCACAACTTTTTTCATCTGTACTATAAGGGGAATTTAACAGAAGACCCCAGAGGGACCCTGTAAATAATCAGTGGAATAATCAGTGGACCCTGCTTCCGACTGTATCAGTTATACAACGGATCCTTTTTGAAATGTATTTTTTTTTTCAGTTCCCCAAAAAAAAACAGATAAAGGCAAGTGTAACTAAATCTCACTAACGCTGCGGAAAAATGTGCTGCCGAAATTGACCGGCGCCGAAGACTTACAGTCAGCAATATGTCTAAAATGTAAAGTGCCGTAGAATATGTTGGTGCTATAGAAATTAAAAACTATTATTATTGTCAATTTCTCCTATCTTGGTACTATAATGCTTTGATTGAAGTGTTTGATACCAAGAGCTACGTGGAAATTTCACACTGGCGTTGTACTGTGGCGGGGTGACCCACGTGTACTGAACGCAGCCTTCACTTTCCAGTGCCAGTCAATGCATGGAAGGGGTCTAACAGGCCAGAAAACCTGAAGGGTCTAACAAGTCTGAAACCATGAGGGGTCTAACAAGCCTGAAACCCTGAGGGGTCTAACAGGCCTGAAACCCTGAGGGGTCTAACAGGACTGAAACTCTCGAGGGGTCTAACAGGCCTGAAACTCTCATAGGTCTAACAGGCCTGAAACCCTGAAGGGTCTAACAGGCCTGAAACCCTGAGGTTATAACAAGTCTGAAACCCTGAGGGGTCTAACAGGCCTGAAACCCTGAAGGGTCTAACAGGCCTGAAACTCTGAGGGGTCTAACAGGCCTGAAACTCTCATAGGTCTAACAGGCCTGAAACCCTGAGGGTCTAACAAGTCTGAAACCCTGAGGGGTCTAACAGGCCTGAAGCCCTGAGGGGTCTAACAGACCTGAAACCCTGAGGGGTCTAACAGGCCTGAAACTCTCATAGGTCTAACAGGCCTGAAACCCTGAAGGGTCTAACAGGCTTGAAACTCTCAGAGGTCTAAGAGGTCTGAAACCCTGAGGGGTTTAACAGGCCTGAAACCCCCCCATTATGTTATTTTTCTTTATTAATATTATTATTACTACATACAGTTGTTGCCAAAAGTATTGACACCCCTGCAATTCTGTCAGATAATACTCAGTTTCTTCCTGAAAATGATTGCAAACACAAATTCTTTGGTATTATTATCTTCATTTAATTTGTGTTAAATGAAAAAACACAAAAAGAATTGTCCTAAAGCCAAATTGGATATAATTCCACACCAAACATAAAAAAGAGGGTGGACAAAAGTATTGGCACTGATCAAAAAATCATGTGATGCTTCTCTAATTTGTGTAATTAACAGCACCTATAACTTACCTGTGGCACCTAACAGGTGTTGGCAATAACTAAATCACACTTGCAGCCAGTTGACATGGATTAAAGTTGACTCAACCTCTGTCCTGTGTCCTTGTGTGTACCACATTGAGCATGGAGAAAAGAAAGAAGACCAAAGAACTGTCTGAGGACTTGAGAAACCAAATTGTGAGGAAGCATGAGCAATCTCAAGGCTACAAGTCCATCTCCAAAGACCTGAATGTTCCTGTGTCTACCGTGCGCAGTGTCATCAAGAAGTTTAAAGCCCATGGCACTGTGGCTAACCTCCCTAGATGTGGAAGGAAAAGAAAAATTGACAAGAGATTTCAACGCAAGATTGTGCGGATGTTGGATAAAGAACCTTGAATAACATCCAAACAAGTTCAAGCTGCCCTGCAGTCCGAGGGTACAACAGTGTCATCCCGTACTATCCGTCAGCGTCTGAATGAAAAGGGACTGTATGGTAGGAGACCCAGGAAGACCCCACTTCTTACCCCGAGTCATAAAAAAGCCAGGCTGGAGTTTGCCAAAAGTTACCTGAAAAAGCTTAAAACGTTTTGGAAGAATGTTCCCTGGTCAGATGAGACAAAAGTAGAGCTTTTTGGGCAAAGGCATCAACATAGAGTTTACAGGAGAAAAAAAGAGGCATTCAAAGAAAAAAACAGGGTCCCTACAGTCAAACATGGCGGAGGTTCCCTGATGTTTTGGGGTTGTTTTGCTGCCTCTGTCACTGGACTGCTTGACCGTGTGCATGGCATTATGAAGTCTGAAGACTACCAACAAATTTTGCAGCATAATGTAGGGCCCAGTGTGAGAAAGCTGGGTCTCCCTCAGAGGTCATGGGTCTTCCAGCAGGACAATGACCCAGAACACACTTCAAAAAGCACTAGAAAATGGTTTGAGAGAAAGCACTGGAGACTTCTAAGGTGGCCAGCAATGAGTCCAGACCTGAATCCCATAGAACACCTGTGGAGAGATCTAAAAATGGCAGTTTGGAGGAGGCACCCTTCAAATATCAGGGACCTGGAGCAGTTTGCCAAAGAAGAATGGTCTAAAACTCCAGCAGAGCATTGTAAGAAACTCATTGATGGTTACCGGAAGTGGTTGGTCGCAGTTATTTTGGCTAAAGGTTGTGCAAACAAGTATTAGGCTGAGGGTGCCAATACTTTTGTCTGGCCCATTTTTGGAGTTTTGTGTGAAATGATCAATGTTTTGCTTTTTGCTTCATTCTCTTTTGTGTTTTTTCATTTAAGACAAATTAAATGAAGATAATAATACCAAAGAATTTGTGTTTGCAATCATTTTCAGGAAGAAACTGAGTATTATCTGACAGAATTGCAGGGGTGTCAATACTTTTGGCCACAACTGTAGGTCAATATTTTTTACATCTGATTTGCATCATGCAAATCAAATACAGCAGTTATCAGTGCCATCGAAAGAGTGTGTTCACACTGCGTCTTTATCCCCAGAGGTTTTTTTTTCTCTAGAAAGATAAACGATGACCAAAAAAAAAGGCTCAAAAGAATAAGCATCTAATTTCTTTGCAAAAAAAACGACTCACTGTTCACATGTTCAAGCTTTTGAGCTTCTTTTAAATGCTTTAGACTTTCCAAAGATGTTAAGGCTAGGTTCCCACAATGAGTTTTTGATGTTGCAGATTTTTTACGCCATTTTCCACACCCATTAAATAAAAGAAGTTACTTGCATTTTTTTGAAAATACGTAGTGGAAAAAGAAAATCATCAACAACTCATCATGGGAACGTAGACTAAGTGTTTAAAAGAAGTAACATGTAAGTTCCTCAGGTGTCCGACCTCGGGAAGCCTCCGTACCTGCACGTTATGTGACCTACTTTATTATAATGCTGCTTTATTTTTTTGCACTTTCTCAGTTAGGAATCTGGGTTTGGGGTCGGAATTATTTTTAAGGTCCAGTCTGAGCTCAGTTATTTTTTTTAGTCATTGGTTCTAGGGTTTGAATTGAATCAATCTTCTGGGGTACCATGCTGCCCTCTGCAGATTTTGTCAATCATCTCCTGGGAGCAGCTCATCACAGCAGCCAGGCAGCAGACACAGAAGAGGAAAAAGAGAGTACACCGACACCGTGTCCAGAACAGAGAGAGGAGCAGAGCTGGAAAAGACTCAGTATGGACATTTTTGGTGCCACGTCACTTCTCCACATCCATATCTTACTAGTAAAAGAGGTAGCCGCCATCAAGTAAAAAGAGAATAATTTTTGCTGTTATTTTATTCTCACTGTTCCCCCTGGGTATCCAGCTTTTTTTTTTTTTTTTTTAAATCTGCCATACAGATCCAGAGATATGAGCCTTTTTATTTAGTGCTGCTTTTTATAGTCTTTAGTAAGCAGGCGGCGTGGACCACAGGTTAATTATGTAGGACAGCCTAAAGCCACACCCCAGAGGATCTGTGAGCCACACAGGGTGGGACTGCAGCACCGGGACACTGAACAATTCTCCGCTGGGCCCCCGAACAAGACGGTTTCGACTGAATGTACATCTTCTTCCGTTGAAATGTATTGCGGTGCAGAAAATCTGCATTGCAATAGTTAACATGGCCGCCGACCTATGAGAAGCCGGCGGCTGACGTCAGTGCACCTGTCGAGATCATTTTCATGAGCCGTCTGCCTAACGTCAGACGCCGGCCACTATTAGATCAGAGTCCATTTTAACACGACCGCGCAGGATCTGAAGGGAGAGGACACAGCGTGGCGCTGGGAGCGCAGGAAGGCATGTGTATTTTTTCTTTTTCTGTGGATATGGCATGATGCGAGGCCAGGGACATGGGACCAGGGACATAGGATCGGGGCATGGAGGCAGCACAAGGGGCATAAGGACCATTATCAGGGACATATGGGCTCAAGATCAGTGAATATAGGGGACCAAGATAGGGGACATTATTAATTAAAGGGGCCAGGTTGAGGGATTTAAATATTGTATGGAGGCCAAAAAGAAAAGCCTACATTATTAGTTTATGGTGGCAAGTGGACGAACATAATTACTGTAGGGGCCAAACATTACTGCTGTAATATAATTTACTTTTTAGGATGCCGTTTTCCATGGTGAAAACCAAAGGCAGGTCCTGTTACTGTGCAGGGCAGCACTATGTCGCCTTTTTTTTATTTGGCGTAGTGTATAAGTGGGGGAATAAGCTGGGGAATGTGCTCTAGAAGAGATCAGCTAGAGATAACTGTGTTTTTTTTCTGCAGAGTCCTGGCTGTAAAAAGTGATGGCGGTCTGTGTCAGATGAAAAAGAAAAGCGAAGATGAAGGACTTCAAATTGAGATATCACTGGTAAGTCAGTGTGTTACCTGTACACTTACACTATACATACAGTACACTTACACTATACACTGTATACAGAGCTAATGTGTGTGATATCACTGGTGAGTCACTGTATTACCTGTACACTGACACTACTGTCTATACAGAGCTCCTGTGTATAACGTCACTGGATTTGTATTCTTCCGGCCACATTTCATCTAGAATGTGTCCAGCCTCGCTCAATACACCTGCACTGAGCGAGGCCGTGACCATCTACTCGGCCTGGTGAATTTTCACAACACGTAGTGCATATGTTGTGAAATTTCACAAGTCTGCAGTCACATACAGGCTTAGGACAACCCAATAAAGGACAATGCTCCCCCCTCAAGACAAACATGGGTTGCATTTGACAGTCAGAACAAAAGGATCGAGCATGTGAAGATCCAACATGCCCCATCCTTCATTCACCTGATATCTGTCAAAGAGATGAGTCTGAACACCGCTATACGTATTAGAAAATCGGCTGATCCCTTTACGACATGCGTTTATATCTATATCGGTGTTTCTGTCGTGGATTCTATCTGGTTTAAAGGGAAGGTTAGTGTTGTGTGCAAGTGAAAGGGCCATTGGGCACCGGTGGCATCTGCTGTAGACTGTAACCAATATGTAGATGTGAACCGAGAGTCATAAAGATAGTGTCGTAGCTGCTTTTGTTCTGACCAAGCGTCAGCTGTCCAGATCACCAGTGAGTCCGAATCGTGAGGTTTTTCGCCCTTTCTGTTCACAAGCACTTGGAGACAAAGTGACACACACACTGGTTGTGGCTAAATCACTTTATCTGACGTAATGAAATATAAGACATGTTTTTATACCATTTACAACAATATGTGACTCTGGAGCTCATTTGGCCCCCACCATCACCTCAGGGTCGTACCTTGTTTACAATATACCCAGAACACGTTGTTGAGAACAAATATGATAACAAGTATATAGTTTCCTTGAAGACAGAGACTACTAGTCTACATAAGAATAATTCTAGCAATAATAAGGCAAAAGGCAATTGAAGTCTTAAAGGCATTTAAAGGGATATAAAAGCAAACCATTAACTCTTCTATATCAATAGAAATGGATTTTTCTGCTTGTATTTCACATTACAGCAGGCAGTGACAGGTCCCTGTATACCCCGAGTATATACCTTTGTCTTGCATCAGAATATCCAGCTCCTCTCGGATCCCATCATACCAGCTGGTGATGTCCAAGTGGAGGGAGTAATCACAGCAGGATTTGGTATCCGCTACCTCATGCCATTTTTCAAATGAAGCTAAAATATTTGATCCCGAGTCTGGAACCACATGGTCAACTAAAAGGAAAGAGGCACAAGTGTAACACAGTGATGCAATATATCGTCTATGATAGCTCACTGTCTGATTTCCCTGCCTGGCTCCTTACGGTGATATCTCAATCAAGGCCGGGGTTTGGTGGAGAATCAACCTCAGGAGACAAAGGCTCAAGAAGTGCTCAGTCAAGCCCAGAGCACTTAATACCTCATTAGCATATGAATAAAAATTACTCAGGAATGCAGCAACAGATAGATGATATAAAGGTGTCCATGGATTTACATTTCAAAGATCTGTATGTTCATATATTGGGAGAGTAGATCTTACATACAGATTCCCTTTAATTGTTGTATAATGAAAAATTATAAAATATCGTAATATACAATGTGTCTCGGCTAACAGTCGTTTAGTAAGAACCTTCAGTGTGTATTTCTAGTATACAGATAATCGGCTACCTGCCCAAGAGATCTAAAACTTTACACCTAATAGTTCAGTTAACACGGCAATCTTTTCGTAAATACAGAAAATCCCGTATTATTCTAAAATGTCAGGACTTTGGATTATCAAACAAATATCCATATCAAAGACATTACAAATACTCCCTTGGTAGGTGAATAAACCAAAGATCTACCATCTTAGCACACCCATTAGGATGGGGTTACACGGTGACCTGCGACACAGGTCATGTGGCCAAAAGAAGCAGTACACGGGTACGACATCGCAGTATAGTGCACTGTGACCTACAAAGTGCCACGACAAGCAAGTCGCCAAACATTCAACCAGGTATGACTTTTTCCAGCTTGGGGTTCTTTGCAGGTGACCATACAACCCCACCGACTTGCATTATGCTGCAATGTAGCAGTGGTGACAAGCCAAGCCTGGAATTAAGAGCAAGGAGACTTATAAACCATACATGCTCCCTTGGGAAATTAAATATACAAATTGTGTCTTCAGAGAGGAAGAAAACTAGAACTCTAGTATCCTCGTCCTCTTCCTCTCTGAAGAGACCATTAGCATAATGGATCTATGTACAAATCTATGAAAAACATGAATCAATAAGGCCTCATTCAGACGTCTGTTTTTCTCACGTAGGAGAAATACGGAAAGATTTTCCTGATAAGACTTTGATCAGAGTTTGGTCCAAGTGTCATCAGTTTTCCTTGTACGTGGACAAAAAAAAAAGTTTCTCCACTTTCTCCTTTCTGATGGTCCATGAAAATCAGACCCCCACAGATTTGCAATGACAATTTTTATCTAACACTAATATTGGACATGTCTTGGCAATTTTTCGCAGACTGCTCGGCCTGGGAAAAATCACGGTCATGTGAATGGCCCCATAGACTATTTACAGGTATGAGTGCTGTGAAAACCAAGGATGTTACAAGAAATGACGGATGTGTGAACGAGGCCTAAGACTCCGAGCAGATTCATGTTTGCGGATCACAGAGGGCCACTGAGTATTTGGTGATCCGTGAAACACAGATGTCAATCGGAAGGTTTTGGTTTTGATTCCGTATTTCGAGACACCTTACACGTATCTACTTATCGGCTTGGGAGCAAAAAGATTTCTTCAGTGGAAAAAAACTACATGCAACATAGATACAAGTAGGATGACACTGGAGATTAAACAGTCTGCTTGTCACGGATGTATGAATGCCGCCTTACGCTGCCAGGCATGACACTCTGGGAAACATAAGATTTATAGGCAAGTATATGGGTAAGTTCCCAAGTTGCGTTAAAGGGATTGTCCACTACTAGGACAACCCCTTATTGATCAAATTGTTTGGCCCCTATAAAATAATAAAGTCTATACTCGCCTCCCATGCCAGCGTCGTTCCCTCAGTGTCGGCACTGGCTCTCCTGGAGCTTGTGTGAGGTTGTTGTGACACGTGATGCTGGCACCCAATCAGTGCTGGTGTCACTGTCTCCATCTTCGGACATCGAACATGAAGAGGAAGTCCGGGCTGCAGCTGGTCTCGGACTTACTCTACCTACTAAATTCGACAGGAGGCGGGAACCGTGATGGCGGCGCTGATCCAGAGGCGTATCCAGGGGAGGCAGCCGGGGCAATTGCCCCGGGCGCAGCCAGCAGGGGGGCGCAGTCGGGCCGCCTAATGCAGCGGTCCGCAGTGTCACCCCCCGGCGGCTGCGTTCTGCAGCCCCCCGGCCTGGGAGTTGGCTGCTCCTGTGACGGCTGTCAAGCTGACAGCCGGAGCAGAGAAGGTCGCGCCGGCTCCCAGGCAGCAATCGTACTGGCGTCTATACAGACGCCACTACAATTGAAGCTCTGACCGCCGGGTCAGAGCGACGTCAGCAGCGTGATCATGTCATGTGATCACGCTGCTGACGTCACTCCCCAGCGCCCAGAGCGAACGCTGGTGAGTGTGCTCCTCTGTGGAGCTGAAGAACCACCGAAGATGGGAGATGGGTGAGTGTTCATGAGTGGGGGGGTTAATGAGTGGAGATGGGGGTTAATGTGGGGATGGGGGTTAATGAGTGGAGATGGGGGTTAATGTGTAGGGGGGTTAGTGAATGGAGATGGGGATTAATGTGGGGATAGGGGTTAATGAGTGGGGGGTTAAAGAGTGGAGATGGGGGTTAATGTGGGGATGGGGGTTAATGAGTGGAGGGGTTAATGAGTGGACATGGGGGTTAATGTGGGGATGGGGGTTAATGAGTGGAGGGGTTAATGAGTGGAGATGGGGTTAATGTGGGGATGGGGGTTAATGAGTGGATGGGTTAATGAGTTGAGATGGGGTTAATGAGTGGAGATGGGGTCAATGTGTGTGGGGGGTTAATGAGTGGAGATGGGGGTTAATGTGGAGATGGGGTTAATGAGTGAAGATGGGGGTTAATGTTTGGGGGTTAATGAGTGGACATGGGGGTTAATGTGGGGATGGGGGTTAATGAGTGGAGGGGTTAATGAGTGGAGATGGGGGTTAATGTGTGTGGGGTTAATGAGTGGGGATGGGGGTTAATGAGTGGAGGGGTTAATGAGTGGAGATGGGGGTTAATGTGTGGGGGGTTAATGAGTGGGGATGGGGGTTAATGTGTGGGGGGTTAATGAGTAAGGATGGGGGTTAATGTGTGGGGGGTTAATGAGTGGAGATGGGGGTTAATGAGTGGGGATGGGGGTTAATGTGTGGGGGGTTAATGAGTGGGGATGGGGGTTAATGAGTGGGGATGGGGGTTAATGTGTGGGGGGATTTGGAGTGGGGGGTACATAATATGTGGGGGGATTTGGGAGTAGGGATGGGGGGTTATTGATTGGGGATGGGGGATACTTAATGTGTGGGGGGATTTGGGAGTAGGGATGGGGGATACTTAATGTGTTGGGGAATTTGGAGTGGGGATGGGGGGTTATTTAATGTGTGTGAGGGATTTGGAGTGAGGATGGGAGATTTAATGTGTGTGGGGGGATTTGGAGTGGGGATGGGGGTACTTAATGTGTGTGGGGGATGGGGGGATTTGGAGTGGGGATGGGATTTAATGTGTTTGGGGAGATTTGAGGACACAATGAAGATAATGCATGTATGAGGGTATGTATGAGGAAACAGTTTGCGGGATGGGTGCAGACACAGTATGGTGAGTGGGGGGATGGGTGCAGACAGTATGGAGTGCGAACGGGTAAATGCATGTGGACACAGTATGAGTAGCGATGGGAAAAATGTAAGTGGACACAGTATGGGGAGTGAGGGTGATGGGTTGTGTGCAGACACAGTATGGGGAGTCGGGTATGTGTGAGCAGACAGTATAGAGAGTGAGATGGTAAATATATGAGGAGACAGTATGATGAACAGAGAGATGTTAGAGGAGACAGTATGAGGAGGGAGGGGAATAGTGTGAGGCGACAGTATATTGCAGATATTTTTATTTAGGGACATTATAATGACGCTTCTATCTTTAAGGGCATCGTGTGGAGATTTGCTGCAGAAGACGGGGAGAAGATGGAAGTCTGCAGAGACGGCTGTGGATGCGAAAACTCATCATGGGGTCTGGACAAGAAGAAGAAAAGGAGAATGACTCCAGAGACGACGTCATCTATAAGGTACCTGGATGTAAATATTAGGCTTTATTAATTTATTGTGGCCAAGTGAGGGTTTGAGAAGAAGTTGTCCAAGTAGCGGGGTAATAAAAAGTAAGGAAAATAAGTAAAGTAAGTAATGTATATACATATATATATATATATATATAATATTTCTGCTCAAAAGTTTACATACGTCAGAATTTTTTCTTTCTTGGCCTTTTTTCAGAGAATATGAATGATAACACAAAAACGTTTTCTCCACTCATGGATAGTGGGTGGGTGAAGCCATTTATTGCTTGTGTTTTCTCTTTTTAAATCATAATGACACCCAAAACATCCAAATGACCCTATTCAAAAGTTCACATTCCCTGGTGATTTTGGCCTGATAAGATGCACAGAAGTTGACAAAAATGGGTTTGAATGGCTACTAAAGGTAGCATCCTCACCTGTGACCTGTTTGCTTTGTGTCATGGCTCTGGACAGGAATTCCTTTCCCCGTCCTGGGCTCTACGGCGTTAACTTTACTGGCCTTCTTTTGGTTTGGAGAGGGCTATATTAACCCGCTCTCCTGTTGGGGTTTTGTCAGTGATAGTTCTGTCCTCGGCTGCGCAGCTGACCTTGCTATACCTGTGTATACAGTTTGTTCCCGTGTATTCTTGTCCAGTGTATGATCCGGCTTGTCCCTCGTTTTGTGTCTGCGCTCTGATTCTGTACCTCTGCTGTTTTGTATTGTCTGTATCACTGACCAATGTGACAAACACACAGATTGTGTCCAGGGAATGAACACTAGGGGAAGTGAGTGGGGAGACAGCCATAACTAATAGAAGTGTATGGCTGCTGCTGAGAGCACTCTGCACTAAACAGGACCTGAGACACGTGATCACCGGGAGAGTGGCTGGAGAAGGAGCTAAGCTCCGTGCAAGGGAGATAGAGAGTGGTCAGACAAGTCGGGTTCAATAGCCAGAGGGCAGCACAGTATCCAAGGGCACAGACTGGAGAATAGTCAAATACAAGCTGAAGTCAGAAACCGGACAGGAACACAGTAACCAAGGGCACAGACAAGGAGGGCAGTCAGAGGACAAGCCAGAGATCAGAACTAAAGAAACAGCAGAGGTACAGAATCAGAGAGCAGACACAAAACAGGGACAAGCCGGATCACACACTGGACAAGCACACGGGAACAAGCTGTATACACCAGTATAGCAAGGTCAGCTGCGCAGCCGAGGACAGACCTATCACTGACAAAACCCAAACAGGAGAGCGGGTTAATATAGCTGTCTCCAAACCAAAAGGAGGCCAGCAAAGTCAACTCCGTAGAGCCCAGGACGGGGAAAGGAATTCCTGTCCAGATCCATGACAGCTTGCAATCAGTGTGTGTGCATAAAAGCTGAGTGATTTTCTGGGATCCAGACAGACTTTTGCATCTTTCATCCAGCCACTGATTTTTCTGGATTGTGAGTCATGGTGAAAGCAAAAGAATTGTCAACGGATCTATAGGAAAAGGTAGTTGAACTGTATAAAACAGAAAAGGGATACAAAAAGATATCCTAGGAATTGATAATGCCAGTCAGCGGCGTTCAAACTGTGATTAACAAATGGAAAATCAGGGGCTCTGTAAAAACAAAACCACGGTCAGGTAGACCAACAAAAATTTCGTCCACAACTGCCAGGAAAATTGTTCAGGATGCAAAAAAAAACCCCACACAAATAACATCAGCTAAAATACTGGACAATCTGAAAACTAGTGGTGTCGCTGTTTCAAGATGCACAATAAGGAGACACTTGAAGAAAAATGGGCTGCATGGTCGAGTTGCCAGAAGAAAGCCATTACTGTGCAAACGCCACAAAGTATCTCACCTACAATACGCAAAACAGCACAGACAAGCCTCAAGACTTCTGGAACAAGGTAATTTGAGACCAAAATTGAACTTTTTAGCCACAACCATAAACATTACATTTGGAGAGAGGTCAACAAGTCCTATTATGAAAGGAACACCATTCCTACTGTAAAGCACAGTGGTGAATCGCTGATGTTTTGGGGATGTGTGAGCTACAAAAGCACAGGAAACTTGGTAAAAGTTGAAGGAAAGATGAATGCAGGACGTTATCAGCAAATAGTGGAGGCAAATTTCCACTCATCAGCCTGGAAGCTGCGAATGGCACGTACTTGGAAGTTCCAACAACAGGACAAAGATCAAAGGCCAAGTCGACCTGTCATTAGATACAGTAGAACAAAGTGAAGGTTCTGGAGTGGCCATCTTAGTCTCCTGACCTCAATATCATTGAGCCACTCTAGGGAGATCTCAAGCGCGCAGTTCAGGCTAGACAGCCCAGGAATTTACAGGAACTGGAGGCTTTTTGCTAAGAAGAGTGGGCAGCTTTACCATGTGAGACAATAAAGAACCTCATCCACAACTACCACAGAAGACTTCAAGCTGTCACTGATGTTAGTGAGGGCAATACACGGTATTAAGAAATGTATATATTTTGATCAGGGTCATTTGGATGTTTTGGGTTGTCATTATGATTTAAAAAGAGAAAACACAGTAGTTTGACAATAAACGGCTTCACCCAACCACTAACCTAGAGTGGAGAAAAAGATTTGGTGTTATCATTCATAGTCTCTGAAAAAAGGCCAAGAAAGCAAAAATTCTGCCTGGGTATGTAAACTTTTGAGCACAACTGTATATACAGTACCGTATATATCAAAATGTTAAATAAGACCATCACTTTTTTCAATTTAAAATGCTTATCATTGGAAGAAAATAAGGAGCACATTCTTAGTATCACACAACAAACTATGCAGTTATTTTACCCCAAACAAAAAACAGCATGAAAATCATGCTAACATTTTACAAAAAAAAAGGAAAAGTACCGTAATCCAAAAAAGTACCGTAATCTGAATACCAAAATGGCACAAGAAATAAAAATTTCACTCCCAGATGGCAACCAATGATTCATTTTTAGCTTATATATATATATATATATATATGTAAAAAAAGTTTTTTATATATATAGTGCAGAAGTGTCAAAAAAATGTAAATTTGTTATTGCAGTAATATCAGAGGCCCTCATAATAAAGCTAACACATGGATTATATCACTTTGAAAATGCCGTAAAAATGAAACCCTGAAGACTGAAATGGCGGCTTTTCCATTTTCCCCTTTTAAGAAGAAAAATCATAAAATAAAAAAAATCATTACAAAAATCTCAATAAACACCAAACATTTGCCATTAGAAAATAAAATTCATACTGCAAAAGAAAAAAAAAAAAAATATATATATATATATATATATATATATTTATGATACTCTGACACAAAAGTAAGGAGATGGAAAAACAAAAGTGGCTGATGGATGCAGCCGTCTGACACCGTGCGAGTTTCAGGCACGAATACTACAGTTTTATTCACCATGGACGTGCACTGGAAACTTTGGTTTCTCACAATTTTCAAGCTGTAACTTTCTACATTAAGATTATGAATTACATTAAAAGAGATTTCCATAAAAAAATAATCCACCCTAATCTACTTACTGATCATGGTGGTCCCTCCTGCCACTGCAGCTTTAGTTCCTTGGTAGAAATCATCAAGTGTCGTCATACCCAAGTAAGGTTTCTGTAGGTATGTGTTAACATCGATGCCACCAGGAATAACCATCCGGCCATTGGCTTCAATGGTCTTCACTCCACCAGGAACGATCAAGTTCTCTCCAATTTGTCTAGACGATAGAAATACAAGGTGTCTTTACTGACCGGAAGCAGAGGTCTTAACATGAAAACTATGGCAATTCATTCATAAATATATCAAAATATTGCAAAAGTTTTCACTAAACAAAGATGAGTTGAGAAAACCTCTTTGAGATGAAGAGAACTTGGGGCAGTGGCTGTTTCAGTCTAAAAGACAACTTGGCTTTTTAGTCCCCCAGGAATAAGAAGCAATAAGAGAAAGATAATATCCGAATCTGACTCTGATGAACTCTGTTACTTTATAGAAGAAAGTGATGAGATGTGATCAACCGTGATTGAATCGTTAACACCAGTGATTAGCCATGATCAGCCGTGATCAGAGATGAACCAGGTTCAGAGATCAGTTGTGATCAGCAGTGATCAGAGAATAGACATGACCAGAGAACAGTTGTAATCAGCCGTAATTAAAGAACAACTGGTAGGAACAGCAAAAAAACGGACCAGCACATACAAGCTAGTGTGTAAATGTGACAGCCAAGACTATAATACTAAAAGAAAAAAATAGCTGCACTCTGAAATACTAAGAAATTTAGAAACTTGGAATTGCAATACTGCCATTGAAAAATACATAAACGCTATATTATATACATATAGAATGTTGGAAAAATTTTAGTTACAATATTGCCATATGAAAATTACAGTAAAAAAGGTACTTGGCACATAGATTGGCCAATATATGTGAGCCCAACAGCAAAGGTCAAGGCGTCCTTCATTGTTGGGTCCCTGTTCTGATAAGACAACTCTCTTGGACTAAAAAGCCTACAATATATGGGACAGGAAGGAACCAGATAATTAAAAACACCTAAGGCTGATGGGAGTAGGAGTGCGCAAGTCACAGAAGTTTGCTACAAACAGAAAAATTGACAGGGACCCAACAATAAAGGACGCGTTGACGTTAGCTGTGGGGCTCACATATATTGGTCATTGTAGGGGCCAAGTACCTTCTTTTTACGGTAATTTCCTACAGTAACATTGCAGCTGCAATTTTTCCAATATTCCATAAGTACACAATGTAGTGTGGCAGTAATTCTATGGCATGCTATGGTAGTAATGTAATTCCAATTTCATAATTTCTTAGTATTTCAGAGTGCAGCTATATTTTTTCAGAGAACAACCGGTATCAGAGCTCAGTCGTGATCAGCAGCGATCGGAGAACAGCTGTAATCAGCCGAGATCAGAGAACAGCTATGGTCAGTGAATAGCCATGGTCAGTGATTAGCCGTGATCACCAGCAGTGATCAGAGAACAGCCATGATCAGAGAACAGCCATGACCAGAGAACAGCTATGATCAGAGAGCAGTCAAGACCAGTGATTCGCCATTATAAGTGATTAGCCGTGTTCACCAGCAGTGATCAGAGAACAGCTGTAATCAGCCATGACCAGTGATTAGCTGTGATCAGATATGATTACTGGAGAATTGCAAAGTTTGATTCATACACTCACATTAACTAAATTTCTCACCTTTAGGCTATGTGCACATGTAACGGAACTTTCGCGGAAGTTACAGCAAAATATTCCGGAATTCAATTCCGCGGGAAAATCGCATCTTAAATTCCCGTGATTTTTCCATGGAAAAACTAGCGATTTGCAAGCGTAATTAGCTTGCAGAATGCTAGCATTCTCCAAGCGATCTGTATCATCGCTTGGAGAGCTGATTGACAGGTTGGTCACACACGTCAAACATAGTGTTTGACTAGTGTGACCAACTTTTTACTATTGAGGCTGCCTATGCAGCATCAATAGTAAAAGATATAATGTTAAAAATAATTTTAAAAAAATGGTGTTATATTCACCTTCCGGTGTCCCGCGCAGCCTTCCCGGGCCTCAGCGATGCTTCCGTTCCCAGCAATGCCTTGCGAGACCTTTGATGACGTCGAGGTCTCACGATAATGTAGCGGTCTCACAAGGAATAGGGACCGCTACATTATCGCGAGACCGCGACGTCATCAAAGGTCACGAAAGGCATTACTGGGAATGGGAGCATCGCTGAGGCCCGGGAAGGCTGCGTGGGACGCCGGAAGGTGAATATAACACCATTTTTTATTCTATTTTTTACAGGGATATGGTACCCACAACCCGGAGGACAGTCCTCTCATCCGGACCGTGGGTACAATCCGCAAATGTTCTGCTTACTTTTCGCATGATGGGCACAGCCACATGCGGGAAGTAAGCGGAACAATGCAATCCTATGGGTGCGGGATCGCCGCGATTCCGCAAAATAATGAGCATGTTGTGTATTTTTCCGCGATGCGATTCCGCCGCAGGAAAATCCACAGCATTAGCACAGCATTGTGGAATCCAATAGGATTGCATGGGATGCTGTTTTTTTGCGTCTTCGCGGCAAAATCACGCGTTAAAAAACACTGCGAAAACGCAAAAAAAAAGTGACGTGTGAACGCAGCCTTACAAGCCAAATTACTTTCCAAATAAAGAATAGCAATGGCTGCCCTCCCCAATGTTTTCCTTCTTGAAAATATGGTTTCTTTTCTTCAAAAACAGTGCCACACCTATCCCTGGTTGTTAGTGGTACTGCAACGTAAATGAGGCTCAGCTGTAATGACAGATACAACCCATTGACAGATGTAGAACCGATTTAGGAAGACAGCAGCCATGTTATCCTAATCCTGGACATCCCCTTTAATTTTCTTATTTTCTTCCCTATTGCCTGAATCTCTTCAACTTGTGAATGGACAGACTCAGCCTATGAAGAATTGCTGTCATTTTCTAACCTTACAAAAGGTGAACCGTGGAAAAATTTTGTAGACATGACGTTACGGTAACACTTACTTGATAAGGCCATCTTCTAGGTAAATATCGGCGTAGAAGGATTGGTCATCATTAATGATTCTCCCTCCTTTGATGAGGAGTCGGTCACTCTGGAATAAAGGAAGAACGAGATTCATATTAAATGGATTCTCATGTGATAGATATAGATATATACACTCACTGGCCACTTTATTAGGTACACCATGCTAGTAACGGGTTGGACCCCCTTTTGCCTTCAGAACTGCCTCAATTCTTCGTGGCAGAGATTCAACAAGGTGCTGGAAGCATTCCTCAGAGATTTTGGACCATATTGACATGATGGCATCACACAGTTGGCGCAGATTTGTCGGCTGCACATCCCTGATGCGAATCTCCCGTTCCACCACATCCCAAAGATGCTCTATTGGATTGAGATCTGGTGACTGAGGAGGCCATTTGAGTACAGTGAACTCATTGTCATGTTCAAGAAACCAATCTGAGATGATTCGAGCTTTATGACATGGCGCATTATCCTGCTGAAAGTAGCCATCAGATGTTGGGTACATTGTGGTCATAAAGGGATGGACATGGTCAGCAACAATACTCAGGTAGGCTGTGGCGTTGCAACGATGCTCAATTGGTACCAAGGGGCCCAAAGAGTGCCAAGAAAAAATTCCCCACACCATGACACCACCACCACCAGCCTGAACCGTTGATACAAGGCAGGATGGATCCATGCTTTCATGTTGTTTACGCCAAATTCTGACCCTACCATCCGAATGTCGCAGCAGAAATCGAGACTCATCAGACCAGGCAACGTTTTTCCAATCTTCTACTGTCCAATTTCGATGAGCTTGTGCAAATTGTAGCCTCAGTTTCCTGTTCTTAGCTGAGAGGAGTGGTACCCAGTGTGGTCTTCTGCTGCTGTAGCCCATCTGCCTCAAAGTTCGACGCACTGTGCGTTCAGAGATGCTCTTCTGCCTACCTTGGTTGTAACGGGTGGCAATTTGAGTCACTGTTGCCTTTCTATCAGCTCGAACCAGTCTGCCCATTCTCCTCTGACCTCTGGCATCAACAAGGCATTTCCGGCCACAGAACTGCCGCTCACTGGATTTTTTTTCTTTTTCGGACCATTCTCTGTAAACCCTAGAGATGGTTGTGCGTGAAAATCCCAGTAGATCAGCAGTTTCTGAAATACTCAGACCAGCCCTTCTGGCACCAACAATCATGCCACGTTCAAAGGCACTCAAATCACCTTTCTTCCCCATACTGATGCTCGGTTTGAACTGCAGGAGATTGTCTTGACCATGTCTACCTGCCTAAATGCACTGAGTTGCCGCCATGTGATTGGCTGATTAGAAATTAAGTCTTAACACACAGTTGGACAGGTGTACCTAATAAAGTGGCCAGTGAGTGTATATATATATATATATATATATATATATATATATATATATATATAAACATATTTAATGATAAATACTTATATGACTTATATGATCCTGAAAGAAAAAAAACAGACCATAAAGTGTAATTCTGCGACAAGGGTTGGCTAAGATTTGACTTCATCTCTCATCTGTTCCCTGGTAGCACTGCCAATCAACCTTCAGCTCTAACCATTGTCCTCCCTTTCCAGCTGCTTCCTATAGTACTTGGACTATCCTGGAGACCACCCTGGAGCAAAGCAACAACTCTGTAAAAGGTCTAAGGATGAATACAAGGGTAAATTGAGTGCACCAAGGTGTAATTTATTCTCAGTATAACTTGTTCTGTGAAGGCCTCAGGTTTATTTGAGAAAATTAGGGATCAAACAGTTCAGGGATAAAGCTGTGGAGGAGAAAAGCAGGGTTAGGTTATACAAAAATAGCCCGAGCTTTGAACATCTCATGGAGTACTGTTCAATACATCATCCAAAAATAGAATCATAGAATGGTAGAGTTGGAAGGGACCTCCAGGGTCATCCTGTCCAGCCCCCTGCTCAAAGCAGGATTCGCTAAATCATCCCAGACAGATGTCTGTCCAGCCTCAGTTTGAAGACTTCTATTGAAGGAGAACTCACCACCTCTCGTGGCAGCCTGTTCCATTTATTGATCACTCTGTCAAAAAGTTTTTTCTAATATCTAATCTGTGTCTCTTCCCATTCAGTTTCATAGGAGTATGGCACAACTGCAAACCTACCAAGACATGACCCTCCTCCTAAACTGACATCCCAAGCAAGAAAACCACTAATTAGAGAGGCAGCCAAGAGGTCCATGGTCTCTCTGGAGGAGTTGGAGAGATCAATAGCTCAAGTGACAGAATCTGTTCACAGGACAACTATGAGGGCTCACTCACACTTGAGTATAAATCAGACGAGTGCAATGAGATAAACGAATTGGATTGCACTTGGACCAATGTTATTCAATGAGGCAATGTAGATCTGAGGATTGTTTTCTCAGCTGTATTCGGCATGACAAAAAAAAATATTACAGAATGCTGCGATTTGACTCCGAAAACTGACAGTGCAAGAAAAAAATTACATGCCATACAGACCATCAATATAGCATCCGATTTTTACAGATATATTATAATTCTGTAGCATAAGAAACTGTAAACGGTCCTGTAAATGATTAATTGCTAAATAAAAAAAACAAAAAAAAACATTGCATACGGACAGCACATAGATAATAAGTGAGAAAAGAATCTTCCGACCCTCCTGGATGAGAATGGGCCCAATTATTGATATGCAAGTGTGAGCCAACCCTCAGTGGCATACTTCACAAATCTGTTTTTTTTTTTTTTTTATGGAAGACTGGCAACAAGAAAGCCATTTTTGAAAGCATAGAATAAAAAATCCAGGTTACAGTTTGCAAGAAGCCATGTAGGGGACACAGTTACAACGTACAGGAATGTGCAATGGTTACATGAAACCAAAGTGGAACATTTTGTACTATATGTAAAAAGCTATGTGTGGCGGAAAACTAATCCTGCATGTCACCCTCATAACACCACCCCCACCATCAAACATGTTGGTCGCAGTTTCATCATATGGGAAAGATTTATTCAGCAGGGGCAAGGTTGCTGGTCAGAGTTTATGGGAACATGTATGGAGCTAAATACAGGGCAATCCTGGCGGAAAACCCGAAAGAGGCTGCAAAAGACTTGAGACTGAGGGTATGTTCATCTTCCTGCAGGAGAAAGACTCTAAACATATAGAATCATAGAATGGTAGAGTTGGAAGGCACCCCCTGGGTCATCTGGTCCAACCCCCTGCTCAAAGCAGGATTCACTAAATCATTCAAGACAGATATCTGTCCTGCCTCTGTTTGAAGACTTCCATTGAAGGAGAACCCACCACCTCTCGTGGTAGCCTGTTCCACTCATTGATCACTCTGTCAAAAAGTTTTGTCTAATATCTAATCTGTGCATCCTCCCATTCAATTTCAATCCAATACTTCTAGTCTTTCCTTGTGCAAATGAGTATAAAGATGATCCTTCTACAACGTGACAGCCCTTGAGATATTTGTAGACAGCTATTAAGTCTCCTCTAAACTTTGTCAAGACTTGAACACTGCTGTTCACAGACGCTCTCTATCCAACCTCACTGAAATAGTTTGCAACGAAAAGGTAACAATTTCACCCTCTAGACAGGCCCACTGGGACAATGGAGAATGGGCGGGCCCACAATCAGGATGCAGACAGGGACCCCGTTCGTGTCAACTGAATGTACATCCTCGGACGCACATTCAGTTGAAATGTATTGCCCTGTCACCGTCACAATAGGCCGCTGACCTAGCAGAGGCAGACAGCTGACGTGAGTGCGTCTGTTGCAGGCTGCGCATGACAGTGACGTTGTTGGGGCATGATGTCACTGTCATGACCTCCCCTGCAACAGGCACACTCATGTCAGTCACCGGCATCTGCTAGTTATTTCCTGCAGAGACAACTCCTAGCAGGAAGAAGTGATAGCGCTCTGTGCTGGATGAAGAAGAAAACAGAAGATGTAGGACTTCACCTAGGGACATCACTGGTGAGATACTTTATTGTTGTGAGTTCATTTTTCCCTTCACCAGTGAGGTCTGATGAACTCCCTCTTCTGGCGAAGGAAGGTAGTGAGGCTGATTACCAAACAGCTGAGCAGGTAGATGATGACTGGGTCACAGGAACTGATGACTGGATATAAGGCAGCCGACGCCCTGCTGCCTTGCTGGTGATTTTCCTGCTGGATTCTTGGAGACCAGTCTGATTTCTGCTTTTCAAAGCTAAGTTTTGCTCTGCCTTTTGTACACTTTAGTTCTGGTTTTGTTTGCCTTGTTTTTTGGAGTTCAGCCATCCCCGGCCAGGGGTGAGCTGAATTCCATTTTTGTCTCTGATCTGTTGATCTCTGGCTCTGTCTTCAGAATATACCTGAGTGCTAATATAGTCTTTTTGAAGCCTAGCGACCTCAGGGCATGTTTTTCCTATCAGTCTGTTGGTTCATTTTTGGATAGGGTTTTTGCGGATTGCAGACAGCAGCTTTTCTATCCTGTCCTATTTAGTTAGCTTGGGCCCCATCAGTTGCTCAAACTATCTTTCTATCTGTGTTAGTGTTTTTTCATCTTCCTTCACAGTCATTATATGTTGGGGGCTGCCCATTGCTTTGGGGTCTGCTCTGGGGCAGTTTAGATTTCCCCTTTCTGTCTTTAGGCTAATTTAGTTCTCCGGCTGTGATCGAGGGGTCTAGGGCACCGTAGGAACCCCCCACGGCTACTGCTAGTTGTTGTGGATAGGTTCAGGGGTCTGCAATCTGATAGCTTCCAACTTCTCTGGTTTTCTGGACTTAGCTATTATTTTTGTTTTTTCCTCCTTCGGTGACTCATCCATAACAGAATCACCGGCCATACCGCAGATCCTAGGGTACTCAATAGCAGGAAAGAATTGTAAAAAAAAAAAAAAAAAAAAGGTGTCAGAATTTCTTTGTGTATATTTTTTCCTCTATATCTCTGAGGCCGTAGGGGAATTTTTTTTTCTCTCAATGGAGATAAAGCAATTGTCTGATTGTGTGGAGCAGCTCGCTGCGGAAGTGCGGGGAATTTCCGCCTATCTTACTCATTCACATGCTGCTGAACCAAAGATCCCCACTCCTGATGTGTTTTTTGGGGATCGGTCTAAATTTTTGAATTTCAAGAATAATTGTAAATTATTTTTTGCCTTGAAGCCTAACTCGTCGGGGAGCTCCGCGCAGCGGGTTAAAATTGTCATTTCTTTGCTGCGCGGCGATCCCCAGGATTGGGCGTTTTCTTTGAAACCTGATGATCCTATTCTAAATAATGTGGATGCATTTTTTCAAACCTTGGGGTTGTTGTATGATGAACCTAATGCTATTGATCAGGCTGAAAAGGCCCTGTTGGCATTGAGCCAGGGTCGGGATTCTGCAGAGTTGTACTGTCAAAAATTCCGAAAGTGGGCGGTCCTTACTACCTGGAATGATGATGCCTTGGCAGCTCTCTTTCGGAAAGGTTTGTCAGAAACCGTAAAAGATACTATGGTGGGATTTCCTGTTCCCTCTGGTCTTGACGATTCTATGTCATTAGCCATTCAGGTTGATCGGCGTTTGCGTGAACGCAAGACCGCACGAGAGGTGTTGCCACCTGTTGAACAAATGTCTGAACCTATGCAATGTGATAGAGTTTTGTCCAGGGCGCAACGTCAGGAGTTCAGAAGGCATAATAAGCTGTGTTTTTTTTGTGGAGATGCCTCGCATATTATTTCTGTCTGCCCTAAACGAGAGAAACGTTGTGCTCACACGTTTTCTGTGGGTGGTGTTCAACCTAAGTTTCTTCTGGCAATTACTCTGATCTGCTCCCTGTCCACATTTTCCGCCAAGGCTTTTGTGGATTCGGGAGCAGCTCTGAACCTGATGGACTTGGATTTTGCTAAACGTTGTGGATTTCCTATGACGCCTTTGCGGACGCCTATCCCTTTGAGGGGTATTGATGCGACTCCTTTGCCTCAGTTTTGGACCCAGGTGGTAATGCGGGACGCCCCAGACCATCAAGAAAATTGCAGATTTTTGGTGTTGCATAATTTGCATGATACTATCTTTCTGGGGTTTCCCTGGTTGCAAATCCATAATCCAGTTTTGGATTGGAAATCTGTGTCTTTGGTGAGTTGGGGTTGTCGTTGTGCCCTTAGTGATGCTCCTGTTTTCTCCACCTCACCCCAGTCGCATGATGTTCCTGACTATTTGGCTGACTTTTATGATGTATTTAGTGAGAATGAGTCTGCGTCTTTGCCTCCTCATAGGAGTTATGACTGTGCAATTGAGCTGAGCCCGGGGTGTAAATTTCCCAAGGGTCGGCTTTTCAATTTATCTGTACCTGAGCACGAGGCTATGCGATCCTATATTAAGGAGTCGTTGGAGAAGGGTCATATTAGACCATCCTCTTCACCCTTAGGTGCTTTTTTTTTTTGTGGCTAAAAAAGATGGTTCATTAAGGCCTTGTATTGACTATCGTGCCCTTAACAAAATTACTGTTAAATATCAGTATCCGTTACCCCTGATTTCTGATCTATTCTCCAGAGTTAAAGGTGCTTGCTGGTTTACCAAGCTTGACCTCAGGGGGGCGTATAATCTTATTCGCATTAAGCATGGGGATGAATGGAAGACGGCGTTTAATACTCCGGAGGGACATTTTGAGTACCTGGTGATGCCTTTTGGGCTCACTAATGCCCCTTCTGTCTTCCAATCCTTCATGAACGATATTTTCCGAGACTTTGTGGATAAATTTTTGATTATCTATCTGGATGATATTTTGATCTTTTCCAAGGATTGGGACTCTCATGTGGAACATGTTCGGACTGTGTTCCGGATTTTGAGGGAGAATTCCCTGTATGTCAAGGGATCGAAATGCCTTTTTGGGGTACAGAGGATTTCATTTTTGGGATTCATTTTGTCTCCGTCAACTATTGAAATGGACCCGGCCAAGGTACAGGCTATTTATGATTGGGTTCTGCCCACTTCTTTGAAGGCCCTCCAGAAGTTTTTGGGTTTCGCTAATTTTTATCGGAAATTTATAGCTAATTTTTCTAGTATTGCCAAGCCATTGACTGATTTGACTAAGAAGGGTGCTGATGTGCTGAATTGGTCTCCGGAGGCTGTTTCTTCCTTTCAGGGGCAGAAGCGAAGATTCACTTCTGCTCCGGTTCTGCGGCAACCTGATGTCTCACTCCCGTTTCAGGTAGAGGTGGACGCCTCTGGGATTGGTGCAGGAGCTGTTTTGTCCCAAAAAGATCCTGTAACATCTAAAATGAATCCCTGTGCTTTCTTTTCCCGAAAGTTCTCCCCATCCGAACGTAACTATGATGTGGGGAATCGGGAACTGTTGGCCATGAAATGGGCATTTGAGGAGTGGAGACATTGGTTGGAGGGAGCTAAACACCAGGTCGTGGTCCTTACTGACCACAAGAATTTGATTTACCTGGAGTCGGCCAAACGCTTGAATCCTAGACAGGCTAGGTGGGCCTTGTTTTTCACACGTTTTGATTTTGTGGTCTCTTTTCTTCCTGGCACTAAGAATGTCAAGGCAGACGCCCTCTCTAGGAGTTTCTTTGCTGATTCTCCTGTTGTGACCAAGCCTGCTACCATCTTAGGTGAGGGGGTAGTTCTTTCTGCCATGTCGTCCGATTTGAGACGTGCTCTGGAAGAGTTTCAGGAGGACAAACCTGAGCGTTGTCCCAGTGGAAAGTTGTATGTTCCTGACCAGTGGAGGAAGAGAGTGATGTCTGAAGTTCATTGCTCTGCATTGGCTGGTCATCCAGGTATTTTTGGTACTAGAGATCTGGTGAGTCGGTCTTTTTGGTGGCCCGCCTTGTCTCGTGATGTCAGGAATTTTGTGCAGTCCTGTGGGACTTGCTCCCGGTCTAAACCTTGTTCTCGCTCTAGTGGGTTGTTGAAGCCTTTGCCGGTGCCCAAGAGGCCATGGATCCATATTTCAATGGATTTTATCTCTGATATGCCTGTCTCTCAGAGAATGACCGTTATTTGGGTGATTTGTGATAGATTCTCTAAGATGGTCCATCTTGTACCACTCCCTAAGTTGCCATCTTCCTCTGAGTTGGTGCCCTTGTTTTTGCAACAGGTAGTTCGCTTGCACGGGATTCCTGAGAACATTGTGTCTGACAGAGGAGTTCAGTTTGTGTATAGATTTTGGAGGACTTTCTGTTCCAAGCTAGGAATTCAGTTGTCCTTCTCCTCTGCGTTTCACCCTCAGACCAACGGGCAGACGGAGAGAACAAACCAGACTTTGGAGTCGTATTTGAGATGTTTTATTTCGGCTGATCAGGATGATTGGGTTTCATTTTTGCCCTGGCCGAATTTGCTTTAAATAATAGAGCTAGTTCTGCCACTTTGATGTCACCTTTTTTTGTAACTTTGGGTTTCATCCTCGATTTTCTTCAGGGCAGGTGGAGCCTTCTGCCTGCCCAGGTGTTGACACTGTGGTGGAGAGAATGCACCAGATCTGGGACCAAGTGGTGGATAAGTTGTCTCTCTCCCAGGAAAAGGCCCAGCGGTTTTCCAACCGGCATAGGACCATTGGTCCCCAGTTTAAGGTGGGTGATATGGTTTGGTTGTCATCAAAAAATATCTCTATGAAGGTGGCTTCTCCTAAGTTTAAGAAGCCTAGATTTATTGGACCTTACAAGATTTTGGAGATTATTAATCCGGTCTCTTTTCGGTTGGCTCTTCCTGTCACGTTTAAGATTCATAATGTGTTCCATAAGTCCTTGTTGAAGAGGTTTGTTGAGCCAGTAGTTCCTGGGGTGGCACCTCCTGACCCTGTATTGGTTGAAGGTAACATGGAGTATGAGGTAGAGAAGATACTGGATTCCCGTCTGGCTAGACGGAGACTCCAGTATTTGGTTAAGTGGAAGGGTTATGGTCAGGAGGATAATTCCTGGGTCTCTGCCTCTGATATTCATGCCGAAAGATTGGTGCGTGCCTTTCATCGGGCTCACCCTGATCGCCCTGGTGGCATGGATGAGGGTTCGGTGACCCCTCCTCAAGGGGGAGGTACTGTTGTGAGTTCATTTTTCCCTTCACCAGTGAGGTTTGATGAACTCCCTCTTCTGGCGAAGGAAGATAGTGAGGCTGATTACCAAACAGCTGAGCAGGTAGATGATGACTGGGTCACAGGAACTGATGACTGGATATAAGGCAGCCGACGCCCTGCCGCCTTGCCGGTAATTTTCCTGCTGGATTCTTGGAGACCAGTCTGATTTCTGCTTCTCAAAGCTAAGTTTTGCTCTGCCTTTTGTACACTTTAGTTCTGGTTTTGTTTGCCTTGTTTTTTGGAGTTCAGCCATCCCCGGCCGGGGGTGAGCTGAATTCCATTTTTGTCTCTGATCTGTTGATCTCTGGCTGTCTTCAGAATATACCTGAGTGCTGATATAAAAAGAGAGAAGAGCCAGCACTGCCAGTGGTCAGAACGCATAACATGAGGTGCATATGCACATATCTTACTGCATTCAAAATGAGACATTTAGCAAAATATTGATCAATATATTGAGCCACCCCGCCACACCAAGGCAATCTCATATGGGGGGTCCTACTCTACATTTTTATTTATATCACTGTGCCATTGCGGCCTCCTAAATGTTTTAAAAGCAAGACCATATCAAATGCAATCCATACCTGAAGCATATCTGCATCACTCCCGTGCAGCCAGATGGAGCAGGTGCAGATGAAGGCCAACCAGGTCTGAACACAGACATCTCAGGTTTGACCTCCACACACTGCCTGACCAGCTAACACAGATGAAGGGCAATGCAGGCTCAGACATGGATGCAAAAATAAATAAAGCCTGGGGCAGGGCGGGGCTGCCGTGAGTGTGCACAGCAGCCTAGATCAATCACAATAAACACAGAAAAGATAGCGAACATGACCCAGCGTGCACGGCAACAGTGGTGGTCAGCCACAAAACCAATTTGCAATAAAAAGAGAGAAGAGCCAGCACTGCCAGTGGTCAGAACGCATAACATGAGGTGCATATGCACATATCTTACTGCATTCAAAATGAGACATTTAGCAAAATATTGATCAATATATTGAGCCACCCCGCCACACCAAGGCAATCTCATATGGGGGGTCCTACTCTACATTTTTATTTATTCTCTGTGCCATTGCGGCCTCCTAAATGTTTTTAAAGCAAGACCATATCAAATGCAATCCATACCTGAAGCATATCTGCATCACTCCCGTGCAGCCAGATGGAGCAGGTGCAGATGAAGGCCAACCAGGTCTGAACACAGACATCTCAGGTTTGACCTCCACACACTGCCTGACCAGCTAACACAGATAAAGGGCAATGCAGGCTCAGACATGGATGCAAAAATAAATAAAGCTGAGTGCTGATATAGTCTTTTTGAAGCCTAGCGACTTCAGGGCCTGTTTTTCCTATCCGTCTGTTGGTTCATTTTTGGATAGGGTTTTTGCGGATTGCAGACAGCAGCTTTTCTATCTTGTCCTATTTAGTTAGCTTGGGCCCCGTCATTTGCTCAACCTATCTTTCTATCTGTGTTAGTGTTTTTTCATCTTGCTTCACAGTCATTATATGTTGGGGGCTGCCTATTGCTTTGGGGTCTGCTCTGGGGCAGTTTAGATTTCCCCTTTCTGTCTTTAGGCTAATTTAGTTCTCCGGCTGTGATCGAGGGGTCTAGGGCACCGTAGGAACCCCCCACGGCTATTGCTAGTTGTTGTGGATAGGTTCAGGGGTCTGCAATCCGATAGCTTCCAACTTCTCTGGTTTTCTGGACTTAGCTATTATTTTTGTTTTTTCCTCCTTCGGTGACTCATCCATAACACTGTATCACATGTACACACACTTTACACTATATACAGAACTCCTGTGTATAATCTCACTGTTTATCCTTGTATTACCTGTACACTGACACTATATACAGAATTCCTGTGTATAAAGTCACTGGTGATCCCTGTATTACCTGTACACTGACACCATATTCAGAGTTCCTGTGCATGATGTCACTGGTGATGATAACTATATTACCTGTACACAGACACTATACAGTACACCATAAACTCCTGTGTATAATGTCGCTGAGGGTAATAACAGCTTTGCTAGTATTGTAATTTTTATTCATGATCAGTATTGCAGTATTTGGTCACAATGTGGTGGTAAAATGTGGTCTGGTCATGGTGTGGCTGTATTTCTCCCTTGTATATGTTATTATTTGGTCACTATGTGGTAGTAATATGTGGTCTGCTCATGGTCTGACTGTATTTCACCCTTGTATGCGGTATTATTCGGTCACTGTGGTGGTAATATCTGATCTGGTCATGGTGTGCTGGTATTTGTTCCTTGTGTACGGTAATATGTGGTCTGGTCACAGTGTAGCGGTATTTGTTTCTTATAAGTGGAAATATATGATGTGGTCATGGTGTGGTAGTATTTGTTTCTTGTATGTGGTAATATGTGGTCTGGTCACTGTGTGGCGGTATTTGTACCTTGTATGTGATATTATTTGGTCACAATGTGGTAGCATATGCAGTCCAATCATGGTGTGGCTGTATTTCTCCCTTGTATGTTGGATTATTGTAACTTCTTTCAACTAAAGAACCCTTTAACCCCTTCACGACCAATGACGCCACATAGGCGTCATGAAAACCTGTGCCATTATGACCAGTGACGCCTATGTGGCGTCATGACTTTAAAGCCCCCCTGCGGGTCGGGTGACCAGGGTCACTAAAAGCTCACCCGACCTGCAGATACAGGGGGCTTTGTATTTCACCACAGGGGGCGTGGCTACGATCGCTCTGATTGGCTGTTAAAAATGAAACAGCCAATCAGAGCGATAGTAATATTTCATCAATGAAAATTGATGAAATATTACAATCCAGCCATGGCTGATGCTGCAGTAGCATCAGACATGGCTGGTGACACCGATCTGAACCCCCCACGGTTAACGGGGGCGATCTCCCCCCCGCCACTGAATGACAGGGGCGATGTGCCGCCGCTGTCATCATCTGCTCCCCCCGCCTTCCCTCCGCTCCCCCCCGCCTTCTGATTACCCCCCCTCCCACCACCCGGTACCTACCGAGTGCCGCTATCGCTCCCGGTGTCACGCGGTCCCGGACCATAAGCGCCGCCATATTGGAAAATGGCGGGCGCATGCGCAGTGCGCCCGCCGGCTGCAGATTCCATTAATTCATTTTCATCACTGTGATAAACTCTCACAGTGATCAAAATAGAATGAAAAGTAAATAAACCCCCCCTTTATCACCCCCATAGGCAGGAACAAATAATAAAATAAAGAAATTATTTTTCCATTAGGGTTAGGGTTGGAATTAGGGTTAGGGTTGGAAATAGGGTTAGGGTTGGAATTAGGGTTGGGGATAGGGTTGGGATTAAGGTTGGAATTAGGGTTAAAGTGGAATTAGGGTTACGGTTAGAATTAGGGTTGGAATTAGGGTTAGGGTTGGAATTAGGGTTAAGATTAGGGTTAGGGGTGTGTTGGGGTTAGGGTTATGGTTGGGATTAGGGTTAGGGATGTGTCGGGGTTAGGGCTGTGGTTAGGGTGTGTTGGGGTTAGGGTTGGAGTTAGAATTGAGGGGTTTCCACTGTTTAGGCACATCAGGGGGTCTCCAAACGCGACATGGTGCAACCATTGATTCCAGCCAATTTTGCGTTCAAAAAGTCAAACGGTGCTCCCTCCCTTCCAAGCCCCGACGTGAGCCCAAACAGTGGTTTACCACAACATATGGGGTATCAGTGTACTCAGGAAAAATTGCACAACAACTCTGGGGGTCTAATTTCTCCTGTTATCCTTGGGAAAATAAAAAATTGGGGGCTAAAAAATTATTTTTGTGGAAAAAAAATTGTTTTTTTATTTTCACGTCTCTGCGTTATAAACTTCTGTGAAGCACTTGGGGGTTCAAAGTGCTCACCAGACATCTAGATAAGTCCTTGGAAGGTCTAGTTTCCAAAATGGGTTCACTTGTGGGGGGTTTCTACTGTTTAGGCACATCAGGGGCTCGTTAAACGTAACGAAGACCGCAGACCATTCCATCAAAGTCTGCATTTCAAAACGTCACTACTTCCATTCCGAGCCTTTACGTGTGCCCAAACAATGGTGCCCCCCATATAAGGGATACCAGCGTACTCAGGACGAACTGGACAACAACTTTTGGGGTCCAATTTCTCCTGTTACCCTTTGCGAGCTAAAAAAAAAAAATCATTTTTTGAGGAAAAGATTTTTTATATTCACAGCGTTACGTTAAGTTCCTTGGGGGGTTAAGTTTCCAAAATGGGGTCACTTTTTCCACGGTTTAGGAACATCAGGGGCTCTGCAAATGTAACATGACTCCCGCAGACCATTCCATCAAAGTCAGCATTTCATAATGTTACTACTTCCCTTCCGAGCCCCGACATCTACCCAAACAGTGGTCCCCCCCACATATGGGGTACCAGCGTACTCAGGACAAACTGGACAACAACTTTTGGTGTCCAATTTATACTGTACTGTTATCCTTGTGAAAAAAAAATTGCTGGCTAAAAATCATTTTTTTGAGAAAAAAAATGATTTTTTATTTTCACGGCTCTGCGTTATAAACTTCTGTGAAGCACTTGGGGGTTCAAGGTGCTCACCACACATCTAGATAAGTTCCTTGGGGCTCTAGTTTCCAAAATGGGGTCACTTGTGGGGGGTTTCCACAGTTTAGGTACATCAGGGGCTCTGCAAATGTAAAATGATGCCCGCAGACCATTCCATCAAAGTCAGCATTTCAAAATGTCACGACTTCCCTTCCGAGCCCCGACGTGTACCAAAACAGTGGTCCCCCCCACATATGAGGTATCAGCGTACTCAGGACAAACTGGAAAACAACTTTTGGGGTTCAATTTCTCCTGGTACCCTTGTGAAAATAAAAAATTGCACACTAAAAAATAATTTTTTGAGGAAAAAAAATATATTTTATTTTCACGGCTCTGCGTTATAAACTTTTGTGAAGCACTTTGGGGTTCAAAGTGATCACTATGCATCTAGATAAGTTCCTTAGGGGGGTCTAGTTTCCAAAATGGGGTCATTTGTGGGGGAGCTCCAATGTTTAGGCACACAGGGGCTCTCCAAACACGACATGGTGTCCGCTAACGATTAGAGGTAATTTTCATTTCAAAAAGTCAAATGGCGCTCCTTCCCTTCTGAGCCCTGCCGGGCGCCCAAACAGTGGTTCCCCCCCACATATGGGGTAGCAGCGTACTCAGGACAAACTGGACAACTTTTGTGGTCCAATTTCTCCTGTTAGCCATGTGAAAATAAAAAATAGCGTGCTAAAAAATCATTTTTGAGGAAAAAAAATATTTTTTATTTTCACTGCTGTTTTATAAGCTTTTGTGAAGCACTTGGGGGTTCAAAGTGCTCACTAAACATCTAGATAAGTTCCATAAGGGGTCTAGTTTCCAAAATGGTGTCACTTGTGGGGGGTTTTCACTGTTTAGGCACACAGGGGCTCTCCAAATGCGACATGGTGTCCCCGATAACAACTGGAGCCAATAGTTCCTTTCAAAAAGTCAAATGGCGCTCCTTCCCTTCCGGACCCTGCCGTGCGCCCAAACAGTAGTTTATGACCACATATGAGGTATCGGTGTACTCAGGAGAAATTGCCCAACAAATTTTAGGATCCATTTTATCCTGTTGCCCATGTGAAAATGAAAAAACTGAGGCTAAAATTTTTTGTGAAAAAAAAGGACTTTCTTTTTTTTATGGATCAATTTGTGAAGCACCTGGGGGTTCAAAGTGATCATTATGCATCTAGATAAGTTACTTGGGGGGTCTAGTTTCCAAAATGGGGTCACTTGTGGGGGAGCTCCAATGTTTATGCACACAGCGACTCTCCAAACGCAACATGGCAACCGCTAAATATTCCAGCATATTTTCCATTCAAAAAGTCAAATGGCGCTTCTTCCCTTCTGCGCCCTGCCGTGCGCCCAAACAGTGGTTTATGACCACATATGAGGTATCGGTGTACTCAGGAGAACTTGCCCAACAAATTTTACGATCAATTTTATCCTGTTGCCCATGTGAAAATGAAAAAATTGATGCTAAAAGAAAATTTTTGTTGGAAATATTAAAATGTCCATTTTTTCTTTCCACGTTGCTTTAGTTCCTGTGAAACACCTGAAGGGTTAATAATCTTCTTGAATGTAGTTTTGAGTAGCTTGAGGGGTGCAGTTTGTAGAATGGTGTCACTTTTGGGTATTTTCTGCCATATAGACCCCCTCAAAGTGACTTCAAATGTGAGGTGGTCCCTAAAAAAATGGTTTTGTAAATTTTGTTGTAAAAATTAGAAATCACTGGTCAACTTTTAACCCTTATAACTTCCTAACAAAAAAAAAATATTGTTTCCAAAATTGTGCTGATGTAAAGTAGACATGTGGGAAATGTTATTTAGTAACTATTTTGCGTCACATAACTCTCTGGTTTAACAGAATAAAAATTCAAAATTTGAAAATTGCAAAATTTTCACCAAATTTCTGATTTTTTCACAAATAAATGCAAAAAGTATCGACCTAGATTTACCACTAACATGAAGCCTAATATGTCAGGAAAAAACAATCTCAGAATCGCTAGGATCCATTGAAGTGTTCCTTAGTTATTACCTCATAAAGGGACACTGGTCAGAATTGCAAAAAAATGGCCTGGTCATTAAGGTCAAAATAGGCTTTAAAGCAAACTACTGTAATTGTACATCCCAGTTATGATGTGTGCACAGTAGATGTGCAGGAGCCTCCTGTATTTTACAGTAGACTCTCCACTATATTGGGGATAGCGGCTAACAGGTATTTGCACATAACTGTAGGGTGGGCCCCTAGAGTCCATTCCCTCTGTTGGCCCCAGACACCTCAGTCTTACCCCGCCTCTAGATGTTGAAAGCTGGTAGAGACATACTTCAAATGACTTGCAGCAGTACTTGCTGAGAAACTTGGTCCTACAAAGTATTGATTCAAGAGGGCTGAATACAAATGCACGCCACAGTTTTAAGATTTATATTTTTAAGATAAATAGAAAATACATGTACGAAGTCCTTTAGGCTGCGTTCACACGTAGCGGAACTCTCGCGGAAATTACAGCGAGAATTCCGGAATTCCATTCCGCGGGAAAATCGCATTTTAAATTCCAGCGATTTTCCCGTGGAAAAACTAGCATTTTGCAAGCGTAATTAGCTTGCAGAATTGCTAGCGTTTTCCAAGCGATCTGTAGCATCGCTTGGAGAACTGATTGACATGTTGGTCACACTCGTCAAACAGTGTTTGACGAGTGTGACCAACTTTTTACTATTGAGGCTGCCTATGCGGCATCAATAGTAAAAGATAGAATGTAAAAAATAATTAAAAAAAATATTGTTCTCACCTTCCGACGTCCTGCGCAGCCTTCCCGCCTCTCTCCACGCTCCCGGTAATCCTTTGCGACAATTACCGCGATGAAGTCCGTTCTCGCGGTCATTCACGATGACGTCACGCGAATGACCACGAGACTTCGCGATCCCGCGAGAACGGACGTCATCGCTCGCAAAGGCTTATTTTAAATTCTATTTTTTACAGGGATATGGTACCCAAAGCCCGGGGGACAGTCTCCTCTCCTCCGGACCGTGGGTACCATCCGCAAATGTTCTGTTTACTTTTTGCATGGTGTGCACAGCCACATGCGGAAAGTAAGCAGAACAATGCATTCCTATGGGTGCGGGATCGCCGCGATTCTGCAAAATTAATGAGCATGCTGTGTTTTTTACCGTGAAGCGATTCCGCCGCGGTAAAAACCGCAGCATTAGCACAGCATTGCGGAATCCCATAGGAATGCATGGGATGCTTATTTTTCGCGTTTTCGCAGCAAAATCGCGTGGTTAAAACCGCCGCGGAAAGGCGAAAAAACCGCCACGTGTGAACTCAGCCTTACACTTCACAAATACTTGCTAATTTGGGTTGGTATATCACATCAAATCTCAATAAAATCCATTTAAGTTTGTGGTTGTAACAAGAAAAAATGTGGGAAAGTTCACGGGGTATGAATCCTTTTTTAAGGCACTGTATAAGTGAATGAGTAATCAATAATAGTAAACAAGTGATAATATTCATCATTTTAATTTGTAGGTTTAAACAAAGTAATTAAATGAAACAGAAACAGCTGTGTGTGAGCCATAAACTGGGTGAGGTACAAACTCTACTACAAAGGTGAGGTTGTGGAAGAGTTTTATGTCAACAGTCTTTGATCATGGCATTCTTACTTTGCAGCATCCTTTCCACACCTGCCTAAAGCTTTTGCACAGTCCCATAGTGTAAATTATTGCGTTCTATGTCCTGATTAATCATATACATTTTCACAAAAATTCTATAGTTTATCCAATTTATACAACCTTGTAAACAAAAATGCAGGCAACAAACTCATAGGTAACAATGTGTTTAAGGGAAATATAATAACAGCACAAAATACGACAGCACATTGAAGTAATCTACTTTTTCATCATGGGATTGTCATTTTGGGTCCTTTATGATAAATTACACGTCTACAATTCCAATTGGAAAAATGAAGACAATGTTCAGTAGAGGTTTCTAAAAACATTCTCCAAATGAAAGATAAAAAAAGTTGTTGGCAAAAATGTCATCAATTGAATGGGACAACATGTATTTATGAAAAAAGCAATATCCCCCAAGGAAATCCTCTCAGATGTGTCACAATCTTCCGTATGTGGAAATCCTACAACATATCACATCGTACCTACACAATTTTCTTTAGTGTCCAAATACATTTAAAATGAAAAATTAAGCAACTTTGCAACGAGTCTTAAAGGGGTTGTCCGGGCTTTTCACATAATCTCAGTACATATCTGGGCTGCAGAATTATTACAATAAGTCATTTACTTTCTGTCACTAGTTTGCACAGTTTTCTAGATATTCTGAACAGAACGTCCAAGGGGGGGTGTTATGGCATTGAAATGAGAACTAGTCGTAACCTCCTACTCTACCCCAAACATGCCCTCTATAGCAACAACCCCACCCTCCATAGCTACAGGCCCTCCCCGTCCACATGAAGCAGCCCTCATCACACAGTAACAAATTCTTCCCTGCGGCCTCAGTGCAGAGAGCAGAGAGCTGCTCCTCCCCCAGACACACGCTGAACAGTTATCTATGGAAAGTGAAACTAGTGAGGAGGGAAAATCGTCCTGTATTCTAATCTGCACAGGGGATGGCAGTCACTGATGTAATCTGTTGTGTGACAAAGCCTCTGCTGTGTGAATGAGACAGCTCTGTGTCACTGATGTCTTCACACAGCAGCAGATTTGGTGCAGTGTATGTGTGATCACTGTGTCTCTAATGACACAAATACTGATGGGAGCAGCCTGTCCCAGAATACAGGACGATTCTTCATGTGGGCGGGGAGGGCCTGTAGCTATGGAGGGTGGGGCTGTTGCTATAGAGGGCATTTTTGGAGTAGAGTAGGAGGTTACGACCAGTTCTCATTTCAATGCCATAACACCCCCCCCTTGGGACGTTCTGTTCAGAATATCTAGAAAACCGTGCAAACTAGTGACAGAAAGTAAATTACTTATTGTCATAATTCTGCAGCCCAAATATGTACTGAGATTATGTGAAAAGCCCGGACAACCCCTTTAATTATTATTATTTATTTATATAGCACCATTTGTTCCATGGTGCTGTACATGAGACAATTATTAATGTCCTACTGTTTTGAGGGTAGAGATCGTATGCAGAACTTTGCGTTTCTATGGTAAGAGAATGCAAAAAAATACTAGTTGTAGTCTGATCCTATAATCACATATGTTCTCTACAAATGTTGGCTAGTAAGGGACAGCCGGGGAAAGTATAACTACATCATCAGACTACACAGGGTTCATTTGTAGTCTGTTACCATGAAGACATGTAAGTCTATACAGGAGCTGTACTCAAAACATGGCAACAGAAGTAAGTTACCGTATATACTTGTGTATAAGCCGACCCCTGTATAAGCCAACCCCCCTAATTTTGCCACAAAAAACTTGGAAAACTTATTGACTCGCGTATAAGCCTAGGGTGGAAAATGCAGCAGCTACCGGTAAATTTCAAAAATAAAAATAGATACCAATAAAAGTAAAATTAATTGAGACATCAGTAGGTTAAATGTTTTTGAATATCCATATTGAATCAGGAGCCCCATATAATGCTCCATACAGTTCATGATGGGCCCCATAAGATGCTCCATGCAAAATACACCCCATATAATGCTGCACAAAGATTAATAGTGGCCCATAAGATGCGCCATAGAATATGCCCCATATAGTGCTCCATAGATTATGCCCCATAGATTATGCCTCCATATGATGCTCCATAGATTATGCCCCATATGATGCTCCATAGATTATACCCCATAAGATGCTCCATAGATTATGCCCCCATATGCTACTCCATAGAATATGCCCCCATTTGCTGCTCCATAGATTATGCCCCCATATGCTGCCCCATAGAATATGCCCCCATATGCTGCTCCATAGAATATGCCCCCATATGCTGCCCCATAGAATATGCCCCCATATGCTGCCCCATAGAATATGCCCCCATATGCTGCCCCATAGAATATGCCCCCATATGCTGCCCCATAGAATATGCCCCCATATATTATGCCACCATATGCTGCTCCATAGATTATGCCCCCATATGCTGCTCCATAGAATATACCCCCATATGCTGCTCCATAGAATATGCCCCCATATGCTGCTCCATAGAATATGCCCCCATATGCTGCTCCATAGAATATGCCCCCATAAGCTGCCCCATAGAATATGCCCCCATATGCTGCTCCATAGATTATGCCCCCATATGCTGCCCCATAGATTATGCCCCCATATGCTGCTCCATAGATTATGCCCCCATATGCTGCTCCATAGTTTATGCCCCCATATGTTGCTCCATAGAATATGCCCCCATTTGCTGCTCCATAGATTATGCCCCCATATGCTGCACCATAGAATATGCCCCCATATGGTGCTCCATAGTTTATGCCACATATGCTGCTCCATAGAATATGCCCCCATTTGCTGCTCCATAGATCATGCCCCCATATGATGCCCCATAGAATATGCCCCATATGCTGCTCCATAGATTATGCCCCCATATGATGCCCCATAGAATATGCCCCATATGCTGCTCCATAGATCATGCCCCCATATGATGCCCCATAGAATATGCCCCATATGCTGCTCCATAGATTATGCCCCAATATGCTGCCCCATAGAATATGCCCCAATATGCTGCCACATAGAATATGCCCCCATATGCTGCCCCATAGAATATGCCACCACATATTATGCCACCATATGCTGCAAAAAAAATGCCATACTCACCTCTCCTGCTCAGGACCCGGCACCTGAGATATTCACCTGTCCCCTGGTCCATCGCTGCTCACCGCTGTCTGCCTGCTTCCTGTGTCAGTGATCGTTCAGCCAGCAGAGGGCGCGCCACGCACTAACCACGTCACTGCGCCCCCTGCTGGTTAAACATCACGGACACAGGAAGCAGCAGACAGCGTGAGCAGCGATGGACCGGGGGACATGTGAATATCGCTATCCTTGTTCCTCTTCAGTATTCCGCCATTCTCTGGGTATTAGCTTCACGTACCTACTGCGCAAGGAGAACATTGGGAGTGGAAGTACCTGTGGCTTCCCAGCACCTGCGCAGTAGGAACGTGAAGCCAATGCAACGAGAAGGGTGGACGTCACCCAACCAGACGTCAGAAGCACACATTGACGCTATGGTAGGTGATTCACATGATAATGAAGCACGGAGGCAGAGGGATCTTCCAGGCACTATTCTCCCCATAGCCTAAAAGAGGTCATTTACATAAAGTGATAAAAGCCGATTTCTCAACAGCAAGGCATTTGATATCAGGCAAACAGGCAGGACTTATTTCAGAAGTCTACAACCAACCTGTATTCCCTTTAAGAAAACATTGTTCTCGGCACATATGGAAACAGGACATGTCCTGTCGAAAACAATGTGCTATGAGCAAAGAACAATCACATTATCCATCATTCTGTGAATATAGAAGTGAAGCCGACCTGACTAAACAGCCCATTAAGCGACAGCTAATCAGTTTGCATGTAACGGATTGGTGGTCGTTTAACGGTCACGGCTGACCTGTCTAAATGCAACTTATCTCAACTGGAAAATACAGTCTTTGGTGACAATTGCTGGTGAGGGTAATAAGGCCTCCACATTCTGTTGGATGACTTGCATTTGAATTAGTCCACAATTACTTAATCGGGATCCAAGAAGCCTTGCGAGCCACCTAAAAACAACTAGGCCAGGTTACACAAGTAATCGGCTTTTTGGCCACCAATGTTGGCCAGCCCAAGATTTCTCTTTATGGTCAAGATCTAGAGATGAGTGAGTATACGCCTTGCTCGGGTGGTCTCCGAGTATTTTGGCGTGCTCGGAGATTTAGTTTTCGTCGTCTCAGCTGCATGATTTGCGACTGCTAGACAGGCTGAATACGTGTGGAATGCCTGTTTGTTAGGGAATTCTCACATGTATTCAACCTGTCTACAAGTCGCAAATCATGCAGCTGAGATGACGAAATCTATATCTCCGAGCACGCCAAAATACTCGGAGGACACCCGAGCAAGGAGTATACTTGCTCATCACTATCAAGATCACGTCATGGGGTTGTCAATTCCACCCACGACCAGGAACAAGTTGGATGGAAATTACCTATGGTCTCTCAAGCCAACTGCAAACACTGGCTCACAGGACAAAGTAATGTAAGCATACCAAGGATGAGCTTGACTCGACTACAGCACCACACACCTCCTCCCAGATAACGGTAATATGGTCATACAAGAGTCCAGTAAAAATGAACACTATTGTGTAAGTGTCTTATGCAATATCATTGCTACAAATAGAGGTAGATTAGAAAAACAATATATACAAGCCAATTCTATCCTACATGGTAAACTGTTATGATTGAGTCACCATAGGAGGCAAAAACAGAAATGCTAGCTAAGTCCAGAAAACCAGAGAAGTTGGCAGCTATCGGATTGCAGACCCCTGAACCTATCAACACAACTAGCAGTAGCCGTGGGGGGTTCCTACGATGCCCTAGACCCCTCGATCACAGCCGGAGAATTAAATAGGCCTAAAGAAAGAAAGGGGAAATCTAAACTGCCCCAGAGCAGACCCCAAAGCAATAGGCAGCCCCCAACATATAATGACGGTGAAGCAAGATGAAAATACTAACACAGACAGAAAGATAGACTGAGCAAAGAGGGGCCCAAGCTAACTAAATAGAAAAGGACAGGAAGGCTGCTGTCTGCAATCCGTGAAAAACCCTATGAAAATAAGAGCCAACAGACTGACAGTGAAAAAGGCCCTGAAGATGCTAGGCTTCAAAAAAGCTATGTCAGTACTCAGGAATATAATGAAGACAGAGCTACAGGCAAAAGGAGATTCAGCTCACCCCAGCAGGGAAAGGCAGAATACTGAAAAGCAAGGAAAACAAAAACAAAACAAAAAGCTAACAGGCAAAACAGAAGCTTAGCTTTAGAGGAGCAGGAATCAGACTGGTGTCCTAGAAGTCCACAGAGAAATCACCCGCAGGGCAGAAGGGCGTCGGCAGCCTTATATCCAGTCCGTGACTCCACTCAGCCAGTCATCCTCATTAGACTCAGGTGCCTGATAATCAGGCTCATTACCTTCCTTCACCAGAATAGGGAGTTCACCAGACCCCAGTGACGAAGGGGAAAATGAACTCACAACAGTAAACCATTGGTAAATGTGGGGTTAGACTTCAAAAACACCAGTGGATCATCCACACCTAATGCAGATTTGATCAGATCATGGGTGAGAATGTTACTTAGGAGGTCATTAGAGCAGATCTCAGGACGATAATGCTGAGATGTGGGCACAGCTGGTCAAAAACGTCCAGAGTATAGTCCAAATAATTCTATCGTGCCAAAAAAAGATGTGATGCGCATTTCGGCACAGGGACAGAACCATCAAAAGGGCTTGCCGATATAATACTTTGGACTTTACTCTGCAGACTAGATGAAAGGGAAGTGGGTAAGACTCAATACTAGAGTAGGTGTGAATCAATTTGCACAACCTGGGTCATTGGTGAAGACCGTAATTTGTGACCATAGGACGGGAGCCATGAGAACTGTTTCTAATCTGAAGGCATCCACGAATCTCCTTTTGATTAACTGGCTGGGCATGATGGCACATGTTAGCGATATCACGCCAGGCCGGCTAATCAAAAAAAGAGCAGAGGATGCAGTCAGTTAGGAGGCAGTTCTCAAGTCTCCCGTCCTATGGCCACAAAATGGTTTCCTACTATATAGAAAGGGAAAAAAAAGTAATTGTCGAAATTGGGACACCACAAAAAACGTATATCACACCGTTGTATATATACACTCACTGGCCACTTTATTAGGTACACCTGTCCAACTGTGTGTTAAGACTTAATTTCTAATCAGCCAATCACATGGCGGCAACTCAGTGCATTTAGGCATGTAGACATGGTCAAGACAATCTCCTGCAGTTCAAACCGAGCATCAGTATGGGGAAGAAAGGTGATTTGAGTGCCTTTGAACGTGGCATGATTGTTGGTGCCAGAAGGGCTGGTCTGAGAATTTCAGAAACTGCTGATCTACTGGGATTTTCACGCACAACCATCTCTAGGGTTTACAGAGAATGGTCCGAAAAAGAAAAAAAATCCAGTGAGCGGCAGTTCTGTGGCCGGAAATTCCATGTTGATGCCAGAGGTAAGAGGAGAATGGGCAGACTGGTTCGAGCTGATAGAAAGGCAACAGTGACTCAAATTGCCACCCGTTACAACCAAGGTAGGCAGAAGAGCATCTCTGAACGCACAGTGCGTCGAACTTTGAGGCAGATGGGCTACAGCAGCAGAAGACCACACTGGGTACCACTCCTCTCAGCTAAGAACAGGAAACTGAGGCTACAATTTGCACAAGCTCATCGAAATTGGACAGTAGAAGATTGGAAAAACGTTGCCTGGTCTGATGAGTCTCGATTTCTGCTGCGACATTCGGATGGTAGGGTCAGAATTTGGCGTAAACAACATGAAAGCATGGATCCATCCTGCCTTGTATCAACGGTTCAGGCTGGTGGTGGTGGTGTCATGGTGTGGGGAATTTTTTCTGGGCACTCTTTGGGCCCCTTGGTACCAATTGAGCATCGTTGCAACGCCACAGCCTACCTGAGTATTGTTGCTGACCATGTCCATCCCTTTATGACCACAATGTACCCAACATCTGATGGCTACTTTCAGCAGGATAATGCGCCATGTCATAAAGCTCGAATCATCTCAGATTGGTTTCTTGAACATGACAATGAGTTTACTGTACTCAAATGGCCTCCTCAGTCACCAGATCTCAATCCAATAGAGCATCTTTGGGATGTGGTGGAACGGGAGATTCGCATCAGGGATGTGCAGCCGACAAATCTGCGCCAACTGTGTGATGCCATCATGTCAATATGGTCCAAAATCTCTGAGGAATGCTTCCAGCACCTTGTTGAATCTCTGCCACGAAGAATTGAGGCAGTTCTGAAGGCAAAAGGGGGTCCAACCCCTTACTAGCATGGTGTACCTAATAAAGTGGCCAGTGAGTGTATATCGGAGACTACTGTGGACAAATACACTAGAAAATCCCCTGAATGTACAGTATATCTATAAAGGCTGGAGCGCAGTGCACACTGTGCCTAAGGGTGACATAGGAAGATGCAATGTGCTATAACTAGAAGCCACATGGCAGATCAGCTTCATATTCCAACATTGGGTTTATGAATTTATTATATTCACCATCTATTCTATTACATATTCAGACGGCAACAATACAAGCATATTACTATTAAAATGTATGAATGGAAATGAGGTGAGTGATGGAACGACTATTGAATCTAAGTCATATCTTAAAGGGATCCTGTCACTGCATCTGTATGTAATCGGCACCTATATGTGCAATTGCAGCCAGATATATTTTTGAAAAGCCCCCAGCTGTAGACTATAGGGAAGAGACCGGAGTAGTCCAGTATGGCCCTGCACCACTCCAAGCGATTGCCAGGTCTCTTGCTCTACAGCATACACATATGGGAGAGACCAGTGAATCTATACTGGAGCGTTTCAAAGAAGGACATACCTGGCTGCAACTGTGCTGTCAGGCTTTCATTTGTGCTGCCTGTGGTTCGGGCAGCATTAATCTAGTGAAAGCTTCCATTTAACTTCCACATGTAAATTGAAGGGTTTGCGATGAGCGAATGTGCTCGGATAAGGTGTTGTCTGAGCATACTCATGTGCTAAACTACTCAAAAACTATGCTCGAGTCCCCACGCCTGCATGTCTTGTGAATGTTTGACAGTCGGAACCCATGCAGGGATTGTCTAACAAACAGGAAATCCCTGCATGTTTTGCGGCTGTAGACCAGCCGTGGGGTTTCAAACTTATTATTTCAGGATGCCGAAGTCACTATTAACACATGAGCATCCTCGTATAACACCTTAGCATGCCAACTTAAGCATCTACAGGACGACCACTCCGAGCATCTCATCCAGAGTATGTTTAGGACGACCACTCTGAGCATCCCATCCCGTACATGCACAGCACGACCACTTGGAGCATCCCATTCCGTGTATGCGCAGGACAACCACTCTGAACATTCCATCCTGAGAATGTGCAGAACCACTCCTAGCATCACATTCTGAGCATGCGCAGGACGACCACGCCGAGCATCCATCCCGTGCATGCGCAGGAAGACCACTCCGAGCATCCTATCCTGAGTATGTGCAGGACGACCACTTGGAGCATCTCATCATGAGTATGTACAGAACGACCACTACAAGCATCCCATCTCGTGCATGCGCAGGACGACCACTTGGAGCATCTCATCCTGAGTATGTACAGAACAACCACTACGAGCATCCCATCCCGTACATGCGCAGGACGACTACTTGGAGCATCCCATCCAGTGCATGCGTAGGACGACCACTTGGAGCATCCCATCCCGAACATGCGCAGGAAGACCACTTGGAGCATCTCATCCTGACTATATGCAGGACGACCACCCGAGCATCCAATCCTGAGTATGTGCAGGATGACCACTCCAAGCATCCCATCCTAAGTATGTGAAGGACGTCCACTCCGAGCATCCCATCCCATTCATGTGCATAACGACCACTTGGAGCATCCCATCCTGAGTACGTGGAGAAAATCTTGATGATCACTCCCTGTTTCATCTGCGCATTACACATGCTAATGAGGCCATGGTGAGGCGGTGCTGTAATAATATGCACAGCCTTCCTAAGCAAGCACAGAGCTAGCTCAGCATCACTAGATAGAATCTGGAAAGGATTATCACAGCACTTTTTGCGCATGCATGGTGCTGAAATGCAGTGCACAGCATGAATGGAAGTCACTAAGGCTTTCTGGGCATGTGCAGCATTCACCCGGCATCACTAGATACGATCAGGAGTGGATGTCATGCGCATGCACGGTCTAGTCTTAGCTAATTAGCATAAAATGAGCTGCACTTTAAGCAGCTTTTTTACATTAAAGAAATCTTTGAGTGGGACATCAGGGATTTTGCTGAAATGCAATAATAGGTTAATTTACACTTATGATGGCGGTTGGCCCTAAGATTCAACATGTGGGTAAAGGGTTACTCTTATTTTGTGCCCGCTTTTATAAAATTTTGGACAACCACTTTAAATAAAAAAATACAGTATGCAAAAATCTAACATGTCACAAAGAGTAGATAGTGATACAGAAACTCGGGGCATTTGGGCATGGACCGTGCCAGAAATGTGTCTGCGGCATGATGACCATGTTGGCCACGTGACAGCGCATGCAGCCTCACAATCTGACAGCTGGATGGTCGGAGTGGTAACACCAGGCCCTCCCGCTGGTGTTTTGTCAGTCATCACTGTGGATGACTTGGAATAAGGAAGGTGATAATTTATTGTAATCTGTGCACACCCCATGTCTCAGCGCCTTGGGCATCGGCACTCTTACAACATGTAAAAATCCCAAACCCAGCACATATGTTTCCCATGTCATAGATTTACAATGAGAAGGATCAATGTGAAATGATTGCTCCGTCCAAATCTACTGACCCCAAGGACAGGAAGGCCCTATTAATACACAGCGGAGATATACGGCCGGTTGATACCAGAGCGGAGGACAGTAAACATGTATCTGGCTCTATACACACAGTAAATGCCGTTCATAGGGTCAGAATTATCAGAGTAGATCGCTTCCACAGGAGGTCACAATGGACACTTACTAATAAAGCCCTGTAAAAAATCATTAAGGATCCACTACAAAAAGAAATGCTGATGGCGAATATCCTCCAAAAAATAGAAATATTTCCTACGTGTTCATATTCTTCTTATGGCATTCAAGACTAAGCTACAAGGGCAAAATCATAACTGCAAAGATGTGTCCGGGCAGCCGAGCAAAGGTACACAGGCAAGGAGACCCTAAGCATCATAGGGGTCCTACAGGTCAGGAACTCACCAGGCCAAACCACAGGTCATGACCTCACCAGGCCAAACCACAGGTCATGACCTCACCAGGCCAAACCACAGGTCAGGACCTCACCAGGCCAAACCACAGGTCATGACCCCACCAGGCCAAACCACAGGTCAGGACCTCACCAGGCCAAACCACAGGTCAGGACCTCACCAGGCCAAATCACAGGTCAGGACCTCACCAGGCCAAACCACAGGTCAGGACCTCACCAGGCCAAACCACAGGTCATGACCTCACCAGGCCAAACCACAGGTCATGACCTCACCAGGCCAAACCACAGGTCATGACCTCACCAGGCCAAACCACAGGTCAGGACCTCACCAGGCCAAACCACAGGTCAGGACCTCACCAGGCCAAACCACAGGTCAGGACCTCACCAGGCCAAACCACAGGTCAGGACCTCACCAGGCCAACCACAGGTCAGGACCTCACCAGGCCAAACCACAGGTCAGGACCTCACCAGGCCAAACCACAGGTCAGGACCTCACCAGGCCAAATCACAGGTCAGGACCTCACCAGGCCAAACCACAGGTCAGGACCTCACCAGGCCAAACCACAGGTCAGGACCTCACCAGGCCAAACCACAGGTCAGGACCTCACCAGGCCAAACCACAGGTCATGACCTCACCAGGCCAAACCACAGGTCATGACCTCACCAGGCCAAACCACAGGTCATGACCTCACCAGGCCAAACCACAGGTCAGGACCTCACCAGGCCAAACCACAGGTCAGGACCTCACCAGGCCAAACCACAGGTCAGGACCTCACCAGGCCAAACCACAGGTCAGGACCTCACCAGGCCAAACCACAGGTCAGGATCTCACCAGGCCAAACCACAGGTCAGGACCTCACCAGGCCAAATCACAGGTCAGGACCTCACCAGGCCAAACCACAGGTCAGGACCTCACCAGGCCAAACCACAGGTCAGGACCTCACCAGGCCAAACCACAGGTCATGACCTCACCAGGCCAAACCACAGGTCAGGACCTCACCAGGCCAAACCACAGGTCAGGACCTCACCAGGCCAAACCACAGGTCAGGACCTCACCAGGCCAAACCACAGGTCAGGACCTCACCAGGCCAAACCACAGGTCAGGACCTCACCAGGCCAAACCACAGGTCAGGACCTCACCAGGCCAAACCACGTCAGGACCTCACCAGGCCAAACCACAGGTCAGGACCTCACCAGGCCAAATCACAGGTCAGGACCTCACCAGGCCAAACCACAGGTCAGGACCTCACCAGGCCAAACCACAGGTCAGGACCTCACCAGGCCAAACCACAGGTCATGACCTCACCAGGCCAAACCACAGGTCAGGACCTCACCAGGCCAAACCACAGGTCAGGACCTCACCAGGCCAAACCACAGGTCAGGACCTCACCAGGCCAAACCACAGGTCAGGACCTCACCAGGCCAAACCACAGGTCAGGACCTCACCAGGCCAAACCACAGGTCAGGACCTCACCAGGCCAAACCACAGGTCAGGACCTCACCAGGCCAAACCACAGGTCATGACCTCACCAGGCCAAACCACAGGTCATGACCTCACCAGGCCAAACCACAGGTCAGGACCTCACCAGGCCAAACCACAGGTCAGGACCTCACCAGGCCAAACCACAGGTCAGGACCTCACCAGGCCAAACCACAGGTCAGGACCTCACCAGGCCAAACCACAGGTCAGGACCTCACCAGGCCAAACCACAGGTCAGGACCTCACCAGGCCAAACCACAGGTCAGGACCTCACCAGGCCAAATCACAGGTCAGGACCTCACCAGGCCAAACCACAGGTCAGGACCTCACCAGGCCAAACCACAGGTCATGACCTCACCAGGCCAAACCACAGGTCATGACCTCACCAGGCCAAACCACAGGTCAGGACCTCACCAGGCCAAACCACAGGTCATGACCTCACCAGGCCAAACCACAGGTCAGGACCTCACCAGGCCAAACCACAGGTCAGGACCTCACCAGGCCAAACCACAGGTCAGGACCTCGCCAGGCCAAACCACAGGTCAGGACCTCGCCAGGCCAAACCGCAGGTCAGGACCTCACCAGGCCAAACCACAGGTCATGACCTCACTAGGCCAAACCACAGGTCATGACCTCACCAGGCCAAACCACAGGTCAGGACCTCACCAGGCCAAACCACAGGTCAGGACCTCACCAGGCCAAACCACAGGTCAGGACCTCACCAGGCCAAACCACAGGTCAGGACCTCACCAGGCCAAACCACAGGTCAGGACCTCACCAGGCCAAACCACAGGTCAGGACCTCACCAGGCCAAATCACAGGTCAGGACCTCACCAGGCCAAACCACAGGTCAGGACCTCACCAGGCCAAACCACAGGTCATGACCTCACCAGGCCAAACCACAGGTCATGACCTCACCAGGCCAAACCACAGGTCAGGACCTCACCAGGCCAAACCACAGGTCATGACCTCACCAGGCCAAACCACAGGTCAGGACCTCACCAGGCCAAACCACAGGTCAGGACCTCACCAGGCCAAACCACAGGTCAGGACCTCGCCAGGCCAAACCACAGGTCAGGACCTCGCCAGGCCAAACCGCAGGTCAGGACCTCACCAGGCCAAACCACAGGTCATGACCTCACTAGGCCAAACCACAGGTCATGACCTCACCAGGCCAAACCACAGGTCAGGACCTCACCAGGCCAAACCACAGGTCAGGACCTCACCAGGCCAAACCACAGGTCAGGACCTCACCAGGCCAAACCACAGGTCAGGACCTCACCAGGCCAAACCACAGGTCAGGACCTCACCAGGCCAAACCACAGGGTATAAAAGCCTATGGGGAGATAGGGGTTTATGAGAGAAATTATACATGAGACAGACAGATATGAGATAGATATAGATAGATAATAGATAGATGATAGATACATAATAGGTGATAGATAAAATAGGTAGATAGATAATATATAGATAGATAATAGATAGATAATAGATAGATGATAGATAGATCTATGGATAGATAGACAGATAATAGATAGGTAGATAGATGATAGATAGATAATAAATAGATAGATAATAGATGATAAATAGATAATATATCTATGGATAGATAGACAGATAATAGATAGGTAGACAGATAACCTGACCTACCATCTCGCACACACAGGCATTCCTGCTGCCGTCGCCCTTTCCCGCCTTTGGGCGGTGTCGCGTGAGTCTAGACCGTCGCTCGCTCCCTCGCGTCCCGCCGTGAGGTAATTCCTGGCAGTCCCCTGATGTCGCCACACTGTGACCTGTGGGTCTTTATGGCCGTGTGTGTTCCCGCTGCTGGTCGCACCCCGCACACTTGTGACCCTGATGGGACTCTGGAGCCTTTCCCGGAGCCTGCGCTGCGGTGCCGGCGGCTCCCTCACAGCCCGGGGCTGATGGCGCGTCCTGCGTGTCGCCAGTAGTCACAGAGACTTGCAGTGAAGGGACAGGCCGCCTGTTCATCAGGAGCACAGGACGGCGGAGCAGCCATTGTCCGCACAACCACTGATCCCCCCACCTCACTATCTCGGCATGAGCTGGAGCCAGGCGTCCATGTGGGGGTGTTGTCTGTCATGGCGACGGCTCTTCGGTCTCTACAATAAGGGGCTATTTTTGTAACGTAGACTGAGGGTCAGCTCTGCGCCATCTGCACAGCACACATCCCCCTATACTCGGAATACGGCCCTCACTACCTATATCTCCTTAAAGGGCAATACCCCCTAATTCTGCAGGCACAGCTCAGAGACTATTCCCACCCCAGCGATCACAGATCTGCACCAGGATGCAACAGAAAGCTACTACTAAATCCTAGCACAGCCATTATTTATGTCTCTGGGGTGGTGGTGCCTATAATCAGCCCCAGCTGGGGAAAGAAGAGACTGTAACCTGCATACACCACATCCTAAAGGCAGAGGAGGACTCCCCCCTTCCTGATCACTATCCCCCCCATCCATCCTGTGCACTGATCAGCAATGCATGCCGGCAGCCAGCAGCCTCTCTAACAAAGGGACAGCGCCTGGTGCTGAAACCTGGGCTCCCCACCACCAGTCTCTTACCGTGATGTGAGGAATGCTCTTCTTCCCCTGGTAAGACATCTTTTATCTTGCAATGAAAAGTTACAAATAAAAATTTGCTGGAAGTTCCCTGTACAGAAAAAATAGAGTTATTTAAAAATAAATATATATGTGCCCCTCTCTTATCAAGCTGCAGTGATGCAAGGCAGAGCCTGCCCTGGAGATGGCTCACAGCTCCTCCTAGAGGCGACAGGGCGGCACTGCATCTCCCTCTAAGCTCAGCCCAGGAAGCTCTCACTAAGCAGCTGCCAATAACAGGGCAGTGAGGGCTGCTGGCCTCTCATCCCTCCACATGCAGATGGAAAGGGCTGCTGGCCTCTCATCCCTCCACATGCAGATGGAAGGGCTGCTGGCCTCTCATCCCTCCACATGCAGATGGAAAGGGCTGCTGGCCTCTCATCCCTCCACATGCAGATGGAAAGGGCTGCTGGCCTCTCATCCCTCCACATGCAGATGGAAAGGGCTGCTGGCCTCTCATCCCTCCACATGCAGATGGAAAGGGCTGCTGGCCTCTCATCCCTCCACATGCAGATGGAAAGGGCTGCTGGCCTCTCATACCTCCACATGCAGAAGGAAAGGGCTGCTGGCCTCATCCCTCCACATGCAGATGGAAAGGGCAGCTGGCCTCTCATCCCTCCACATGCAGATGGAAAGGGCTGCTGGCCTCTCATCCCTCCACATGCAGATGGAAAGGGCTGCTGGCCTCATCCCTCCACATGCAGATGGAAAGGGCTGCTGGCCTCTCATCCCTCCACATGCAGATGGAAAGGGCTGCTGGCCTCTCATCCCTCCACATGCAGATGGAAAGGGCTGCTGGCCTCTCATACCTCCACATGCAGAAGGAAAGGGCTGCTGGCCTCTCATACCTCCACATGCAGAAGGAAAGGGCTGCTGGCCTCATCCCTCCACATGCAGATGGAAAGGGCTGCTGGCCTCATCCCTCCACATGCAGATGGAAAGGGCTGCTGGCCTCTCATCCCTCCACATGCAGAAGGAAAGGGCTGCTGGCCTCATCCCTCCACATGCAGATGGAAAGGGCTGCTGGCCTCTCATCCCTCCACATGCAGATGGAAAGGGCTGCTGGCCTCTCATCCCTCCACATGCAGATGGAAAGGGCTGCTGGCCTCTCATCCCTCCACATGCAGTTGGAAAGGGCTGCTGGCCTCATCCCTCCACATGCAGATGGAAAGGGCTGCTGGCCTCTCATCCCTCCACATGCAGATGGAAAGGGCTGCTGGCCTCATCCCTCCACATGCAGATGGAAAGGGCTGCTGGCCTCTCATCCCTCCACATGCAGATGGAAAGGCCTGCTGGCCTCATCCCTCCACATGCAGATGGAAAGGGTTGCTGGCCTCATCCCTCCACATGCAGATGGAAAGGGCTGCTGGCCTCATCCCTCCACATGCAGATGGAAAAGGCTGCTGGCCTCATCCCTCCACATGCAGATGGAAAGGGCTGCTGGCCTCATCCCTCCACATGCAGATGGAAAAGGCTGCTGGCCTCATCCCTCCACTTGCAGATGGAAAGGGCTGCTGGCCTCATCTCTCCACATGCAGATGGAAAGGGCTGCTGGCCTCATCCCTCCACATGCAGATGGAAAGGGTTGCTGGCCTCATCCCTCCACATGCAGATGGAAAGGGCTGCTGGCCTCATCCCTCCACATGCAGATGGAAAAGGCTGCTGGCCTCATCCCTCCACATGCAGATGGAAAGGGCTGCTGGCCTCATCCCTCCACATGCAGATGGAAAGGGCTGCTGGCCTCTCATCCCTCCACATGCAGATGGAAAGGGCTGCTGGCCTCATCCCTCCACATGCAGATGGAAAGGGCTGCTGGCCTCTCATCCCTCCACATGCAGATGGAAAGGGCTGATGGCCTCATCCCTCCACATGCAGATGGAAAAGGCTGACACTGGCGTCTCATCCCTCCACATGCAGATGGAAAGGGCTGCTGGCCTCTCATCCCTCCACATGCAGATGGAAAGGGCTGCTGGCCTCTCATCCCTCCACATGCAGATGGAAAGGGCTGCTGGCCTCATCCCTCCACATGCAGATGGAAAGGGCTGCTGGCCTCTCATCCCTCCACATGCAGATGGAAAGGGCTGCTGGCCTCATCCCTCCACATGCAGATGGAAAGGGCTGCTGGCCTCTCATCCCTCCACATGCAGATGGAAAGGGCTGATGGCCTCATCCCTCCACATGCAGATGGAAAAGGCTGACACTGGCGTCTCATCCCTCCACATGCAGATGGAAAGGGCTGCTGGCCTCTCATCCCTCCACATGCAGATGGAAAGGGCTGCTGGCCTCATCCCTCCACATGCAAATGGAAAGGGCAGACACTGGCCTATTTAATGTGAGCTGCACGCTATGCATGTTATTACTGCATCAGTGTGCACAGGCTCCTGTGCTATGTTACGCAGATAATCCCTACGCGTCACATTACGTAGCAAGCAATAAAAAGAAAGTATATGGTTTGAAATCAGAATCTGATTAATCTAGGAGGAGCATTGCAGAGAATTCTGTTTCTGAATGACTCCCATTTATGGCTGGCGCATATCAGTAAAGTGTCTCTTTCAGGTCTACGACACTCCCTCATCTGAGGGCATTATGGAAAAATGGGAAAGAACAGCGGACGTAGGAGTGTGTGTAGGCGTGGTTAGCAGGACCGGTAAGCATGTCTCTGTGTGGACTGCGTCATAGAACTCACAGGCTCTCTCAGTGTCTTGGTGGGGTCAGCAGGACTCACAGCCTTTCTCTATCCAGATGTGTGGGTCAGCAGGACTCAAGCTCTCTCAATGTGTGTGGGCAGGGTCAGTAGGACACAAGCTTTTTCTATGCATTAGGACTTTCATGCTTTTTCCAGGTTACATTTCAACAGCAATTTATATAAATTATTGAACCTAATCTATATATACCCCAGCTCAAGGTCTTCTTCTCTATGTGATCTTGTCAAGTCCAGTAGCATGACCGATCCGCTGTCAAAATGAGCCCTTTTCCTAATGATATCCACAGCTTACTACAAACTGGTTCTGGTTCAGTCGTCCATTAACCTAGTAGCCAGGTTGATCCTTTCTTTAGTCTATTCATTACACTGAGGTTGTACACCCAACAAATATCATAAAAAATATAATGTACTGAATATCATAAATATAGAATAATAGCACAGCACATTTCATCGGATAAAAAAAGAGCATCCGGTGGGCAAAGATGGCCCAGCCCCAGTTATCGATTACACAACTGTTAGTATCAAATTTGGCCTGACCAAGCAAATAAATAATAATGCACATCGCAGGGTGAAATAATGAAATAGTACGAATACTACACTAACCATCCAATGTGATAAGTAACTATATTGGGTACATAAATATTGTCTCTCTCACATAGTACATCCAATAGCCATGCATCCCAACAATCCATGAAAATAGATACCTTTGTAATAAACATATAGGACATGACTATAACAGTCCCCTTGACATGTTTGCAAGGTTTCTGTCAACAGGTAAAACATCAGGTCTGCTATATATATTTCATTACTGAGAGTATAGGACAGTGATGGCGAACTGTTTAGAGACCGAGTGCCCAAACGGCAACACAAAACCCATTTATTTATTACAAAGTGCCAACACGCAATTTAATCTGGGGCTGGTGCGGATGTCGCAAGAGGCAACGGGGCTGGCGTGGACATTGCAGGAGACAGCAGGGCTGGTGCGGACATCACAGGAGACAGCAGGGCTGGTGAAAACACATTGCAGGAGACAGTGGGGCTGGCACGGACATTGCAGGAGTCAGCGAGGCTGGCGCGGACATGGCAGGAGACAGTGGGGCTGGCAAGGACATCGCAGGAGACAGCGGGGCTGGCGTGAACATCGTATGAAACATTGGGGCTAGCGCGGACATCGAAAGAGGCAGTGGGCCTGGTGAGGACATCGCTTGAGGCAGTTGGGCTGGTGTGGACATCGCAAGAGGCAATGGGACTGGGGCAGACATCACAAGAGGCAGTGTGATTGCATGCCCACAGGGAGGGCTCCGAATGCTCCCTCTGGCACGCGTGCCATAAGTTCGTCACCACTGTTATAGGAGCTAATTCTCCTGTTGAAGCCAACACCATGGCTCATTATTACAGTAAGGGGCCCAGGACAGAGGACATTAAACAAGGAAGGGGTCCAGGATGAAGGACTTTATACCATGGAGGGGACCATATTGTGGGAAATTATACTAGGATGTTGGACATTATACCAGGAAGAAGTCCAGGACAGAGGACATTATAACAGAAAGAGGCACAGGATGAGGGACATTTCACCAGGAAAGGGGCTAGGATGAGGAATATTATTACAGAATGGGGTTCACATGAGCCACTTCACTTTGCAATATATCTTATCAAAGAAATCAGCTTCTTTCTCCTCCTGCATTAATCTTTCACTCTCAATTCAAGGGGAATAACCAGGGCCGGTTTTAGAGAAAGTGGGACCCTGGGCAAAAGTTCAAGTGGGACCCCAAATGTTCACATATTGCACCGTCACTCAGAAACATTTCGGCTGTATTTACATGCTCTGAGTTCAGGCCGTTAAACAAGCGTGATCGACAATAATGAACGCTTGTTCCCGAGTCTCCTTACACCGGCTGAGGAAGAATGACGAGGACAGCATGGTCACTAGTACATCAATCTGTCCCCATACCGTATCATGTTATCATCGGCATATCTGCAGTTTTCTCCGGGCGATGTGCTGCTGAGAACAACTATTTTTGTTCCAGCATAACCAATATACTCACTCGAATACGCAGCAATTTGCTTGTTTATTATAATACACCCCATAGTCCTCCATATAGTATAATGTGCTCCATAGTCCTCCACATAGTATAATGTACCCCATAGTCCTCCATATAGGATAATGCATCCCACCGCGCTCGCGCTGACATCACATAGGTGAAGTGAGTTCATTGGCTGTGAACTCCCAAGACCTGTATGACGGCACCACGAGCAGTAGAACTTTCTCACTCTAGCGATGCCCTCAGACAGAGAATAGGAATTCACAGGGAGACAATGAGCACACAACGCAACCATGTCGTGGGACAAATGGATTAGCAGCATCTCTGCGGAAAGGTGAGGAATATTGTTTTTTATTTTTAACTCTTTTCCAGTTGACAAGGGCGTCGGTGGAATGGGCGAGGTCATAAGAGTGGTTTAATTAAAATTGATAAAAGGAGTCTGTCATTCTGAGCATGGTGGCTCAGTGGATAGCGGGTTCGAATCCCACCAAGGACAACATCTGCAAGGAGTTTGTATGTTCTCCCCGTGTTTGCGTGGGTTTCCTCCCACACTCCAAAGACATACTGATAGGGAATTTAGATTGTGAGCCCCATCGGGGACAGTGATGAAAATGTGTGCAAACTGTAAAGCGCTGCGGAATATGTTAGCGCTATATAAAGATTATTATTATTCTTTTAATTAAAGGGCTTTATTCTGGGCATCTGTGTTTTCATACAATGTGACTATGGGGCTAGTAATGGGGGCGTCTTATTGACACCTCTTCGTTACTAACCTCGGGGCTTGCTGTCACCTGACAATCGTGACATAAACCCCCCAACTATTACTCCACTAGCCACCTCTACAGGGCAAGTGGGAAGAGCGAGGCTAAGAGGTGCGCCTCTTCTGGGGCGGCTGAGAGCTTATGTTTTTAGCCGGGGGGGCCAATATCCATGGCCCCTTCCTAGGCTATCAATATCAGCCTGCAGCTGTCTGCATAGCCTTTGTTGATTATTAATTATAGGGGGACCCTACGTTATTTTTTTAGGGTCCTCCATTTTAATAGCTAGTTTAGGCTAAGTGTGTAGTTGTCAGCTTACATTAATAGCCTGGGAAACTCCATGGGTATATGGGTATTACCCCCTTCCCATGCTAAAAACATCATCCCCCTGTCGTCGGCTTTCCCTCTGCTAGTTACAAAAATTATGCGGGAGCCCACGCCATTTTTTTCAGAAAAATCTTTTATTAATTAAATACATGTGCAGTAAGCTGCAAACACACTGTACTGTCATGGTCCAGTCCGGAGTTTATCTTCTGCTGTCTTCACTCCGGACTGGTCATGCGGGGGTTAATCTCAGCCTGTTCTGGAGCTAGCTGGGCTATTTCAATCCCTCACAGCCTCCTGACCAGTGTTAGTGATAGCTCAAGCTTGCAGTTTAGAGCCACTGACCCTTGAACCCTGGTGATCCTCCTGCCTTGGACTGATATTCACGTGTATGACCCGGACTGATTTCTGACCCCGTCTCTTGGTATTCCTTTCTGCTGTTACGTTCCCTCTCTGGCATCTGACTCCCTGGCTTGTACCCCGACCACGTATTTCGTCTCACCTTTTGGACCCTGTGCTCATGTTCTGGCTTTCTGACTCTCGGCTTTGGTATTTTGACTACGTGTATTGCTGCTCCTTCTGGTACGTCTGCTCCTGTTAGTTTCTGACTCGGTTCGTCTGACTATTCTCTCTCGTTACCTGTGGCACCTGTGCTTGTTGCTCAGGGTTGCTGCTCTTAGTGTATAACCTCTCTTCCCTCACCAGCTCCCCCTGGTGGAGGTTTCACTACAGTACTAATTGTATTTGTCACAGACATCTATATATCTATCTATTCTATGTGTATATACTCTATGTAATCCATGTCTCCTATCCTGTCGGCTCCTGCTGTGATTTTACAGTACAAGGCTGCTGAATTGCCGACTTTTCTTCTATGTAATATAAATAAATACTGTGTATATATATATATATATATATATATATATATATATATATGTGTGTGTGTGTCACTGACATCTATATATCTATGTATTCTATGTGTATATACAGTATCTATTCTATTTATGCTATTCTAACCTGTCAGTGTGATTTTACTGTAAGTATGCTGCACATGAATTGACGGCTTTTCAAAGGACACCGTAAAAATCGGCAGCACTCGCATGGTCTGAGTGCTGTGTGATTTTTTTCTCACACCTATAGGCTTGCATTGGCGAGTTTCAGACAAATATCGGTGACAATCGCAGCATGCTGTGATTTTACACGCATGCCGAATACGGCTGAGAAAATAAACGCTGATGTGAGCGGTTTCATAGATTAACACAGGGCTGAGTGCTATGCGATATTTTCTAGCACAGCACTCGGCCGTATTCTACGGTAGTGTGACGCCGGCCTAATTGCTTTCATTATGGTTACTTTGGCACAATACATTAAATTGACAATATTATATTATTGACTGGACTGGAGTGACAACAGCAGCAAATGTATTTCTCAACAAACAGGCACTTTCGGAACACTGGATCAATCATTAATGACCACTTCTTAGTTTAGGCAGATGGAGTGTAAGTGATATTAAAAATGTGAAAGCTTTCTTTATCATTCAGGGATTCAATCTCATAATAACATTCCTTCTTTATGAATATGTTGCCAATGAAGGAAAAGCAGAACTGTGACATAAATGTGGAAATTAAATGTGGGCACAAGATGACCATACAGCTTTTCTCATGATTCTAGCTTATGAATAGTGATCAAAATATTACAGTAATGTTCACTTTTGGCCAGGCTTGTTTGATCACAGGAGTTCTAGATTTATATTTGTTCACATTTTCGCTCAACTTCAAAGCGAACTTCCCAGTGGTGGTGCAACACTGGAGCAATCTGTTCATTTGGGATACTCTAACCAGAAGACTGAATAGATGGGTGAACGATGCTATATCCTTGGAGGCCCATCACCGTTGGGCTCATCATCATCAGTGCCATAATTGGAATTGGTGCCTGATCAACTATTATTTTACCCGAACTGCTCCGAGTCATGGTTCTAGCATTCAGTAGGTTTCCCAACTTTTAGACTTCATCAATCTAGTATTTATCACCTATCCAGTGGACATGCGATAAATGCTTTTCGATTAAATACTCCTTCAAGTGTATCTTGGTCTTTCAAGATGTTCCCAATTACTTTTTTCAAAATCATTCTAAAGTGGCCAAACTCAAAACCAAAATTTGCACTTGGGTGGTGGGATCTTTGGTCTTGTTCTTTTGCACAAAAATTTTGAAGTAGTATGAAAGGAAGTAGAAAAGGAGGAAGAAGACGGAAGTAAAAAAAAAAGGAATTAAAAAATAAAGGGGGGTTGGGAGGCAAACAGCATGTCACTACAGTAAACCAAAATCTATAAATGTACAGTGGGGAAAAAAAAATATTTAGTCAGCCATCAATTGTGCAAGTTCTCCCACTTAAAAAGATGAGAGAGACCTGTAATTGACATCATAGGTAGACCACACCTATGAGAGTCAAAATGGGAAAACAAATCCAAAAAATCACCTTGTCTGATTTGGCAAGATTTGTTTTTCAAATTAAGGTGGAAAATAAGTATTTGGTCACCTAAAAACATTCAAGATTTCTGGCTCTCATAGACCTGTAACTTCTTCTTTAAGAGGCTCCTCTGTCCTACACTCATTACCTGTAGTAATGGCACCTGTTTGAACCTGTTATCAGTATAAAAGACACCTGTCCACAACTTCAAACAGTCACAATCCAAACTCCACTATGGTGAAAACCAAAAAGCTGTCAAAGGACACCAGAAACAAAATTGTAGCCCTGCACCAGGCTGGGAAGACTGAATCTGCAATAGGCAAGCAGTTTGGTGTGATAAAATCAACTGTGGGAGCAATAATAAAAAAATGGAAGACATACAAGACCACTGATAATCTCCCTCGATCTGGGGCTCCACGCAAGATCTCACCCCATGGGGTCAAAATGATCACAAGAACGGTGAGCAAAAATCCCAGAACCACAGGACCTAGTGAATGACCTGCATAGAGTTGGGACCACCATAACAAGGGCTATCATCAGTAACACACTACGCGGCCAGGGACTCAGATCCTGCAGTGCCAGATGTGTCCCCCTGCTTAAGCCAGTACATGTCCAGGCCCATCTGAAGTTTGCTAGAGAGAATTTGGTTTATCCAGAAGAATATTGGGAGAATGTCATATTGTCTGATGAAACCAAAGTAGAACTGTTTCGTAGAAACAAAACTCGTCGGGTTTGGAGGAGACACAATGCTGAGTTGCATCCCAAGAACACCATACCTACTGTGAAGCATGGGGGTGGCAACATCATGCTTTGGGGCTGTTTCTCTGCAAAGGGACCAGGACGATCCGTGTACATGAAAGAATGAATGGGGCCATGTATCGTGAGATTTTGAGTGCAAACCTCCTTACATCAGCAAGGTCACTGAAGATGAAACGTGGATGGGTCTTTCAACATGATAATGATCCCAAGCACCCCGCCAGGGCAACGAAGGAGTGGCTTCGTAAGAAGCATATGAAGGTCCTGCAGTGGCGTAGCCAGCCTCCAGATGTCAACCCTATAGAAAAACTTTGGAGGGATTTGAAAGTCCGAGTTGCCCAGCGACAGGCCCAAAACATCACTGTTCTAGAGGAGATCTGCATGGAGGAATGGGCAAACATACCACCAACAGTGTGCGCCAACCTTGTGAAGACTTGACCTCTGGCATTACCAGCAAAGAATATGTAACACAATATTGAGGTGAACTTTTGTTAATGACCAAATACTTATTTTCCACCATAATTTGAAAAATAAATCTTGCCAAATCAGACAAGGTGATTTTCTGGATTTGCTTTCTCATTTTGACTCTCATAGTTGTGGTCTACCTATGATGTCAATTACAGGCCTCTCTCATCTTTTTAAATGGGAAAACTTGCACAATTGGGGGATGACTAGATAGTTTTTTTTCCCCACTGTAACTGAGCTGGGGAGCAGTCCGCCAGGGTGTTTAAGGCATTCTAGGTAGTCCGGGAAGGATTGAAATTCCGATCAATGGTCATAGATGACTATTCGAATCATAATGAAATGAGATAGGATAATAGGATACAAAGCTGAAAACAATGCCAGGACACGACTAATGCCACCTGTGGTTTTAAACAAAGACAAAATCAGACTAATGTGTGATCAATTAGAAATAAGACTCTCTCGCACATAGTCAGTGCTCACATGAATTTAATTAGTCTGTAAATAGTGGTTTGATGTTTACAAAGCCTAGTTTTATTCCTTGTTCATAATAGCTAAAACAAGAGTGTTATGAGAGGTCTAGAAATGTTATCACCACAAGCAGTCTAAAGGGGACAAAACGATCTCCATTGACCTTAGCATCCTGGTCTCAACTGATTGAAATGTTATCAAGAAATGTTTTACTCATAGAACAGTCAGAAACGTTCCAGGCAGTGGTGGTAGAGAGATGAAAATTGAAGAGTGAACCCTATGAAAATTGGTCGAAAATGATGCCAAGAAGCAAACCATAACATCCAAAGAATTCCAGGCTGAGTTGGAAACATCTGAAGTTATAATATTAAAGTATGCCACATGCTGCAGAAATCAAACAAAACAAGTCACGCAGGAGGATATTTACCCGAAGCAGACATGCCAAACTACCCAAGATTGGTTAGGACGGAAAAAAACGACCGTTTCATCCTGGCCAACAATGAGTCCTGACTGGAAAATTTTTGGCAAGCTGAAATCTGTCTTTGGAAAAAGGAAGAGCCCAAATATTCAAGAATATTATCAGACAGGTGCAAGACCCTCAAAGATGAATAGAAAAATATCTGAAATCTATCACTGTTGCCAGAGGTTCTGCAACCAAGTATTAGGAAAGGTTGTATTTAAACCTGTCCATGTCATATACTATGAGAGAGAGTGTGAGCAAAAAAAGAGAGCGAGATAAGAACATGCCATCCGGCAAACATTGGTGTGGAGGCTCGTGGTCACTCACAGCTGACATTATGGTAGATGTAGAAGGGTTATCGTCAATGGGAAAAAAAACATCAGCATGGTTCTTGTGATAAACTTTACCCAGCTGAGAAGCATATAATGGTTGTGAATCCCTGGCCTAAAAGTTAAAGGGGTTGTTCATAACTTTTACATTACCCATTATTAGGATTGGACACCAATATCTGATCGGTAGGAGTGCAAAACCCCGAGCTGATCAGCTGTTATTGGCATTGGTAGTGCTCCATTGTGAAGCTGCACAACATACCTCTGTCAACATTGCAGTGGCCATGGTCAGGTAGTACAAATCCACCCTCTATTTATTTGAATAAGAGTCAGATGTGCAGCACCAGGTGACGGCCACTGTACTGTTGACAGAGCAGTAGGGTGCAGCTCCACAACTGAGCACTTCAGGCTGCCAACAGAACCGGAACTAGCTGATCGGCGGGGCTGCCGTGCGACCCGTCCCCACCAATCAGACATGGATTACCTATACTAAGGAGATGCCTTCAATTTAAAAGTCCTGGACAACCCATTAAAGATAGAGCCAACTGTGATTTTGCTCATCAGGCCTGCATAGAAATGACACTACTGCTGTACTGGCTTGCATGGGAGAAATTAGTACGGTATAAAGCAATACAACACAGAAATAAGTGCAGGGTCAGCCCGGCTATAGAAAATCGCTGCTGAGCATGCCCAGGAGACGATACTGCTGTGTTAGCCTGCTTAGGTAAGTGCTGAGTCTAAGAGGTTATATTGCGTTTTACATTTGCCTTTGAGGGAATACTGCTGTGAAGATTCCCTTGGAGATACGGAACTCAACCATGACATGCTGAGTAAAACTGGATTACTTATAAAGTGTGCATTCTCACTGCATTTGCAAGATTTCTCAATGCCACCCATAGGTTCCAGAGTTCAAAAAAAGTATATGGAGTGTTATTTTTTTATGTTTTTTATCGGGAGCCAAGAATAGAGTACATTTATTGGCTACACTATTCTATTAAGCAAATACTAATATCACAACTTCTCCCAGCCCTACAGGTCACTTGTAAGGCCTATGCTGCGGTGGGCATTATTCATATTTATAAGCCAGATACACTATAAAACACACACTACAGTGTGAATGCGCCCTTGGGGTATCGTGGTACATTGGAGCATATCCATCAGTCTAAATGCACCAGAATTCTGGTATAATTTCTGCAAAAATAACAGCTGTCTTTTATAACTTGCATCAAATTTATGATATACTAGCTGAAGAGCCCGGCGTTGCCTGGGCATAGTAACCAACTGTGGTTAGTTATAACAAATTATAATGATTATATTGCACATAAAAACCATGCAACTAATCCTATCCTGTGTGATACTGTCTGCTGAGCCATGTATCTAATCCTATTCTGTGTGATACTGTCTGCTGAGCTGTGTATCTAAGACTATTCTGTGTGATACTGTGTGCTGAGTTGCGTATCTAATCCTGTCCTGTGTGATACTGTCTGCTGAGCCGTGTAACTATTCCTAGCCTGTGTGATACTGACTGCTGAGCCGTGTATCTAATCTTATTCTGTGTGATACTGACTGCTGAGCCGTGTATCTAATACTATTCTGTGTGATACTGTGTGCTGAGCTGCGTATCTAATCCTATCCTGTGTGATACTGTCTGCTGAGCCGTGTATCTATTCCTATCCTGTGTGATACTGACTGCTGAGCTGTGTATCTAATCCTATCCTATGTGATACTGACTGCTGACACTTTTTTTTTTTTTTTTTTACAATTCTTTCCTGCTATTGAGTACCCTAGAATCTGCGGTATGGCTGGTGATTCTGTTATGAATGAGTCACCGGAGGAGGAAAAAACAAAAACACAAGCTAAGTCCAGAAAACCGGAGAGGTTGGTAGCTAGCGGATTGCAGACCCCTGATCCTATTCACCACAACTAACAGTAGCCGTGGGGGGTTCCTACGGTGCCCTAGACCCCTCGTCACAGCCGGAGAGCTAAATAAGCCTAAAGAAAGAAAGGGGAAATCTAAACTGCCCCAGAGCAGACCCCAAAGCAATAGACAGCCCCCAACATGTATTGTCGGTGAAAAACAGATGAAAACACAGACAGAAAGACAGGCTGAGCAAATGATGGGGCCCAACTAACTAGATAGGAAAGGACAGAAAAGATGCTGGCTGCAATCACGCAAAAAACCCTGCCAAAAATAATGTCCAACACGTCTTATAGAAAAGGCCCTGAAGTCACTAGACTTCAAAATCACTATATCAGCAATCAGGTATATTCTGAAGACAGAGCAAAGAGATCAGAGACAAAAATGGAGTTCAGCCCGTCCCAACCAGGGCAGGCTGAACACAAACACTAAGTAAACCAGACAAAATCTCATGGAAAAATAGCAGAGCAAAAACTTAGCTTTTAGTAGACAGAAACTAAACTGGATGCCAGAGCTCAGAGCAGAAAGAATCACCAGCAACCCAGCAGGGCGTCGGCTGCCTTATATCCACTCAGAAATTCCGGATGTCCAATCACACTCCACCTATTCAGATGACAGGTTCTTCCCATCCAGATCAATTTCACTACCTCCTTTCACCAGCAGAGGGAGTTCATCAGACATCAGAGGTGAAGGAGAAAATGAACTCATAACAGGTTGCCAAGCATGACCCACTCTTTTAAGGTCATGCCACAGCATCTCAATCGCATTAAGTTTAGGACTTTGACTAGGCCACGCCAAAGTCTTAATTTTGTTTTCCTAAGGCCATTCAGAGGTGGACTTGCTGGTGTGTTTTGGATCATTGTCCTACTGCATAACCCAAGTGTGCTTAACCTAAGGTCACAAACAGATGAACAGAGTCTCTCCTTCTGGATTTTTTGGTAGACAGCAGAATTTATTGTTCCATTTACCACAGCAAGTTTTCCAGGTCCAGAAGCAGCAAAACAGCCCCAGACCACCACCACCATATTTTACTGTTGGTATGATGTTCCTTTTCTGAAATACTGTGTTACTTCTATGTCAGATGTAATGGGACATACACCTTCCAAAACGTTCAAGTTTTGTCTCATCATTATTCTCTCAAAAGTCTTGGGGGTCATGAAGATGTTTTCTGGCAAAACTGAGATGAACCTTTTTGTTCTTAGTGCTCAGCAGTGGTTTTCATCTTGAAACTCTGCCATGTAGGCCATTTTTGCCCAGTCTCTTTCTCATTGTGAAGTCATTAACATTGACCTTAACTGATGCAAGTGAAGCCTGCTGTTCTTTGGATGTCGTTGTGGAGTCCTTTGTGAACTCAGGGTTGCTTCGTCGCTGCGTTATTGGGGTAATTTTGGCCAGTCAGCCACTCCTGGGAAGGCTGACCACTATTCCATGTTTTCGGCATTTGTGGATAATGGCTCTCACTGTGGTTCGCTGGAGAGCCGAAGCTTTAGAAATGGCTTTATAACTTTTTCCAGACTGATAGATCTCAATTATTGTGTTTCTCCTTTGTTTCAGAATTTCTTTGGATCGCAGCATGATGTCTAGCTTTTGAACACCTTTTCTTCTACTTCACTTTGTTAAGCTGGTCTTATTTAAGTGATTTCTTGATTAAGAACAGGTGTGGGAATAATCAGGCTCGGGTGTGGCCAGGGAATTTGAATTTAAAGTTTCCCAAAGATATGATCAACCACAGTTAATTTATGTTTTAAGGGGGGGAATCACTTTTTTGCACAGGGCCCTGTAGGTTTGGATTTCTTTTTCCCTTAATACAAACCAGCTTTGTGGGAACAATTTGGGCAAAGCCCTTTCCTGTTACCCATGACTGTTCACCAGTGCACAAATCAAGGTCCATAAAGACATAGTAAAGAGACTTTGGTGTGGAAGAATATGACCGGCCGCACAATCCTTCAGCTCATTCCTTTCTACACATAAGTGTCAGACCCAACAAATGCTCTTCTAGATGAATGGTCAAAAGCTTCCACAAGCACTTCCAAAATCTTTGAAAGCCTTCTCAGAAGATTGGATAGCTGCAAAAGGTCAGACCAACTCCATATTAATGCCTATGGATTTAGAATAGGTTGTATAAAAGCTCCTATATGTGTAATTTCGAGGCATCCCAATACTTTTGTCCATAGTTTAGATGTAATAGGAAGAACTGTCCACTGTTGTTTATCGGAGTACAGTCAATCGTTTTTGTGTGGATGGTCCTTACTGGGAGTGAGAGTATCCTACATTCACAGCTGTGTTCTCTGGCATTCAGCAACAATCCACTCAAGAAAACCATTCAGGAGATAAGAAATGTGTCTGGTTTTCTGAATGGATTCTTTGTGAGTTTAGAAAAAGCCATTAATAGCTTCAGCACTAAAAGTACTAGCGGCGTCAATGCCGTTAACAGTTTCACCCCTAGAACTACCATAAATCTCAATCTGGTCCTCAAGACTAGATCTCAGAGACCACATTGCATGGATGATGCTGACATATACAGTAGACTAGCTAGATCAATGTAAGCATACAGACATTCATCCATTGACGTTCCTGAGATCTTGGTTTTGAGACAACATTGGAGTCAAAAAGAGATAAGTCATTTTCTTCAGAATCACAGTAACTAAACAAAACATCCACAAGTACAAAGGACATGAAAAATAAAGTTTTGACAAACTGCTCGTATATGAGATAAACCAGAAGTTCTCTTTGACGGGAGTCCATTAACGTTGCCAACCTCCTTTTTAGCTTTAGCCAAAAATTACAGACAGCAACATTTCTTATGGAAACTCTTGTGAACCAAAGTGAATCAATAATATAAAAAGAAAAAAAAAATCACAATAACCTGCTCAGGAACCCTTGTGAATAAATTATTGAAGTACCGTATATATTTTTTTTATTACAGATACCGGACAAAAGTGGTTTCTATTTTTAAGGATTGATACCGACCATTCCACAGGAAGAAAAGCCTATGTAAAATGCAGAGTCATGTGGGCCTCTAGTTCTTCAAGATTGATCAGTGTGTAGTCTATTATCTTGGTTGGTCTTTTCCTTTTTAGAGCGTGGCCAACCTTGAGCAAAGGAGCCAACGTAGGGTAAACGAGCCAACGTTGAGCAAAGGAGCCTATGTGGGGCAAAGGAGCCTATGTGGGGCAAACGAGCCAACGTTGAGCAAAGAAGCCTATGTAGGGCAAACGAGCTAACATTGAGCAAAGGAGCCAAAGTAGGGCAAACGAGCCAACGTCGAGCAAAGGAGCCTATGTAGGGCAAACGAGCCAACGTAGGGCAAGCGAGCCAACGTTGAGCAAAGGAGCCTATGTAGGGCAAACGAGCCAACGTTGAGCAAAGGAGCTAACGTAGGGCAAACGAGTCAAGGTTGTGCAAAGGAGCCTAGGTAGGGCAAAAGAAGCCAACGTAGGGTAAAAGACCCACTGTAGGGCAAACGAGCCAACGGAGGGCAAAAGAGCCAACAGGATGCAAAGGTATCACAGCTTCGTTTTAGTAAGAGACGGGGTCTCAAAGTATTGGCTATTATGGACAACTTCTAACATGTCTATGACTTAAAAACAAAGTTCAAAGATCAAGCGATATGTATCCAAGTAACCTTGAAAACGAGACTGGATTCACCAAATTTATCCCCGATTATTTACCACTATGACAGGCCAGCTTAGGGTGGATGGCCAAATCTAACAATAATCTGTCCTTAGAAGAAGTCATTCATTGTCACCAGATACAAAACGTTAAGAACTACACTGAGTTGTTTGAAAGCTGTGTAGTCAATGGAAGAATCCTCAATATCTGCTCAAAGTGATCTCTTAAATGCAGCTAAAACTATTGGAGATAAGGTATCATATCTGCCCAAAACCACCCAGTTGTGCAGTGTTTACCTGCAAGCCTCAATGATCCAGTACTGCAGTTGATGTAAGAACCGACCATCACGTGTCATTAATCACTATGGATTAATCTATGGACTACAACGCTAAAATAACGAGCTTTTTTTTTAAGAAAAAAAATAATATAATAAAAGGGTCAAAAGTTGTAATAGGTAGGAAGTGGTTAACATGAACAACACTGCACTCATCCCAGCCCAGACTGGTTTTCTTTTGAATGTTGGCCTGTTAAAACCTGAAATACTGTCAGCCAGTCATACACATTGGCACGCTGAAGGACATTAAAATGCAAAGTAAATGTGGTGGGACAGAAGGCAGGCACCGAGAGCCGAGTTCTGGAGGCCTCCCAGATTCAGCACCCCTTCTCTTTGTTACACTAAGGCTATGTGCACACGTTGCGGATTCCGCTGCGGGTTTTTCCGCACGGAAACGCAGGTAAAACCGCAGGTAAAGTGACCTGCGGTTTCACACCTCTACTATGTTAAAGGTGTGAAACCGCTGCGGAAACCGCCCAAACAATTGACATGCTGCAGTGGAAAAAAACGCACCGTGAGCACAGCGTTTTTGAAATCCCATAGGCTTTCATTGTACTGTACCATGTCAGCGGAACTGCTGCGTTTCCGCAGGGCCAAAACAGCTGCGGAAACGCAGCAGAATCCGCAACGTGTGCACATAGCCTAAAGCAAAGTATGAGAACACCATGACTTTTTTTCCAGAACGCCGTGACACGGTGATATAGGGATAAAAGACACAACCGCTGCTTAAATATTCACCGACACACTCGATACTATCAATTAGTGTCTAATGTCAATGCTGTAACATGTACAGTAAATGCAATATTTCCTTCCTACACCAGGCCATGATTCTCATAGACAGTGTGCATTATGGGGCCACACTGCTCCAATAATTAAATATGGTATTATATTGGTTAATTACAGTACCATACAGTTCATTATAAAACATATTAATGCAGTCCATTACTTTACAGGTATGTCTGAGTCTTAGATGATCAGATAGATAGATAATAGATAGATGATAGATATAAGATAGATAATAGATAGATAATAGATATGAGAGATAGATAGATAGATGGCTAGATGATAGATATATGATAGATAGATGATAGATATATAATAGATATGAGAGATAGATATGAGATTGATAGATAGATAGATAGATAGATAGATAGATAGATAGATAGATAGAAGGTTCATACATGTAATACAATGATCACAAGGATATAAAATTCATTATGACCTTGAAATCACATCACTGGTACAAGATTGCTAGCTCTTGAGCTCAGTAATGCACAATGTTCTGCTCATTGCACACAGTGTATCTATGGTTTAGAAGCAAAATATTGCAAAAGGGTTCATGGTTCAACAACAACAGACAATTAACCTTAGCAAATGTAATAAGCACCCTGAGGCCAATGTACAGGTCCCCAACCCAGCCCCCACTGCTGCTGGTGCAGACCCCCAGCCTCTCCCTCTCAGCACACTGTACCTTGCCATTGTCCTGCCCCTGCAGCAGCTCCTTCCCACCGGAATACTTGATCTCAATGCCTGGGGTCCTGTCGTCCCTTTCTCCAGGAGAGCTGATGACAGATCCGGAGATCTCACTCACATCACTGGCTGTCTCACTGAAATTGTCACCATCCAGGTCCGCCCTGCTGCTGCTCCTTGGGGTGCGGGTCCCCTTCTTCCCCACACTGTAGGCATCGAAATCTATAGTCTTGTTCTCATATGCCCCTTCTACAGAAGCAAACATGCCCCCATATTTCACCCTCGGGGTCTGGGCAGTGGTGCCTGGTCTGGCCAGATAGACAGGGAGGTCATCTTCTTTATTCCAGTTTCTTTTCCTCTCTGCTGCCATGCTGCAGCCCTAGTGCCCTCCTCTCGCTGGGTTGATAGATGGATGATGATGAGCTCTCGCTGCTGCTGATGCTGCTGCAGCTGATCATATAAAATGCAGCAGTGCGGTGTCTGGCTAGAAAGACACAAGGGCCCTATTGTTACCTACAGCAGCAGCAGATGAGGAGGAAATGTGCAATCAAAGGAGGCAACAATCCTGGAGGTAGAGGAAGGAGCTGCACATGGAAGGCAGACAGCAGGCACTGCTGGTGGAAAGGGCTGGTGCCTGCTAGGGAGAGACAGCAGCAGGCAGGCAGGCACTACTCAAGGCACTGCCTTGCTCTAGGGGGACACCTCTAGGAAGCAACCTCATTCAGGAGAACCACTCATGGGAGATAGATGTGACCCTCCTCTTCCTGAAGGACTGGTTAGCAGCTGGAGAATAGGCTGGACCATGGACTGGAGCCTCACACAGGAGAGGATCATTAGATAAAAACTGAAGAAGAGGCAGCACTCCAAATTAAGCAAAAAAGGACCTTTAATAGCCTAGTTGCTTAGTTTGGAGTGCTGCCTCTTGTTGAATTTTGTATCTATTTTGTGACTGGATTTTCACTGAGGGGTCCTGCACCCTATTTTTTCTACAAGTTATTGGTTGCTGTTCCAATTTTTCTGTCTCGATAGACAAATAGCAAGATATCAGTAGAGCACTAGCAAGGCAAAAGATTATAAGTGGTTGCAAAGCCTACCAGGCAAAACCAAACCTCAATATATCAAAAAAAAAGATGAAGGCAGCAGTCCAAAATATAGTGTTCTATTGACCTGTCATGACAGGGCGATGTTTCATTCCAAGTGTGGAACTTTTTCAAGCCTTCTGCACTTGGAACGAAATGTCACCCTGATATGATGGGTCAATAGACCACTACTGTATATTCTGGATTTTTTGAAGTGTAGCCTTCATTTTTTTGGGATAGACAGATACAGGTGCTCCTCCCAAAATTAGAATATCATCAAAAAGTTTATTTCAGTTCTTCAATACTAAAAGTGAAAGTCATATATTATATTGTAGGGGTCCTCAAACTTTTAAACGGGGCCAGTTCACGGTTCGTCAGAACATTGGAGGGCCGGAATCTAATTTAAAAAACTATGAACAAATTCCTTTGCACACTGCACATATCTTATTTTGAAGTAAAAAAACAAAAACAAAATAGGAACAAATACAATATTTAAAATGAAGAACAAATAAAGTTAAATCATCAAACTTACCGGTATTTCAATGGGAACTATGGGCCTGCTTTTGGCTAATGTCACTGCTAGTCATAACAAGTGAAGCAATTGTTCTCTTGATATCATGGTTTCCTAGGGAATCCAAATTGCTATTAGTAAAATACCAATATATATAGAGGGCAACAAAAACAATATACCAGCAATAAAATTGCCCACACAGAGACATACAAACTGCACTGCCCATCAGTGCAGTCTGATCAGTGCCCATCAGTTCAGCCTTGCCAGGCCATATCCTTTCAGCCTTGCCAGTCCATATCCTTTCAGCCTCACCAGTGCCCATATTGGTGGAACTCTGCTTTTACCTCAAGCTCAGACTGGTGTGGTGCGAGAGTCTCCAATAGGCAGGCAAATGTCCCCAATAGGCAACATGGTCCCCAATAGGCAGGTAAATGTCCCCAATAGGCAGTATAGGTCGACAACAGGCAGCATAGTCCACAATAAGCAGGTAAATGTCCCCAACAGACAGGTAAATGTCCCCAACAGGCAGGTAAATGTCCCCAATAAGGAGGTAAATGTCCCTAATAGGCAGCATAGGTCCGCATGATAGACCGGTTTCGGTGTTAAAAAAAAAAAATACCAGTACTCACCTATGCCCCCCTCTGCTCTGAAGAGGCGTCCGCGCGACTCTATCTTCTGTCACAGGCGGCATGACGTCATCAGGCCGTGCAGGCGGCGTTGTCTGTGCCGCATACAGAGGGCCGTGCATCGCCTTTCCTCGCCGCCTCGTTGTTCCGCCCGCGATTACAGGGCCCGCCTCCACTGAAATGAAGTGAAGTTCAATGTCGGTCGGGCCCAAGGGCCGGATAAATGTCCTCGGCGGGCCACATGTGGCCTGCGGGCTATAGTTTGAGGACCCGTGCTATATAGAGTCATTACAAACAGAGTGATCTATTTCAAACAGTGTCAGACTGGGGTACCAAGGGCCCACCAGTAACATTGACTTTGAGGGGCCCACTTTTCACCTGCATACAAATACTACACTCCCCTCATTCACAAATGTACCTATATCTCAAAATAATAGTAAGCTGGGTAGTTTGGTTAATGAATGATGAGATGCTGCTTTTTTCTGTACAGAGTAAATCAAGTGAATTATGCCTAGTACTATCCATATAGTGGGGTTGGGGGCCCAGATTTGCACAGGGGCCTACCGGGGGATTCCCCTGTTACCCTGTGGGTCAATCCGAGCCTGATTTCAATTTTCAAGTGTTTATTTCTGCTAATGTTGATGATTATGTCTTACAGCCAATGAAGACCCAAAAGTCATTATCTCAGTAAATTAGAATACTTTATAACATCAGCTTGAAAAATGATTTTAAATGTTGGCCTACTGAAATGTATGTTCAGTAAATGCACTCAATACTTGGTCGGGGCTCCTTTGGCATCAATTACTGCATCAATGCGGCGTAGAACAGAAGCGATCAGCCTGTGGCACTGCTGAGGGGATATGGAAGCCCAGGTTGCTTGGATAGCAGCCTTCAGCTCGTCTGCATTGTTGGGTCTGGTGTCTCAGCTTCCTCTTGACAATACCCTATAGATTCTCTATGGGGTTATGGTCAGGCGAGTTTACGGATCAATCAAGTACAGTGATACTGTTGTTTTTAACCCAGCTCTAAAATTTCCTGGTAGACGACTTTTGTCTTGATAAAAAACAGTGTACCTACACCAGCAGATGACATGGCTCCCCAAACCATCACTGATTGTGGAAACTTCACACTAGGCCTCAAGCAGCTTGGATTGTGGCCTCTCCACTCTTCCTCCAGACTCTGGGACCTTGATTTCCAAATGAAATGCAAAATGTACTTTCATCTGAAAACAACACCTTGGACCACTGAGCAACAGTCCAGTTCTTTTTCTTCTTGGCCCAGGTGAGACGGTTCTGCCATTGTCTTTTGGTCATGAGTGGCTTGACACAAGAAATACGGGACTTGTAGACCATGTCCTGGATACGTCTGTGTGTGGTGGCTCTTGAAGCAATGACTCCAGCAGCAGTCCACTCCTTGTGAATCTCCCCCAAGTTTTTGAATGGTCTTTTCTTAACAATCCTTTCAAGGCTGCGGTTACCCCAGTTGCTTGTGCACCTTTTTCTTCCACTCAACTTTCCATAAGTACGCTTGGATACAGTTTAAGTGTGATCTGACAAAACATCATATAGCACTCGGACCAATCTTATTCTATGGCCGTGCACATGTCCACTTTTTTCCTCGAATCGATCTGGTCCAACAAAACAAAATGTCAGCGTGCCTGAGTTGGATACGATTATCAGATCGCACTCAACCATGTAAGCCAAAGAGTCCATGGAAAACACCAGGCGGCACTCGGATGACATCTGAGTACAGTCCGATTTTGACGGATTGACAGAATGGAGAAAATGGAGATTTTTTTTCCCCATCTTCTCGTCATCCGAGAGAATCGGATCACACTATGCTGGCACTCAGATCAAACTCTGATCATAGTGTGATTAGCATAACCTGCCCCATAATCTCGAATTGTGTGTGACCCGAGCCAAATGGAAAAATATTCATAAATACAAAAAAATCCATGTGTGCAATTCACAATGATACAGCAGTATATGATTATTATATAGTTTTCCTATTGTGTATTAAATACATGAAAAGTGCTGTCTGTGCAGAAGTGTGCTAATTAAGTATACAAGTGTTGTGTAATAGTACCAATAATGGGTCACCTGATCACAATAGATCTACAGACCTCCAACCACGTAGAAGACGCCATCGTCAGAGGTTCTACCATATCCAAAGATTGTAGAATCCTGAGGATGAAGTCTTCTGTGTGTTGTTGCACTACTATGCTCATTGTGAGAGCCAAATGTTATATACTTTGGGCATGGAAAATATCCCTATTTTTTAGCTCACATCACAAAGTGCTGGCTCTTTTTGTGCTTTTTTCCATTTATTATCTAACAGGTGGTAGATCGAGAGGCTTGCACGCTAACTTGGTGGATTTAGTCAGGGACAGACTCAGACACAATAGGGTGCTTGTGCAATATTTTGGTTGGGGACTGGAGTAAGATTTCTGGTGTGGAGCACGGAGACGCAGAACACTCTTCAGATGCATCTGACTCCTACACATCCCCGATCAAAAGCGACCAGAAAATCCCTGATCTTGATGAATCAGGATGTATATGTTTTTTCTACATATAAAATGCCTTGATATGTAATTATCCTTCATGTAAAATTGACAATATGTATTTATCAACAATATAGATGTATATTGATCCTTGGCATAGAAGTTACTTTGTGTCTGTAACCCAGATATAAACATTTCTTCATCTTCATATATTTATCCTTTATATATGTGTATAATTATATAGCTATCCTAGATAGAAATGTATCATAATATTTTTACTCTATACATAGAAATGTAAACTAGATGTAAATTTATCATCATGTATTTTACAGATGTTTGATTTTAGATGAATCCTTTATACAGGTGTAGTATTATAAAGCTACACTATATACAGGTGTAGTATTATAAAGCTACACTATATACAGATGTAGGATTATAAAGCTACACTATATACAGATGTAGGATTATAAAGCTACACTATATACAGATGTAGGATTATAAAGCTACACTATATACAGATGTAGGATTATAAAGCTACACTATATACAGATGTAGGATTATAAAGCTACACTATATACAGATGTAGGATTATAAAGCTACACTATATACAGATGTAGGATTATAAAGCTACACTATATACAGGTGTAGGATCATAAAGCTACATTATATACAGATGTAGGATTATAAAGCTACACTATATACAGATGTAGGATTATAAAGCTACACTATATACAGATGTAGGATTATAAAGCTACACTATATACAGATGTAGGATCATAAAGCTGAACTATATACAGATGTAGGATCATAAAGCTACACTATATACAGATGTAGGATTATAAAGCTACACTATATACAGATGTAGGATTATAAAGCTACACTATATACAGATGTAGGATTATAAAGCTACACTATATACAGATGTAGGATCATAAAGCTGAACTATATACAGATGTAGGATCATAAAGCTACACTATATACAGATGTAGGATCATAAAGCTACACTATATACAGATGTAGGATTATAAAGCTACACTATATACACGTGAAGATCATAGAGCTACACTATATACAGATGAAGTGTCACGTATCCACCTCTCAATGTGTCCTGCACGCAGTTAATGACAGCTCAGCCACCCTATACAATCAGGGTAATCAGTAATGTGAGGGACAGCTCAGCCATCCAATCTGAGGCTAGAGCGTGCTGAGCTGTCAGTATTGTGAGTGACAGATCAACCACCAGTCAGGGCAGGGGGCGTGATGGGTTTCTTCCAGGTGTCTCCTGTTCTGGGTGATTAACTGGATATTTAGCTAGGTGTCAGCTTCTGATTAATTTTCAGTCGTAGCTACTACCCTATCTCATGGCTTGTCCATGAGTAGTGACTCGGCGTCACATTTATCAATCAGTGTCACATTACGACTGGCCCTATACATTTTTTTCCCATGAGTATGGATCGATTTCATACACTTTGCGATCAGGTGGCGAATCTGCCCGAGATGATTCAGGATCTGGACAAATTACGGAAGGAAGAAACTGGGAAAGAAAAAGGGCATTATGGTCTTATCCGATGACAGTCGGGTGTTAGGAAAAGGGGAGATACATTCACCTTGCTAGGTTGCTAAATGGCAAAACGTAATGGGCATATAAAACAGCTGATGCACAGATACGTGTCAAGAGGATGACAATAGATGCAGAGAGGAAGACGGAGGTATCACTCATTCACTACTGATATCAAAATATTGGTGAAATTAAAACATTTATTTAGACAGGTTCAAAAGTCAACGGGTTTCGAGGTCACGCAGGACCTCTTCATTAGGATAAAACCAGGTACTCCAGGTTTTGCCCAGATAAAGAGGTCCTGCATGACCTCGAAACACATTGACTTTTAAACATGTCAAAATAAATGTTTTAATTTCACCGATATTTCAATATCAGCAGTGCATAAGTAATACCTCCGTCTTCCTCTCAGCATCTGGACAAGGAGCACCAGAATCTAGAATAGTCGCTGTCCCAGCTTGCAGGGTCAGTTTTCTAGTATGATGAGTGCTTCCCAGGGACTTCTGCTGCCGGCAGTAGCTATGACTTCTGTACCTACTGATTTACAGTTGGTGTCTCCTGAAATAGTTGTGGCCCTTCCTTTCAGGGGAGGAAAACCAGTTTAGTGTGTTCAGGGAGAGCTGTAGGCTATTTGTTACCCTGTGACCCCAATCTTAAGGGAATGAGTCCCAGCAGGTGGGTATAATCATGTCCCTACTGCGAGGGGGCCAGTAAACTTGGGCATTTTCTTTGTCTAAATAGGTCCCAGAATGGTCTTCTGTTGATGCCTTTTTTGATGCCTTAGAGCGAACCTGATCCAGGTCGCAGAGGAAAGGAATATGAGACTATAGCACCACTGAAGACTATAGTACCGAGTTCCAGCAATGGTCCACGGAAGTTCTGTGGAATGATACATCTCTCAGGTGCCAGTTCCATAGAGACCTGCAATCGATCTTTCAGCATCTAACTAGTTTGTGCTAATAGCGTTGTGCAAGCAGCAGTCCATATTTCCTACTCAAAATCATTTGGGCTAAAACTGTGTTGTAGTCAGGAATTTGGAGGCCCCATTTGCTAATCAAAATCACTAGGCCTAATATTGGGGTTCAGCCAAGAGGCCCTATTTGCTAATCCAAATAGTTTGTGCTAAAACTGTGTTGCAGTCATGAGACCCCATTTGCTAATCAAATTGGTTAGGCCTAATATTGGGGTCAGCCAGGCCCTATTTGCTAATCCAAATTGTTTGGCTTAAAAATGTTTTTTTGTCAGGACTCAGGAGGCCCCATTTGCTAATCAAAATCTTTAGGCCTAATAATGGGATTCAGCCAGGAGGCCCCATTTACTAATCCAAATCGTTTTAGCTAAAACAGTGTTAAATCAGGAGGTCCCATTTGCTAATCAAAATCGCTAGGGCTATAAGTGTTGTTCAGGCACACTAATAAGAAAATAGTGATTGTTCACTTAGTGACAGGTGACTGACAGGTTTCGGCCTAAGGTTGTGAAACAGCTGGTTAAAACTGAGGAAGGGTACATACAACATGAGTGGAAAAAGTGAGGTTGTGGTGGAAGGGAGATTAGACTTGGTGTTCAATGTGCACGTGGATTAGATGAGAATGTTATTGAAAGCTCAACTGAACAAACACCGTCTTGTCCTATCCAAAACATCTGTTACTGAACGGGCTACTCAACTCCCTTTCTTTAGCAGCTGCACAGCGGTATAACTGATGAGACTCAGAAAGACCATGTGCTCCAGTAGATGGCTAGTGCTGCATCAAGTGGCCTCTCCTCTTCCTCCACCTTAACATCACAGGTGGTACAGTCCTCAGAGGTGGCATCCCAATCACCCTTGTTTCCCCCCTCTTCCCAACTATCCAACCGCCAACTGATTCTGGAGAACCACAGATGGGCCATTCTGCAGAGCTGTTCACACATTCTATTCCATGGGCATCAGAGGTCTGCTCCAAAGATTCACAGAATTCAGATGAGGAAAGCATCTGCGCCGATGTCCCAATTTTTTTAGTGTTAGATCCTGGGCCGGATGAAGTAGGGTCCAAGCAGAATCCAGACCCTCGTCACCCGAAATTATCTCCCAGGATTGGAGGTAGTGGAGGTACTGTGCAGTCAAGGCAGAAAGAGGAGGAGGGTGTCTCTCACGGTGAGGAGTGGGAGAACAGAGAGGATGACGATGACGTTGTAGATCCCACTTGGTGTGAACCCAGAGGCACACAGCTGTATAGCTCAGCAGAGGAGGTGGAGGAGAAGGAAGATGAGGAGGTTACATTGCGGTTTCCCACAAAGACATGGAGTGATGCAACTTTGACAAGCACTGCATCTTCAACTGTGGCTGTGGCCAGCACCGGTCACGAGTCTGTAGTTCGCAGAGGCAACAAAGGTTGCCTAGCCTGGGATGACCCAACTCACGTTATCTGCTGACTCTGCAAAAAAGAAGACTCAGTAGAGGCAAAAATTGCAATAATTTGACTATTACATGCATAAACTGGCACATGCGTGATCAACATGCCTTTGTCTGTGAGTCACACTGCGCTAAAATGCAGACTAGGCCAATCACCGACCTTCCTGTCATCTGCATCTGCTGCTTCCTCCTCCATCATCGTGCCAAGTGTTCTCACACAGGTCTTCGTCAGCGGAACCTCCGCTTGTTTACCTCTTACAGTTGGGGTGAGTGAGAGAGCCCGTCAGCTGTTATGGAAGTGGAGATGCCCACTGTTTTTGTTTCACCGCGCACATGTCTTTCTCAATCCAACATGACATCTCTTCCTGCACTTCACTCACAGTCCAGCAATTTGTCATGTTCACCCTATTCCACCCTCTCTTAGCACAGAAGCCAGTCCTCAGTCCCGCAGTTGGGATCACGTAAAAGAATGTTTCCTCGTACACATGACAAAGCTAAGAGCTTGAACTCCCCAATTTCCAATCTGTTGGCCACAGAAATGCTGCCTTTCCACCTGGTGGATACAGACAGTTTCAGAAAGTTGATGGCCATCACAGTTCCTCAGCATCATTTGCCCAGTCACCATTATTTCTCTAAGAAAGCTGTGCCTGCGCTACCCTAGCAATCTATATCTGCCAGGGTGCATTTCACCACTGTCACCTGGAAGAGCAAACATGGGCAGAGGCGTTACATCTCGGTAACTGGGCACTGGGTGACTGTGGGGTCAAACCTCTGCTTCTAGCTCCTCTACTTCCTCTAGCACCTCCACCTGCGATCTCAACCAATGTTTTACTGTGGGTCAATTGATCAGTCAACCACCTGTGTTACTATCCTTACATTTTTCTAACATTAGTGCTCTTGTAAGTTGATATTTGGGCCACCTGAGTGTGGTTGAGGAAAATTCTATTGAGCTGTTGCATGAGGTATCTGGGCTTCCAGCAAAGCATTCTTACACCGGTCCCTCGTTCACCTCGTCTTAATTGAAACTTCAAATAAAAGATGGCCCAGACCCTGATACCTCATGCATGACCCATGGCAGATTCCTGCTGTGCCATTATCATATTTCCACTGTGGGTCTATGCCACTTTTTATAGTGTCTGTCCCTAATTTTTGTAAATGTTTGGTCTTCAAGTTGGGTCTCCTTCATGTGTGTTGCCTGAATTTGGCAGACCTCTCAGAGCACCAGGCCTATGCCAGTCACTCATCCTCCTGCTACTGATCAATGATTCAGCTAGGAATGCTGGTCCAAGTCATGTCCAAAGCCCTGTCCCAGGCCCTGTCCCATGCATCCATGCAGTGCAGTTATAAGATTTGAACTCTGGGTCAATTCATGCCACTTTTCCTGGTGTCTCCCCCTAATTTGAGCTGTTTGGGAAGCTTTGTGTCCCCCCTTAAGGTGTTGTAGTTTTGCCTCCCATTGAATTCAGTGGTGTTCGGGTATGTTTGGCGGACTGTTTAGTGAACATCGGGACAAAGGTTTCCTCATCTCTAATTAGTATATAGAAGATAAATAATGAAGGCAGCACACCAGTTAAATGTGAAAAAGGTGCTATTTAATAGCCCAAGTAGCGACATTTCAGCTCAGGGATGTGAGCTTTGTGCTGCCTCCATTTTTTATCTTCTATATTGAGGTTTGGTGGTTGCCTTGGATGCACGGCACCCAAGTACTCTGTTTGCCTGTTTCTGCCTTTTTACTCTTTTTTCTTTAATTAGTATATAACTTCTTTCATTTTTTACGATCCAGTTACTATGTATTTGCTGAACCTTATGGTTGTTATTAAATTTAATACCATATTTTTCGGACTATAAGACTCACTAGACCATAAGACGTACCTAGGTTTTAGAGGAGGAAATAAGAAAAATAATTGAAGTTATAAATTTGGTAAATTCTGTACTTAATATCCCCTATCCTGGTATATATGGTCCCCTAATCCCCATCCTGGCATGCACGGCCCCCTCATCCCTGTGTTGGTATGCATGGTCCCCTCATCCCTATCCTGGTATGCATGGTCCCCTCATCCCTATCCTGGTGTGCATGGCCCCCTCATCCCTATCCTAGCATGCATGGCCCCCTCATCCCTATCCTGGTATGCATGGCCCCCTCATCCCTATCCTGGTATGCATGGACCTCTCATCCCCGTTCTGGTATACACAGCTCCCTCATCCCCATCCTGGTAGGCATGCCCCCCTCATCCCCATCCTGGTATGCAGGCCCCCTCATCCCCATCCTGGTATGCAAGGCTCCCTCATCCCCATCCTGGTAGGCATGCCCCCCTCATCCCTATCCTGGTATGCATGGCCCCATCATCGCTAGCCTGGTAAACATGGCCCCCTTATCCCTTGCCTGGTAGGCATGATCCCCTCATCCCTATACTGGTATGTAGGGCCCCCATCTCAGTCCTGGTATGCATGGCCTCATACTTATCTTGGTATGATTGGCTCCCATCCCCATCCTTGTATGTAGGGACCCCATCTCTGTCCTGGTGTGCATGTCCCAATCGTTAACCTGGAATGATTGCCCCCCATCCCCATCCTGGTATGCATGACGCCCATAAGAAAAACATAAAAAAACCCCATAAACCATTATACTTCCCTTCCCTGCACACCCTCGCAGCGTCTTGTTCCGATGCCAGCAACTGCTTTATGCTTGTAAGCAGTGCATGGCAGGGACGTCATGCGCTGATTACAAGCCTAGGACAGCTGCCGGAATACTCACTGCTCCCCACGCTGGGACTATGTGATGTGGAGAACAGTGAGTATTCATTTCTCTTTAGCGAGCACAATGTTAGCTGCAGCTGCCGGATTCCTGCTGCATCAATACCCCTCAGAGGAATAGGCGTCCGCACGTCCGCAGAGGTATCATGAGAAAACCGCAACGTTTAGCAAAGTCCAAATCCATCAGATTCAAAGCTGCTCCTGAATCTACAAAAGCCTTAGCGGAAAATGTAGATGAGCAGATCAGAGTAATTGCCAAAAGGAACTTAGGTTGTACACTGCCCACAGCAAATGTGTGCGCAAAACGTTTCTCTCGTTTAGAGCAGACAGAAATGGTATGAGAGACGACTCCACAGAAAAAACACAGCTTATTACGCCTTCTAAACTCCTGAGGTTGCGCCCTAGACAAAACCCTATCACATTGCATGGGTCCAGACGTTTGTTCAAAAGGCAGCAACGCCTCTCGTGTTGTTTTACGTTCACGTAAACGCCGATCAACTTGAATGGCTAATGACATAGAATCATCAAGACCAGAGGGAACAGGAAATCCCACCATAACATCTTTTATGGTTTCTGATAAACCCTTCCGAGAGAGAGCTGCCAAGGCACCATCATTCCATGTAGTAAGGACCGCCCACTTTTGGAATTTTTGACAGTATAACTCTGCAGAATCCTGACCCTGGTTCAATGCTAATAGGGTTTTCTCAGCTTGATCAATAGCATTAGGTTCATCAAACAACAACCCCAAGGCTTGAAAAAATGCGTCCACATTAGTCAGAATAGGATTTCCAAGTGTCAGAGAAAAAGCCCAATCCTGGGGATCGCCGCGCAGCAAGGAGATGACAATTTTAACCTGCTGCACAGAGCTCCCAGATGAGTTAGGCTTCAAGGCAAGAAATAGTTTACAATTATTCTTAAAATTCAAAAATTGAGACCGATCCCCAGAAAACACATCAGAAGTAGGGATTTTTGGTTCAACAGCAGATGAATGAGCGAGATAGGCGGAAATTCCCCGCACTTCAGCAGCGAGCTGCTCGACGCGATCAGACAATTGCTTAATCTCCATTAAAAAAAAAAAAAAAAAAATCCTCCTACGGCCCCAAAGAAAAAGAGGAATAAATATATATATATATATACACTCACTGGCCACTTTATTAGGTACACCATGCTAGTAACGGGTTGGACCCCCTTTTGCCTTCAGAACTGCCTCAATTCTTCGTGGCAGAGATTCAACAAGGTGCTGGAAGCATTCATCAGATATTTTGGACCATATTGACATGATGGCATCACACAGTTGGCGCAGATTTGTCGGCTGCACATCCCTGATGCGAATCTCCCGTTCCACCACATCCCAAAGATGCTCTATTGGATTGAGATCTGGTGACTGAGGAGGCCATTTGAGTACAGTGAACTCATTGTCATGTTCAAGAAACCAATCTGAGATGATTCGAGCTTTATGACATGGCGTATTATCCTGCTGAAAGTAGCCATCAGATGTTGGGTACATTGTGGTCATAAAGGGATGGACATGGTCAGCAACAATACTCAGGTAGGCTGTGGCGTTGCAACGATGCTCAATTGGTACCAAGGGGCCCAAAGAGTGCCAAGAAAAAATTCCCCACACCATGACACCACCACCACCAGCCTGAACCGTTGATACAAGGCAGGATGGATCCATGCTTTCATGTTGTTTACGCCAAATTCTGACCCTACCATCCGAATGTCGCAGCAGAAATCGAGACTCATCAGACCAGGCAACGTTTTTCCAATCTTCTACTGTCCAATTTCGATGAGCTTGTGCAAATTGTAGCCTCAGTTTCCTGTTCTTAGCTGAGAGGAGTGGTACCCGGTGTGGTCTTCTGCTGCTGTAGCCCATCTGCCTCAAAGTTCGACGCACTGTGCGTTCAGAGATGCTCTTCTGCCTACCTTGGTTGTAACGGGTGGCAATTTGAGTCACTGTTGCCTTTCTATCAGCTCGAACCAGTCTGCCCATTCTCCTCTGACCTCTGGCATCAACAAGGCATTTCCGGCCACAGAACTGCCGCTCACTGGATTTTTTTTCTTTTTCGGACCATTCTCTGTAAACCCTAGAGATGGTTGTGCGTGAAAATCCCAGTAGATCAGCAGTTTCTGAAATACTCAGACCAGCCCTTCTGGCACCAACAATCATGCCACGTTCAAAGGCACTCAAATCACCTTTCTTCCCCATACTGATGCTCGGTTTGAACTGCAGGAGATTGTCTTGACCATGTCTACATGCCTAAATGCACTGAGTTGCCGCCATGTGATTGGCTGATTAGAAATTAAGTCTTAACACACAGTTGGACAGGTGTACCTAATAAAGTGGCCAGTGAGTGTATATATATATATATATATATAAAAATTCTGACACTTTTTTTTTTTTTTTGCAACTCTCTCCTGCTGTTGAGTACCCTAGAATCTGCTGTTTAGGCTGGTGATTCTGTTATGAATGGGTCACCGAGGAGGAAAGCAAGACCAAGCTAAGTCACAGAAAACCAGAGAGGTTGGTAACTAAGAGGATTGCAGACCCCTGATCCTATCCACAAAACTAGCAGTAGCCGTGGAGCGTACCTACGATGATTCTAGACGCCTCGACACAGCCGGAGAACTAAATAAGCCTAAAGCAAGAAAGGGGAAATCTAAACTGCCCCAGAGTAGACCCGAAAGGAATAGATAGCCTCCAAACATATATTGTCGTGAGACAAGATGAAAACACAAACGCAGGTAGGAAAATAGGCTGAGCAAACGATGGTGCCCAAACTAACTAGACAGGACAGGAAAGGAAAGACACTGTCTGCAATCACGCAAAAAAAACCTACAAAAAATGTCCAACACGTCTGATAGAAAAATACTGAAGTCACTAGACTTCGCCCACTATATCAGCACTCTGGCATATTCTGAAAACAGAGCAAAAATAGGCCAATCTAATAAGGGACAAAAACAAACTTGCACAATCAGTAACATAAGAATGGAAATTCAGCACAGCCCCAGCCGGGGCTGGCTGACCACACAAAACTGAATAGACAAAACCAATTCAAATGTGAACAATAGCAAAAGAACACTTAGCTGAGCATGCAGGGACTGAGCTGGAAACTAAGACCTCAGGAGGCAGAAAAAAATCACCAGCAGGGATAGAGGGAGTCGGCTGTCTTAAATCCAGTCAAAAAGTCCAGATGTCCAATCGTCCTCCTCATTATCAGGTGGCAGGCCTCTGTTAATTAGATCAGCTCCATTACCTCCTGTAGCCACCAGAGGGAGCCCGGAAAGAGAACTCGCGAACCCTCTGTCAATATAACCAGCTCCACTACCTTCACTAGTAACCAGAGGCAGGCCAGAAAGTGAATTCACAACACATGTCTCTCACTTCTGCCGCCTCACCAACAATGGCGCTTGCCCACTCACCTCAGGGAGAGCAATTCATTTCTGGGTGTATTCTTAGCTCGTAGAAGTCTCCTGTGTATTGTCCTTTTGCTATCCCTCTGCTCCTGAAACCTCTGGGTTAGTTGTCTTGACTGGTTTTCAAAGGCCTCTTCATTCAAGCATGCCCGCTTAGCTCTCAAAAATTGTCCCATGATGATTCCCTGTATAGTTGCTTGGGGGTGGGCTTGCACAGAATGCAAACATACTAGGAAAAAAACACAAAAATTCATCTTGGTTTGAGTTGGTATACATGCAGCACATAAACGCATGTTCACATTGGCCATAAAGCATACAAAACCTGCAAAAGACAAAATGGGAAAAACCCTGCTGTAATTAAATAAATAAAAAACAAAATTGCATTTAAATAATTCAGGGTTCTTAATAATACTGTATTTGATCAAATATAGCATAAAATCAGTCCCACCGTCGACAAGGTTACTCTGATCGGGGCGGTCCTACACTGTCTAATATTAAAAACCTTATCATGTGTCAAAGTTGACGTCAGTGTGTGAATAAAGGCAGACAAAAGGACCAGGTCCCAACCAGTGGATACCCTTTAGGGGTTGCCTTTAAATACAATTTCCAGCTCAGGAGAGAGAGGCCACACCCCGGCTTGCACAGAATGCAAGAATACAAAGAAAAAAAACACAAAAATTGAGTTTGGTTTAAGTTGGTATACATGCAGCACATAAACGCATGTTCACATTGGCCACAAAGCATACAAAACTTACAAAAGACAAAATGAGAAAAACCCTGCTGAAATTAAATAAATAAAAAACGAAAGTGCATTTAAATAATTCAGAGTTCTTAGTAATACTGTATTTGATCAAATATAACATAAAAGCCATCCCACCATTGACAAGGTGACTCTGATCGGGGCGGTCCTACACTGTCTAATATTAAAAACCTTATCATGTAACATATCCTATCCTAACCTGCCCTAACATGTTGATTCAGAGGAAGGCAAAAAAAACCATGTGTCAAACAGTAAGCTTCACATTGGGGAAAAAAATTCCTTCCCGACTCCACTTACTGCAATCAGACTAGCTCCCTGGATCAACGCAATATTAAGGAAACTAGTGTATATACCCTGTAATATTATACTTTTCAAGAAAGGCATCCAGTCCCTTCTTAAATTTTAGTAGGGAATCACTCATTACAACATCATATGGCAGAGCGTTCCATAGTCTCACTGCTCTTACAGTAAAGAATCCGCGTCTGTGAGTATGCTTAAACCTTCTTTCCTCCAGACGTAGAGGATGCCCCCTTGTCCCCGTCACAGGTCTAAGAGTAAAAAGATCATTAGAAAGGTCTTTGTACTGTCCCCGCATATATTTATACATTGTAATAAGATCACCCCTAAGCCTTCGATTCTCCAAACTAAATAACCTCAAGTGTAATAACCTGTCTTGGTATTGCAGACCCCCTAGTTCCCTAATAACCTTGGTTGCTCTTCTCTGCACCCGCTCCAGTTCAGCTATGTCTTTCTTATACACCGGAGACCAGAACTGTACACAGTATTCTAAGTGTGGTCGCACTAGTGACTTATATAGAGGTAAAATTATGTTCTCCTCATGAGCATCTATGCCTCTTTTAATGCATCCCATTATTTTATTTGCCTTTGCTGCAGCTGCCTGACACTGGCCACTAAATGTGAGTTTGTCGTCCACCCATACACCCAGGTCTTTTTCAGTGACAGTTTTGCCCAGTGTTTTACAATTAAGCACATAATTATACATCTTGTTCGTTCTACCCAAGTGCATGACCTTACATTTATCCCCATTAAAGCTCATTTGCCATTTATCAGCCCAAGCTTCTAGTTTACATAAATCCTCCTGTAATATAAAATTGCCCTCCTCTGTATTGATTACCCTGCAAAGTTTAGTGTCATCTGCAAATATTGAAATTCTACTCTCTATGCCCCCTACAAGGTCATTAATAAATATGTTAAGAAGAAGCGGGCCCAAAACTGACCCCTGTGGTACCCCACTGCTAACCGTGACCCAGTCCGAGTGTGCTCCATTAATAACCACTGTTATGAACGGGTAGCCGAGGAGGAAATAAAAAACAACACAAGCTAAGTCTCAGAAAACCAAAGAGGTTGGTAACTATGCAGACTGCAGACCCCTGATCCTAACACGCAAATAGCAGCAGTCGTGGAGCGTTCCTACGGTGGTCCTAGACGCCTCGTCACAACCGGAGAAACTAAATAAGCCTAAAGCAGGAAAAGGGGAAAACTAACTGCCCCAGAGCAGACCCCAAAGGAGAGACAGCCCCCCACATGTATTGACGGTGAAAAAAGATGAAAACACAAACAAAGGCAGGAAAATAGGCTGAGCAAACGATGGGGCCAGACTAACTAGAAAGGACAGGAAAGGAAAGACACTGTCTGCAGTCTGCCAAAAAACCCTACAAAATGTCCAACACAACTGATAGCAAAATTAACCCTGAAGTCACTAGACTTCTCCCACTATATCAGCACTCTGAAATATTCTGAGACAGAGCAAAAAGAGGCCAATCTAATAAGGGACAAAAAAAGGCAATTTGGCAAATAAGAGTGGAAATTCAGCACAGCCCAGCCGGGCTGGCTGACCACACAAAAAACTGAAAAGACCGGAAAAGACCAACAAGAGCAAGTGTGAACATTAGCAAAAAACAAACTTATCTTTAGAAGACTGGAACAGAGCTGAGTCCTAGACCTGAGAAGCAGACTGAATCACCAGCAACAGGATAGGGCGTCGGCTGTCTTATATCCAGTCTGATACTCCAGAGATCCAATCACTATCTTCCTCACCAGGTGGCAGATCGCTACCACTCAAACCAACCTCACCACCTCCCATCACCACCAGAGGGAGAACGGAAGGGGAACTCTCAACTAGTGAAGCAGAAAATGAGCTCATAACAGTACCCCCCCTTGAGGAGGGGTCACCGAACCCTCATCCATGCCACCAGGGCGATCAGGATGGGCCCGGTGAAAAGCATGAACCAATTAATTGGCATGAATATCAGAGGCAGAGACCCAATAATTATCCTCCTGGCCATAACCCTTCCATTTGACCAAATACTGGAGTCTCCGTCTAACCAAACGAGAATCCAATATTTTCTCTATCTCATATTCCATATTGCCTTTAACCAACACAGAGTCAGGAGGTGCCGCCACAGGAACTACTCGCTCAACAAACCTCTTCAACAGTGATTTGTGAAATACGTTATGGATTTTGAACGTAACTGGAAGAGCCAATCGAAAAGAAACAGGATTAAGAATCTCCAAAATCCTATAAGGTCCAATAAATTGTGGCTTAAATTTTGGAGATGCAACCTTCATAGGAATATTCTTAGACGACAACCAAACCATATCACCCACTTTAAACCGGGGACCAATGGTCCTATGCCGGTTGGAAAAACGCTGGGCCTTTTCCTGAGAGAGATACAATTTATCCACCACTTGGTCCCATATCTGCTGCATTCTCACAACCACAGTGTCCACACCTGGGCAGGATGAAAATTCTACTTGCCCTGAAGAGAATCGAGGATGAAACCCAAAATTACAGAAAAAGGGTGACATCAAGTTGGCAGAACTAGCGCTATTGTTCAGCGCAAATTCGGCCAAGGGCAAAAACGAGACCCAATCATCTTGATCAGCAGATACAAAACATCTTAAATAAGACTCCAAGGTCTGGTTTGTTCTCTCAGTCTGCCCATTGGTCTTGGGATGAAACGCGGAGGAGAAAATTATAAAAAAAAAATACCTGGATGACCAGCCAATGCAGAGCAATGGACTTTAGACATCACTCTCTTTCTCCACTGGTCCGGAACATCCAATCTTCCCATAGGGCAACGCTCAGGTTTATCCTCCTGAAATTCCTCCAGGGCGCATCTCAAATCGGGCAAAATGGCAGAAAGAACTACCCCCTCACCTAGGATAGTAGTAGGCTCTGTCACATTAAGAGAATCAGCAAAGAAACTCCTAGAAAGGGCATCTGCCTTAACATTCTTAGTGCCCGGAAGAAAAGAGACCACAAAATTAAAACGCGTGTAAAACAAGGCCCATCTAGCCTGTCTAGGATTCAAGCGTTTAGCCGACTCCAGATAAGTCAGATTCTTGTGATCGGTGAGGACCACAAATTGATGTCTAGCTCCCTCCAACCAATGTCTCCACTCCTCAAATGCCCATTTCATGGCCAACAATTCCCGATTCCCTACATCATAGTTGCGTTCAGATGGGGAGAACTTTCGAGAAAAGAAGGCACAGGGATTCATCTTAGAAGTCACAGGGTCTTTTTGGGACAAAACAGCTCCTGCACCAATCTCAGAAGCATCTACCTCCACTTGAAATGGAAGTGAGACATCAGGTTGCCGTAAAACTGGAGCTGAAGTAAACCTCCGCTTAAGCTCCTGAAATGCTGAGACAGCCTCAGGAGACCAATTCAGCACATCAGCTCCCTTCTTGGTCAGATCAGTCAGTGGTTTGACAATACTAGAAGAATTACCTATAAATTTACGATAGAAATTAGCAAAACCCAAAAACTTCTGAAGAGCCTTCAAAGAAGTAGGCTGAACCCAATCATAAATGGCCTGTACCTTGGCCAGGTCCATTTCAATAGTCGATGGAGATAAGATAAATCCCAAAAATGAAATCCTCTGTACACCAAAGAGACATTTCGATCCCTTAACAAACAGGGAATTCTCCTTCAAAATCCGAAATACAGTCCGGACATGTTCCACATGGGAATCCCAATCATTAGAAAAGATCAAAATATCATCCAGATAGATGATCAAAAACTTATCCACGAAGTCTCGGAATATATCATTCATAAAGGACTGGAAGACAGAAGGGGCATTGGAGAGCCCAAAAGGCATCACCAGGTACTAAAAATGTCCCTCCGGAGTATTAAACGCCGTCTTCGATTCATCCCATGCTTGATGCGAATAAGATTATACGCCTCCCTGAGGTCAAGCTTAGTAAACCAGCAGGCACTCTTAACTCTAGAAAATAAAGCAGACATCAGAGGTAACGGGTACTGATATTTAACCGTCATCTTGTTAAGGGAACGATAATCAATACACGGTCTTAATGAACCATCTTTCTTGGCCACAAAAAAACCCCCAGCACCTAAAGGTGACGAGGATGGTCTAATATGACCCTTCTCCAACGACTCCTTAATATAGGATCACATAGCATCATGTTCGGGTACAGATAAGTTAAAAAGCCGACCCTTGGGAAATTTACACCCAGGCATCAACTCAATTGCACAGTCATAACTCCTTTGAGGGGGCAAAGATGCAGACTTACTCTCACGAAATACATCAGCGAATTCAGCCAGTTAATCAGGAACATCATGAGACTGAGGAGAGGTGGAGAAAACAGGAGCGTCCCTAAGAACACACTGACAACCCCAACTCACCACAGACACAGATTTCCAATCCAAAACTGGGTTATGAGTTTGCAACCAGGGGAACCCCAGAACTATAGTGTCATGCAAATTATGCAGCACCAAAAATTTACAATTTTCCTGGTGGTCAGGGGCAACTCGCATTATCACCTGGGTCCAAAACTGAGGTTTATTCTCTGCCAACGGAGTGGCATCAATACCCCTCAAAGGAATAGGTGTCTGCAGAGGCGTCATGGACAAACCACAACGTTTAGCAAAGTCCAAATCCATCAGATTCAGAGCTGCTCCTGAATCCACAAAAGCCTTAGTGGAAAATGTGGACAAGGAGCAGATCAGAGTAATTGCCAAAAGGAACTTGGTTGTATACTGCCCACAGCAAATGTGTGTGCAAAAAGTTTCTCTCGTTTAGGGCAGACAGAAATAGTATGAGAGGCGTCTCCACAGAAAAAACACAGCTTATTACGCCTTCTAAACTCCAGACATTGCGCCCTAGACAAAACCCTATCACATTGCATAAGTTCAGACATTTGTTCAAAAGGTGGCAGCGCCTCCCGTGTATTTTTACGTTCACGTAAGCGCCGATCAACTTGAATGGCTAATGCCATAGAGCCATCCAGACCAGAGGGAACAGGAAATCCCACCATAACATCTTTTACGGTCTCTGATAAACCTTTCCGGAAGAGGGCTGCCAATGCACTATCATTCCATGTAGTAAGGACCGCCCACTTTCGGAATTTTTGACAATATAACTCTGCAGGATCCTGACCCTGGTTTAATGCCAACAGGGTTCTCTCAGCTTGATCAACGGAATTAGGTTCATCATACAACAGCCCCAAGGCCTGAAAAAATATATCCACATTAGTCAGAATAGGATTTTCAGGTGTCAGAGAAAACGCCCAATCCTGGGTATCGCCACGCAGCAAGGAGATGACAATTTTAACCTGCTGCGCAGAGCTTCCCGATGAGTTAGGCTTCAAGGCAAGAAATAATTTACAATTATTCTTAAAATTCAAAAATTTAGACCGATCCCAGAAATACATCAGGAGTGGGGATTTTGGGTTCAACAGCATGTGATTGAGCGAAATAGGCAGAAATTCCCCGCACTTCAGCAGCGAGCTGCTCCACACTATCAGACAATTGCTTAATCTCCATTAAGGAAAAATCCTCCTACGGCCCCAGAGAAAAAGAGGAAAAAATGCATATAAAAAAAAAAATTCTGACACTTTTTTTTTTTTTCTCCTGCTTTTGAGTACCCTAGAATCTGCGGTATGGCTGGTGATTCTGTTATGAACGGGTATCCGAGGAGGAAATAAAAAACAACATAAGCTAAGTCTCAGAAAACCAAAGAGGTTGGTAACTATGCAGACTGCAGACCCCTGATCCTAACACGCAAGTAGCAGCAGTCGTGGAGCGTTCCTACGGTGGTCCTAGATGCCTCGTCACAACCGGAGAAACTAAATAAGCCTAAAGCAGGAAAAGGGGAAAACTAACTGCCCCAGAGCAGACCCCAAAGGAGAGACAGCCCCCCACATGTATTGACGGTGAAAAAAGATGAAAACACAAACAAAGGCAGGAAAATAGGCTGAGCAAACGATGTGGCCAGAATAACTAGAAAGGACTGGAAAGGAAAGACACTGTCTGCAGTCTGCCAAAAAACCCTACAAAATGTCCAACACAACTGATAGCAAAATTAACCCTGAAGTCACTAGACTTCTCCCACTATATCAGCACTCTGAAATATTCTGAGACAGAGCAAAAAGAGGCCAATCTAATAAGGGATAAAAAAAGGCAATTTGGCAAATAAGAGTGGAAATTCAGCACAGCCCAGCCGGGCTGGCTGACCACACAAAAAACTGAAAAGACCAACAAGAGCAAGTGTGAACATTAGCAAAAAACAAACTTATCTTTAGAAGACTGGAACAGAGCTGAGTCCTAGACCTGAGAAGCAGACTGAATCACCAGCAACAGGATAGGGTGTCGGCTGTCTTATATCCAGTCTGATACTCCAGAGATCCAATCACTATCTTCCTCACCAGGTGGCAGATCGCTACCTCTCAAACCAACCTCACCACCTCCTGTCACCACCAGAGGGAGAACGGAAGGGGAACTCTCAACTGGTGGAGCAGAAAATGAGCTCATAACAAACTACCCTTTGTTTCCTATCCCTGAGCCAGCTCTTAACCCACCTCCACATATTTTCCCCTATCCCCATTGTCTTCATTTTATGTATCAACCTTTTGTGTGGCACCGTATCAAAAGCTTTTGAAAAGTCCATGTACACCACGTCCACTGCATTCCCTTGGTCCTGTCCGGAACTTACCTCTTCATAAAAGCTTATCAGATTAGTCTGACAGGAACGGTCCCTTGTAAACCAAGGTTGATATTGGGTCATGAGGTTATTCTTCTCCAGATACTCCAGTATAGTATCTCTTAGAAAACCCTCCAGGATTTTACCCACAGTTGAAGTTAAACAGTTGGCCTATAATTTCCAAGTTCAGTTTTTGTCCCCTTTTTGAATATTGGCACCACATTTGCCAGTCCTGTGGTACAGATCCTGTTATTATGGAATCTTTAAAGATTAAAAATAATGGTCTATCTATGACTGTGCTTAATTCCTGCAGTACTCGGGGGTGTATGCCATATGCCATCCGGTCCCGGGGATTTGTCAATTTTAGTGATTTTTAGACGCCGCCGTACTTCCTGCTGGGTTTAGCAGGTGACATTTAATGGAGAATTTTTATCCCTGATCATGTTATCCGTCATGGGATTTTCTTGTGTAAATACTGTTGAAAAAAAGTCATTTAGCATATTGGCTTTTTCCTCATCCACCATTTCACCCAGACTATTTTTAAGGGGACCAACACTATCATTTTTTAGTTTCTTACTATTTATGTAGTTGAAGAATATTTTGGGATTATTTTTACTTTCTCTGGCAATTAGTCTCTCTGTCTCAATCTTTGCTGTCTTGATTTGCTTTTTACAGAATTTATTTAATCTTCTGTATTTATTTAATGCCTCATCACTACCTACTTGCTTTAATTCTCTAAATGCTTTATGTTTATCTCTTATTGCACCCCTTACAGATCTATTTAGCCATAGTGGTTCCCTCCTATTTCTAGCATGTTTATTCCAATACGGTATATATTGTGCACAGGTCCTATTCAGGATGCTAATAAACGTCTCCCATTTTCTTTGTGTATTTTTATGTCTCAGGATATCGTCCCAGTTAATTGCACCAAGATCATCTCTCATCCGTTGAAAATTTGCCTTCCTGAAGTTTAGTGTCCTTGTAACCCCTCTACTACACATCTTATTAAAGGATACATGAAAACTTATTAATTTGTGATCACTATTACCCAAGTGACCCTCAACCCTTACATTTGATATGCGGTCTGGCCTGTTGGTTAATATTAGGTCTAGCAGTGCCCCCCCTCTTGTTGGGTCCTGAACCAGTTGTGAAAGGTAATTGTCTCTCATAGTTGTCGAAAACCTATTACCTTTGCTGGAACTGCAGGTTTCGGTTTCCCAATGTATTTCAGGGTAGTTGAAGTCCCCCATGATAATGACTTCTCCTTGAGTCGCTGCTTCATCTATTTGCTTGATGAGGATATTCTCTGTTGCTTCCATTATTTTTGGAGACTTATAACAAACCCCTATCAGTAATTTATTATGTGTCAAATCAAGGATCAAATACAGTATTACTAAGAAATCTGAATTATTTAAATGCACTTTTGCTTTTTATTTAATTAAAGCAGGATTTTTTCTCATTTTGTCTTTTGTAAGTTTTGTATGCTTTATGGCCAATGTGAACATGTGTTTATGTGCTGCATGTATACCAACTCAAACCAAGATGAATATTTGTGTTTTTTTCTTAGTATGTTTGCATTCTGTGCAAGCCAGTGTGTGGCCTCCTCCTGAGCAGGAAATTGTATTTAAAGGCTTTCCCTGACTGGTGTCCACTGGTTGGGACCCAGTCCTTTTGTCTGCCCTTGTGTGCATTGTTGGGTCTGGTCTCTCATCTTCCTCTTGACAATACCCCATATATTATCTTTTCGGTTAAGATCAGGCGAGTTTGCTAGCCAATCAAGCACAGCGATACTGTTCTTTATAAACCAGGTATTGGCACTTTTGGCAGTGTGGACAGATGCCAAGTCCTGCTGGAGAATGAAATTTCCATCTCCGATAAGATTGTCGGTGGAGGAAAGCATGAAGTGCTGTAAAATTTCCTGGTAGACGGCTGCACTGACTTTGGTCTTGATAAAACACAGTGGACCTACACCAGCAGATGACATCGCTCCCCAAACCATCACTGATTGTGGAAACTTCACACTAGACCTCAAGCAGCTTGGATTGTGGCCTCTCCACTCTTCCTCCAGACTCTGGGACCATGATTTCCAAATGAAAAGCAAAATTTACTTTAATCTGAAAACAACACCTTGGACCACTGAGCAACAGTCCAGTTCTTTTTCTCCTTGGCCCAGGTAAGACGCTTCTGGCGTTGTCTATGGGTCACGAATGTTTGACCAAGAAATACGGCACTTGTAGCCATGTCCTGGATACATGTGTGTGGTGGCTCTTGAAGCAATGACTCCAGCAGCAATCCACTCCTTGTGAATCTCCCCCAAATTTTTGAATGGCCTTTTCTTAATCTTTTCAATTCTGCGGTTATCCCGATTGCTTGTGCACCTTTTTCTGCGACACATTTTCCTTCCACTCAACTTTCCATTAATATGCTTGGATGCAGCACTCTGTGAACTGCCAGCTTCTTTAGCAATGACCTTTTGTGGCTTCCCCTCCTTGTGGAGTGTGTCAATTACTGCCCTATGGCCATTTGTTAAGTCAGCAGTCTTCCCATTGATTGTTGAGCTACTGAAACAGACTAAGGGACCTTTTTAAATGCTTAGGAAGCCTTTGTTTTTTGTTAATTCTAATTTACTGTGATAATGACTTTTGGGTTTTCATTGGCTATCAGTCATAATCATCAACATTTACAGAAATATACCCTTGAAATAGATCACTCTGTGTGTAATGGCTCTATATAATATGAGTTTCACTTTTTGTATTGAAGAACTGAAATAAATTAACTTTTTGATGATATTTGATCCTCCTGGAGGAGCTGAGTTGGCTCATTCCTCACAGAAGTTGAAAAAGCGCAAATATCCAGTTTAAACAGTGAACAGGGCATACAATATAGCTTCTAAGAGAAGTCGCACTGATTTACTCACTCCCACTTTGAATAAACAAATTGATAGTCAATTCCAACGTAAACCATTTGCGTGTTTTCAATACAGTCCTCAGTTCTATAGGATTAAAGATATTATCAAAAAATATTTGCCCGTCCTCCATGAAGATCAAACCTTGGGCACGATTTTACAATCTGGTTGCAACATAGTTGCCAGAACAGCGCCTACAATTGGTAATTGTTTCTGCTAGTATGTATGTCTCAGGAACTAAAAGAGAAACTTGGCTCAGCTGCTAAGGCTTTTTTACATGTGGTAGAATGGGTTGCAAAACATGTAGACAGTCGGCTAACATTAAAACATTTAACAATTGCAATAACAAAAAAAAATTCACCCTAAAAATTTTTATTAATTGCAATTCTAATCATGTGATCTACAAAATTGATTGTACTTTATGTCATAAATTATACATAGGATATACTACTCGCAAACCAAAGAAGTGGATTTCGGAACGTTTATATGATATATCTGATGTTACTAGTGATAATCATAATATTTCTTCTGTAGCAAAACATTTTATACTTTATTTGGTTCTTTTTACCAGGTTGGTTGCCATGCACACCTGAATTTTTTATGCTCTTATGACATCGAGTTTAGCATGACAGGAGCACCCACTACCCCGTGTTTTTGGATTTTTTTTTGTTGTTTTTTGATCACTGATTAACCCCTTAACGTCCATTGACGGGCATAGCCAGTCATGGCAGGATGTAAGTTCCCGCACCATCACAGACTATACCCGTCATGCATTTAAACTGTCACTGCGTGTAAATACGCAGTGACAGTTCAGCGCCAACAGCTGTCATAGACAGCTGACAGGCACAGGAAGAGGTGCGGGGACCCAGAGCACTGTGATTGGTCTGTCAATCTGACTGACCGATCACAGCATGATCAGGCAGGAGATGCTGAAATTTCAGCATCTCCTGCCCGGTAAGTGCAGTAGCTCAGCGCTGCTAGTGGCTGAGCTTCCTGCACTAACAGCTAGGAGTGGCGTCCGTGCCGCCCCTGGCTGTTAACCCCCTGAATGCTGCGATCAGGTGTGATCACAGCGTTCAGTAGGGAGGCAGAGGGTCGGGGGCTCCCTCTGTCTTCAGATCGGCGTCCCCGCTATGTAATCGATGGGCCCGATCTCTGCCATGATAACCCAGGGTTGTTTTGACAACCCCCGGGTCATCTAACTACGGAAAGCCTCTGTGACCATGCTCACAGCATGGTCTCAGAAGCATTCAGCATAGGCATAATACATTGCAGTGCTTGAGCATTGCAATGTATTATACCTGCAAATAAAAGTGAATAAGTGAAAGTCCCATAAAGGGACAAGGCAAAGAAAATGTAAAAATATGTAAAAAATAAAGAAAATCCCCTAAAAAATGCACATTTTTATGTAAAAAAATAAAATAAGCAAAAAAAATACACATGTTTGGTATCGCCGCGTCCATAAAAATCCCATCTATAAAAGTCTTACCCTAGTTAACCCCTTAAGTGAACTCCGTAAAAAAAAGACAAAAAAGTAGCAAATTATACTTTTTCTAAGTGATATCATCATACCGCTTGAAAAAAGTGGAATAAAACGCGGTCAAAAAAACGAATGGTAATAAATATAGTGTCACTGAAAGCACCATCTTGTACTGCAAAAAACAAGCCGCCATACATCCCCATCAGCGGAAAAATAAAAAGTTATAGCTCGCAGAATAAAGTGATGCAAAAATAATTATTTTTTCTCTAAAAGTTTTTATTATGTAAAAGCGCCAAAACATAAAAAAAGATATAAATGAGGTATCGTTGTAATCGTACTGACCCGAACAATAAAGCTGCAAATTACACAACAGCGTTGGAGGTCTAATTTCTCCTGTTTCCCTTGTGAAAATAAAATTTTTTGAACAAAAAGATCATATTTATGGAAATAAAATATGATTTTTTTTTATTTCACAGCTCTACGTTATAAACTTCTGTGAAGCACTTGGGGGTTCAAAGTGCTTACCACACATCTAGATAAGCTCCTTGGGGGTCTAGTTTCCAAAATGAGGTCACTTGTGGGGGGTTTCTACTGGCACATCAGGGGCTCTGCAAACGCAACATAACACCCGCAGACCATTCCATCAAAGTCTGTATTCCAAAATGGCGCTCCTTCCCTTCCAAGCTCAGCCATGCGACTATACAGTGCTTCCACCCCACATACAGGGTATCAGCGTGCTCAGGACAAATTGCACAACAACTTTTGGAGTCCTATTTCTTCTGTTAACCTTGTAAAAATAAAAATTTGGGGGCAAAAAGATAATTTTTGTGGAAAAAAATATAATTTTTTTATTTTCACGTCTCTACGTTATAAACTTCTGTGAAGCACTTGGGGGTTCAAGTTGCTCACCACACACCTAGATAAGCTCCTTGAGGGGTCTAGTTTCTAAAATGGTGTCACTTGTGGGGGGTTTCCACTGTTTAGGCACATCACGGGCTCTGATGACTCTGCTCGAACATTTACAACTCGTAAGTAAAATGTTGCACACAAAAGGTATTAAGTGTTTGTAGTATAAGGTTCGGCCACCTGTCAGTATCTATGTACTGAATTTTATCAGAAAACAAAATACATAGATAAGTTTAATAAATGTGAAAAAAAATTAAGTAAACTTAGAATTTTTTTTTTTTCCAATTTTAATTAATAATAGCATAGAAGGATAAGGGAGCGGTAAAACTAGAAACAGAATCAATTTGTGTATGAAAAAGCTCTGTCGTTAATACTGTTCGGGTAGAGCTATTCGATAGCGCTGTCCATGAAGAAAGTGCACGGGTAGAGCTATCCCATAGCTCTATTCCTAAAGGAAATGAACGGGTAGAGCTATCCGATAGTGCTATCCCTCAATGTGCCTGAGCGTAAGCTATTTCACATGGTTGAGCGCACTTGGGATCTGCCCCCAAGGCCCTGCCCATGCCCAATGTTTGGTCCGTAGACCGCGGCTAGGAGTTAGTCCCGCTTTTACACAGGTCCAGCAGTGATGGTGGATCTGTTGTACTTCAGGGCGCTGGCTGCTTAGGTTTCCTGTCTTTTAGATGGTTCTAGGGCAACAGTGACAACCGGCAATTACTCGAGCAGCCCTGGATAATCCACGCCTGCAGGATGATAAGATCCGGCGGAAGATGGAGCCTATGAGAAGAGAAGTAAATATAATGTAAATGATGGGACTCCATATGACATGATACTACTGTGCGGTCACTGTGGCCGGACAGCAGAGGAATATTATCACAAAGAGGTCAGGGGTCATTGTCAGCTATCATACATGTGATAATCCCATCACTGACAGATGACATCTGCTCCACATGAATGATTCTCACTGATATCACAAAACATGGGGCTGATTCTCACACTTACCTCGTCTCTTTTTCCCCTTTTTTCCATTTCCTGATTTTTCTTCTTCTTTACTCAGATTTATTGTAGATTTTCTTTCCTCCTGAGCAGGAAATTCTGATCATAAAGAAAAAAAAAAATTCAGTAATGACATATCCTAATGGAATCTGCTTTGTCTCCTGTATATATTAGGATTGTTCTAGTCCTGTCTCCTATAGTCCTGATTATCTGGTATTATATCATAATAGGGCAGAAAAAGTCCTATATAATGTACATAATCCCACCTGAGGGGCATTAGATGTGTCACTGATATAGAGCAGTAAGCACCCTGTGTGCCGCCATGTGCTGCGTCACTGATGAGCGATATTCTATTGTAGGAGACGATGTCTCCTTATAATGATGTAGGTTATTGTACGCTGCAACGCATCTCACAGAATCCATGAAAAAAACTACAAAATTAGTGAAATAGAGATACAATATGGGCCCATGGGCAACATAATTGTGATCCATGAATCATGAATAACATAGGAGACCTATTCCAAAAAAAAACATGTGGAAATATTTGAGCCTTGAAGTCAACAATCACATTGTTGGTGCTGCAGACATGGAGATACCTGATAGTGGGAATGAGGATGGTAAGATGCTAATAGCGACGTCTCTATCAGTTATGGGGGAAGATTCTTTCTGCCTGTTTGGAAAAAGAAAAACACATGAATCACAAGGAAACAGTATAAAAGGGGTTGTCTCACTATAAGAACACTGACTATAAGGCCTAATAGGACATATGACTGCCATAATGGGGAACGTCTAATGCTCAAAACTAACTTTTATAGAGTGGAGTGGAAAACAACTACCAAGAATGTCTGGCATGTAATACTACATCTCTCCTACAGTGTGGGTATTACTAAAAATGTATGACTGGCCACAATCTGAGTGCCAAGTTCATTATCTACTGGCCACAATCATGGGCTGTTATCACCAGCTATTTCTGAAGCCAAAAGCACAATGACTGCTAACTAGGGGGCGGAGGATGCTGCATGTGATATTATGGTATTTCTGTCCTATATTTGGTGTTGTGCACATATATCAGCCTGAAGATCCCAGTAATGACCCCATAATCTACTCACATTTCTGAGCTGTCAGTGTTGGATCTTGGGGTACACTCTGGAGGGGACTTGGGATCCTCATTGTTCATCATTCCGTTAGTGGTGGTATAGAGCTATGTGCGGAAGCAACAAGATATGAAATCATTTTATGTTTACTTTTAAGGGTCTTTTTATGCATATTTTGGATTTATTAATCACATACTTACTTTAGAAAGCCTTTCTGATGATGATGTAAAATTTTGAAAGTCAAACCACTTATTGTCTTCACTTGTACCCTTCTCATCCTCTGAGACCAGATGTTTTATCATATTATAATGATCTATAAGACATAGACAATGAAGTGTTATTAGAGGTTTTCAGTATAACACAATCACCATTTATCATTAATATTAATGGGAGCCGATTATCACATAATATGGAAGACGAGACAAGCAGACACTATGTCTAGCTTACGTCTTTTCTACTTACTGATAAAAAATAAACTGGTGTCCACATGTGATGCAAGCTGAGGAACGTACACCGGCTTTTGACTTAGAAGGTTATCAAAGTCTAAATCTCTAAAGAATGCATGATTCTTGATTTCAAATGCGCCTCCTGGATAAAGAAAAACAAAAGTGATGGGGACATTGTCAGGGACAGCTCCATACCAACAAATTAAGGGAAGCGCTTAATCAAGTGGGCTGGGACCATCTCATGGTAACTGGGGATTCCGACCATAAATGGGGCATGTTTAAGGATATCCTACTAGAATCCTGTAGAAAACTTATATCCTCTGGTAATAAAATGTCCAGGACTCAGTGTAACTAGGGAATAGTGATATTATTGTATATGTTACCTGTCCCAAGTCTATTCACAGGATTTTTTCTGAGCAGCTGAGTGATAAGGTCTTGAGCATCGGGTGGAATAGTTTCATTACTATCCCAAATTATATCTCCTGTTATATAGAAAATTACAGAACATAAAGCCTCTTTACTGGACTGTAAGATAAAGCAAAAGAAGTAACTAAACCAAGATGACCAGTGAAAGCAATGATCAGATTATTCTACTTACCATTGATCACATTTTCATTTATCTCAGTACAGGAATTTCCATCAAATGGTATATATCCCATGAGAAATTCATATAATATGATGCCCATTGCCCACCAGTCCACAGGTCTTCCATAGCCTTTCATCAGGATGACCTCAGGGGCTATGTAACCCGGGGTGCCACAGAACTAGAAACCAACAGAAGATAGAGATGAGAATCGATGAAACAATTGTTATAAGTTCTTGACATAAAAACAACAGAAATACAGAAGATAAAATATCAGTGAAAAAGTTCTCTAGAAATGAAGAACGTAGGGAAGAGAAAATAGAGTTATGAGATTTATGCAGAACACGCTAAGTTCCTGTAGGTAATGCCAACCTCATGGTCCTGGAACTCTCTGGAGATGTCTTCTGCTGATTGCTTGTAGATGTTGGTGTTTGGCATCATGACACCAACTTTTGAAACTCCAAAGTCGGTAACTTTAATATGTCCAGCTGATGTTATCAAGAGGCTGTGAAAGAGAAAATGGTTTTAGCTTCATAGGCCGTGAGATAATAAAGGATAACTTTCCTCTTTTTCTCATACTACAGGTATTCACTTACTTCTCCGGCTTCAGGTCTCTGTGCACCACACCGTAACAATGCAGGTATTCCACAGCAAGAACCGCTTCTGCAAAGTACAAGCGGGCCAACGGGACAGGGAAAGGACCCCTGGTGTTTAGAAGGGTCCTACAGTCTCCACCTATAGAAGAAAGGAAATGTAACCGGTGAGGGGTTTATACAGCAGATCACCATGATGTGTGATGAGAAGTGAGCGGAGACATTGGGGCAGGAGACAATATATAAAGATATATACTGTACTGTATACTGCACAAATGAATTAGTCTGACGTCATGATGTCATCTATGTAACTAATAACATAAAGTGATGTCACATCTTGTCTACAGCTGGAGATACTGACGCTCTCAGTGCGGACATTCATGGAGATCACACAGATCAATGACTTTCTGAGCATCTTGGTAATAGATAACCTATAGTAAATGTTCTGTGGGATGTAACCGTCCACGGGGACAAGTCTTAATGATATGGTAGGTGAAAAGATGTCAGCAGACATGGGCTGAATATAATTCAATGTACGTGTCCTACCTCCTACATACTCCATGACCATACACAGGTAAGATTTAGAAAGGAAGGAGCAGAGCATGGAGACCACAAAGGGACAATCTGCGAATGTTAGGATGTCTCTCTCGATAAAGGCGCTTTCCACTTTCTGTGGAGTATCCAGGTTCCGCTTGGCCAAATCCTTCATAGCGAAGATCTGTTGTGATTCTTTATGGCGCACTAAGAAGACGGACCTGGAGAGAAGGAAAATCCATGGTTTATAATGATCCCTTATTAACAGTCTGTATATACAAGTCATTATATGATCTTTTAGTAATGTTTGATGCCAGCAGTCCGGCCATCACTAGAAATCCACATCTAGAAATACATAAAAGAGCTCTACATAGATCACCTATGGGAGGTCTGCACCACGCCACGTCTGCCGGACCCTCACCCAGGTCACATTATAGATGAGAGAATCTACAGAAATGCATTTTGGGCCGATTCGCTATAACCGACCAGTACATACGATTCCATCAAAATATAAATTGGTCTAAATTGAAAATGTTCCATTTGCCGTAGCAGGATGGTTTTTAGGCTTTCTCCACAGCCCAAGGCAGAATAAATGGAGGGGAGGGAAGAGGTTAAAATATAATTAAACACATTACACCCCCTTGTCCTCGTCCCTCCCCATCCATCACTGTAGTCCTTCCTCTGTGCCAGTCTTTGGTTGTTCTCCCTTCTGCTGCTGAGGCCAGTGATCGGACTCACATGGTCATGGTGGAGGGTGGGGGTGCAGATGTCATTGGCATCAGTATCGTGTCACCCCTCACCTGACCGTGTGCAGCCATTCACTATTATCAGTTCCATAATGGGGCCCCGAAATATCCAAAGATCGGTGCGGAGGACGGGGAAGCTGTGGTGGAGGCGGCAGCAAAAGAACAGATGAGGTCTCGGACCGGTGGGTGTAATGTATTATATCATCACTTTCCTTACAGACTGATTTGTTACAGATCTGGTCGCTCAGCTGTATATAACTGAGCTGAAGAGTGACATTGAGATGTGGACAGTGATGTGGACTCTGATCGTTTCCCTATGATAACACTGAATGGCAGAGCACAGAGGCAGAAGCATTGTCATAGGGAACCCTGAGAAATGGGGATTATGGGAACAGAAATCTCACCCAAAAGATCCACTGCCGATCCGTTTAGATGTCTCATAGTCGCTGATACGCGGCTCTCTTGCCGGGATCAATGATCTGATCAAGTCCTAAAAAAGAATAAGAAATAATACTAAGATATAGAAGCTGCAGGAAAACATCTCAGGATTTAAAAAATACAAATACAAAAGCACCAATCAAGAAGGACTAAACCAACATTTACAGATGCACCAATTGTAACTCTACAAATCACACGCCATCAGGGGAACTTTTCTCAGACACTTCTCTCCCTTATGTGGTTAAGATGAGTTAACATGGAAAAATCTCCCGTTCGGTGTCAGATTTTATATTATGCACAGTGATATCCCAGAGCTGCATTATCCCCGTTCTTTCCACCATGGATACATCTTGCACTTTATTCATTATATTATTGGGTAGAATTGCTTTACACTGCAGCTCCTCTCCACCAGCCCACGTTAATATACTGTACAATGGACTTGTATGCACAACATTTCTGTAATGACGTCTATTATCTCAGCTGCAGCATTTACAAGTAGGAAGACTGATAGGGCGAGAAAGAAGGGAAAATAGAGGCTTCCCCCACTGAGCTGTGACTACATCAGCAGAATACAGACTGTCCTCACAGAGGAGGGAGCAGCACAGACAGGCGGCCATAAAACTTCCTGTGCCTGCCGGGGACTGACAGGGGGCCTGGAAGATCTAACACCAGAGCTTCTGATCTGGAGAAGATAAAAAAACAAGGATGTGTGGTAAAAAAGATGATGGCTCCTTACCGGGCGTTCCGACGAGCAGGCCGGACGTTCTAGTACACACAGGACTTTTTCGGCCAGACCTTTAATAAAAGCCAAATCTTGAATTTGAGATCTTTTTTCAGCCTTTAAAGAAGAAAAGAAACAGAAAGGAAAAATCTGAGATGAGAAAAGACACAATGGAGGCGGCCATTGTCAGTGACATCGTCTCCTCTCTGCAGATACAATGACTCCATATCTGGGGACTCGTCATGTTTTATATTCAAGGAAAGAAGACGCTTCTCTCCCACCATTATTATCTATGATTATAGAGAAGTTTTGTGCGGAGCATCCGCCATTTACCTGGTGTAGTAATGTCCTGATGTTGTGACGTAAATCCGTCAGATACTCTGACATTAGTTGATCTCGTTGGTGTTTGGTCAGGCAATCCATTACTAGCTGCACCACCAGCCGGTGAGTGAAGCTGAGGACACCATCGGATGGTGGAAGCACAATGTTAGGATGATTGGTGGTAAGAATCTCCCACAGTGCTTGTACCTGAAAATTCTGCAAAAGTAATTCAGCCATAGTGAAAAATTGCAAATGCTCTCAGTCACTATAGAACCAAAAATGGCACCGGTGACCCTGTGTACATTCTATAAGTAGGGACCGAGCTGTGAGGTCATAATGGCCGAGAATCACCAGTGATCTCATAATGGCCGAGCACCACCAGTGATCTCATAATGGCCGAGCACCACCAGTGATGTCATCAAGGAATCTTGTGATAGAATGTTCAAGGATCAGCTCTGCACAAATACAGTGGGGAAAATAAGTGTTTGATACACTGACAACTTTGCAAGTTTTCCCACCCACAAAGAATGGAGAGATCTGTAATTTTTATCATAGGCACAGTTCAACTGTGAGAGACAGAATCTAAAAATAAAAATTAAAAAAAATCACATTAAATGATTTTTAATTGATTAAATTGCATTTTATTGCATGACATAAGTATTAGATCACCTACCAACCAGCAAGAATTCTGGCTCTCCCAGACCTGATTGGGTTTTTGAACCCTTTAGTGACAGAGCCAATTTGGTACTTAATGACCAAGCCAATTTTTACAATTCTGACCACTGTCACTTTATGAGGTTATAGCTTTGGAACGCTTTAACGTATCCCACTTATTCTGATATTGTTTTTTCGTGATATATTGTACTTCATGTCAGTGGTAAAATTTGTTTGATATACTGTAACTGCAATTTTCAAACTTTTAACTTTTGTACATTTAAATCAGAGAGTTATATCACACAAAATAGTTAATATATAACATTTCCCACATATCTACTTTACATCAGCACAATTTTTGAAACTATTTTTTTTGCTAGGATATTATAAGGGTTAAAATTGACCAGAGTTTTCCTATTTTTCCAACAAAACGTACAAAAACATTTGAAATGAGTTTGGGGTCAAAATAACAGAATATACCCAAAAATGACACCAATCTAAAAACTGCACCCCTCAAGATGTGCAAAACCACATTCAAGAAGTTTATTAACCCTTCAGGTGCTTCACAAGAACTAAAGCAACGTGGAAGGAAAAAATGAACATTTTACTTTTATCACCAAAAATTACTTTGGAACCAATTTTTCTATTTTTACAAGGGCAACAAGAGAAAATGGACCACAAAATTTGTTGCGCAATTTCTCCTGAGTACGCCAATACCCCATATGTGGGGAAAAGCCACTGTTTGGGTGCCTGGCAGGGCTCAGAAGGGAGGGAGCACCGTTTGACTTTTTGAACACAAAATTGGCTGGAATCAATGGTGGCGCCATGTCGCGTTTGGAGACCCCCCTGATGTACCTAAACAGTGGAAACCCCCCAATTCTAATCCCAACCCTAAACCCAACACACCCCTATCCGTAATCCCAACCCTAGCCATAACCCTAAACACAACCCTAACCCAAACACAACCCTACCCTAATCACAACCCTAACCGTCCCCCCAACCCTAATCCTAGCCCCAACCTTAACTTTAGCCCAGACCCTAACTTTATCCCCAACCCTAACTTTAGCCCCATCCGTACCCCTAACTTTAGTCCCAAACCTAACCCTAACTTTAGCCTCAACCCTAAGCCTAACTTCAGCTCCAACCCTAACTTTAGCCCAACTCTAACCCTAATGGTAAAATGGGGGATGCAGGACGGTCCAGGGACACCGGGAAGTTCCGGGAGGAATCAAGGACCCTATTTCTCTCTCCTCTGATGTGCGATTACATCAGATGAGAGAGAAATTAAATGGAAAATTTAACTTTTTTCTGCAGTTGCTATTGTACCGTTAATAACAGCAATCGCAACACCGGAGTCAGTAAAAACCGACCCAAATCATGTTCTCTGGGGTCTTGGCTACCCCAGGTAGCTGAAACCATAGATAAATTCTGACTTTGTGGGCGCTACACCTTTATTGCTAAGCAACGGCGCTGCTGTGGTTTAAGTACCCTTAACTGCCTCAGTTAAAAGGCGTTTTGGTGGTCATTAAGGGGTTAATAAGCCCTCCTACTCTGCACTCATTACCTGTATTAATTGCTCCTGTTTGAATTTAACTGTATAAAAGACACCTGTCTACTCAATCAATCACATTCCAACCTCTCCACCATGGCAAAGACAAGAGCTGTCTAGGGACACCAGGGACAAAATTGTAGACATGCACAAGGCTTGACTAGGCTACAGGACAATAGGAAGCCATAATGATCATGACACATGTATGCAACATACAAATCAAGAAGCGCTTATATTCAATTCAAAATAAGCACTTTATTTTTGAGTATATAAAGCAATACATAAAAGAGAAAACATTAATGACATAAAAAGGTGCCTCAAACCAACAAACACACGGAGGGCAGTTGCAGCAAATTACTAGTAGTTGTAAAACAAATGACTATATACAGTGGGGAAAAAAAGTATTTAGTCAGTCAGCAATAGTGCAAGTTCCACCACTTAAAAAGATGAGAGGCGTTTGTAATTTAAATCATAGGTAGACCTCAACTATGGGAGACAAACTGAGAAAAAAAATCCAGAAAATCACATTGTCTGTTTTTTTTTTCATTTTATTTGCATATTATGGTGGAAAATAAGTATTTGGTCAGAAACAAAATTTCATCTCAGTACTTTGTGATATATCCTTTGTTGGCAATGACAGAGGTTTTCTGTAAGTCTTCACAAGGTTGCCACACACTGTTGTTGGTATGTTGGCCCATTCCTCCATGCAGATCTCCTCTAGAGCAGTGATGTTTTTGGCTTTTCGCTTGGCAACACGGACTTTCAACTCCCTCCAAAGGTTTTCTATAGGGTTGAGATCTGGAGACTGGCTAGGCCACTCCAGGACCTTGAAATGCTTCTTACGAAGCCACTCCTTCCTTGCCCTGGCGGTGTGCTTTGGATCATTGTCATGTTGAAAGACCCAGCCACGTTTCATCTTCAATGCCCTTGCTGATGGAAGGAGGTTTGCACTCAAAATCTCACGATACATGGCCCCATTCATTCTTTCATGTACCCGGATCAGTCGTCCTGGCCCCTTTGCAGAGAAACAGCCCCAAAGCATGATGTTTCCACCACCATGCTTTACAGTAGGTATGGTGTTTGATGGATGCAACTCAGTATTCTTTTTCCTCCAAACACGACAAGTTGTGTTTCTACCAAACAGTTCCAGTTTGGTTTCATCAGATCATAGGACATTCTCCCAAAACTCCTCTGGATCATCCAAATGCTCTCTAGCAAACTTCAGATGGGCCCGGACATGTACAGGCTTAAGCAGTGGGACACGTCTGGCACTGCAGGATCTGAGTCCATGGTGGCGTAGTGTGTTACTTATGGTAGGCCTTGTTACATTGGTCCCAGCTCTCTGCAGTTCATTCAATAGGTCCCCCCGCGTGGTTCTGGGATTTTTGCTCACCGTTCTTGTGATCATTCTGACCCCACGGGGTGGGATTTTGCGTGGAGCACCAGATCGAGGGAGATTATCAGTGGTCTTGTATGTCTTCCATTTTCTAATTATTGCTCCCACAGTTGATTTCTTCACTCCAAGCTGGTTGGCTATTGCAGATTCAGTCTTCCCAGCCTGGTGCAGGGCTACAATTTTGTTTCTGGTGTCCTTTGACAGCTCTTTGGTCATCACCATAGTGGAGTTTGGAGTCAGACTGTTTGAGGGTGTGAACAGGTGTCTTTTTATACTGATAACAAGTTTAGACAGGTGCCATTACTACAGGTAATGAGTGGAGGAAAGAGGAGACTCTTAAAGAAGAAGTTAAAGGTCTGTGAAAGCCAGAAAACTTGATTGCTTGTTTCTGACCAAATACTTATTTTCCACCATAATATGCAAATAAAATGAAAAAAAAACAGACAATGTGATTTTCTGGATTTTTTTTTCTCAGTTTGTCTCCCATAGTTGAGGTCTACCTATGATGTAATTTACAGACGCCTATCATCTTTTTAAGTGGTTGAACTTGCACTATTGCTGACTGACTAAATACTTTTTTTCCCCACTGTATAAATCCTAATTGTTCCCGTGTTCAGCCATCGTGCATAAAGATACAGTAGATCTTAAATATATATTATCGGGTAAACATGCCGTACTATAATATCCTGATATCTGCACAGAAGCCAACTATTGCCAGACACCAATGGAATCAGGTGAGGGTGAACAATCGCACCCCTATGCAGAGAGACACTGCTGTGGGAAAGTTCTTATCAGAAGATAACTACTGATAGAGGTGACATCACAAAATGACAGGCGTAGCAAGGCAATGTAGAAGTAATCGGGAGTGCACTGGTATATATATAAAGACTGTTTGCCAAAACTAGGAGATGTAAATATTACCTGTATGGGTCAAAGCTGACACATGGGTAATGGTTGCATGCTGCCTCCCGTAACCCTGATGCACGTTTCACTAGTGCTTCTTCCTTCTTCCTAGTGCATGCCTGTGTGGGAAGCATCATTGCTATAAAAGCAACCTCCAGCCAATGGAGACAGTTGAGGTGGTCTATCGGGGACCCACCCACGGACATAAAACACATGTCCATTTCATTGTGTGCACATTCTAAACTGTCAGAGTCGCTGTTTAGACAAACCGCCCACATGATTGCACCAGTGGAATATAGGAGTGAACACAGGGTAACCGCACATTCTACCTATAAGGGTAAACCGCTGTCAATGTGCCGTATATGGTGATCCCAGGAGTAGGGGGGTTATCCGATTAAGTATAATTCGAACGTTTTCCGCTAGTTTGCGCTTCTACTGGTCAATGATACTATGTGAAAACACCATATTCCCTTTAAACCAGCATGAGGGTAGTGAAAGACTAGGTGAATACCATAACATTGATTAAACATCACATGTGTAGATGTGGCGCCCCTGAGGGTTCAGTTGCCACATAGGTACTGCACCTCCTCCTGAGGTGTGGTGCCCCCCCATCCAGGTAAGATGGAGGCTCCTGACCACGCTCCAACACCTGCACCCATCATCGCAAAGTAGTGTAGCAAAGCCAGAACGCCATCTTGGAAGGAGAAGGGAGGAGGCCTGTGGAGCGCGAGGAGGTTATGCTGGATCTCCCCGGCGCCATGGCTGAAGGCTCCAACCCAATTCCCGAGATGAACCGCCAGCAGCTGGAAGAAGAGATCACCCGGCTGACACACCATCTGCAGCTGAGGCTGGAGGCGTTTTGGAGGATGAACTGGCAGCACGCCCAGAAGGGGCCTACACCGGCAGTACCCGCAACATCGGTACCCGTCGCTGCTGCACCGGATCTCCCCCAGGCAGACTCTATGGAACCTGCGACCGCTGCCATACTACCGGCAGCAACCATAGCCCCCTCTCTGCCGCCACCACCGGAGGGGTTGTATGAGGCTTTGGGAGCCGAAGAGGAGTTCCCGTCTGGACCTGACGCAGCCGTGCAGGTTCCACCGGAGACCCCCGCGGACCGGGAGTCACCATCTGCTACCACCGCTGCCACCGGGAACCGCACCGTGCCTTTACTGGACCCGAGACTACACCGCCGGGAGGTATCAGGTATATATTCCGGCCCTCCTAATGGGTTGCCCCCTGAATTCACACTGTCAGAGGCTGACCTGTTTGAGCTTGAAATGGGGATGTTGGACGAGCCGTCCAGGGGCATTAGACTGTCGGAGATGGGGAGGTGGAGGAGGTCTCTGCTGAGAAGGGTACGGCTGGAACAGGCACGCATGATTCGGTGCCTTGAGGGCTGGGACGAGTCTAGGTCACTTCGGGATGTCGAGATCCCTTGGCTACCGAGTCCCCATGTAGTTGCCTATCAGCTCCAACAGGCTATGGCTTTCCCAGATGTCAGGCCCCGTGCCAGAGCAGCAGGACCGCCCGCCGATGAGAAACAGTATCCCTTGGTACCGGCTGCTACTTCTACTGAACCAGTGGTAGACTGTCATCAACAGGATCAAGACACCCAAAGCATCTCCCCTGGAAACAGCCCCAGCAACCAGTTTCCAGAACCCCAGGAGGGTACCACTACTAGTAACCTGCAGTAAAATAACTCTCGTTACCCAGGAGGGTATTTGCACCGTTGTGCCTTCTGTTTTCTACTTTTGTACTTGTTCTCTATTTTTGATCATCATCTAGTTTTGTTTTTCCAGTGTTGCCCAGTTATATTGGTAGCTTTCATATTGAACTGCAGAGATCATGAACGCTGAATGGTCCAGAACTGTTACTGTATATAGTTTGCACCTCTTTAGGTGCTCTCTCTTGGTTTTACATAGGACTCTCTTCATGGAAGAACTACCTCGCCATAAGGAGATTTCCAGACATGTTGGCCGGACCAGTGTCTACAATTGCACTTGTTAATAATGCTTAAAGTTATTTTGAATAGGAATTAAGAAGTGATCGTGTATATTGAAAAGTACTAATAACAGATTTTATAGTTATGATGAGAAAGAAATATATAGTAAATGGAATACTCCTTAAATGTGAATAAAGAATTGAAGTTACAGGTGATGAACCAGACACCAGCGGTTGTCATGTAAGGAAGAAAGTAGAGAATATGCCAAGTAGCAGAAAGGAGATGTGTTGCTAGAAAATGTGAATTGATATTGAGTTTTCCTATAGCACTTTAAATTAGGTAGCATAATTTCGAATTTAGATAGTTCGTTAAAACTGTTTGCAACGTTCAAGAAACTGTGTCTCCCACATTGGGAAGTTTAGTATAAGAAATGTTTATTCAGCATTACAAAAACTTTTGTATGTTCCTGTATTGTCAACTCTGTTTAACTTGCAGTCCGCGGACGTGCTGTGTTTAACGGGGGGGAGTGTGGTGCCCCTGAGGGTTCAGTTGCCACAAAGGTACTGCACCTCCTCCTGAGGTGTGGTGCCCCACCATCCAGGTAAGTTGGAGGCTCGTGACCACGCTCCAACACCTGCACCGATCATCACAAAGTAGTGTAGCAAAGCCACATTGCGGCTCCCTGCTTGAAGTGTAGCAGAGCACCTTTGGTGGCTCCCTGCTTGGAACACGAAATGTTCTGGGAGGCGGGTGGAGTTAGAATACATAAAAGAGCGGAAAGGTTTAGGATTTCAGTTCAGAGTCCAGTGTTCAGTGGAGTAGAGTGTGGAGTGGAAGAGAGGAGATCCCTGAGAGAGAGGGAAGGAGGAAGGAAGTGCTGCAGCAGATCACAGTGACCTGGGTCTGCTGGCACTTGAAAGGAAAGAAAGAGACAGACATTGAAGAGAAACCTGATCTTCCATAAGAAGGAAAGACTAGTACGGAACGTAGGAGTAAAAGGGAACAGAGGAGGTGGGTTAGAAGAGAACCCTGCCTAGAAGTTCTAAGCGCAAGGCCGGGGCCAGGACCCCGAGGTTGTATGGATACTAAGGGTCCTACAGCAGACACCGGTGGAGTAGTGGGCTGTAAATGCACTACTCCCATCTAAGACTTGAGGGCACAACAGCAACATTGATAGTGAACCGGGACTTAGGAGTAAGGAGTCCCCGAAGCAGGCTACAGCTGTCTGCCGTACAAGTATAGTTCTTGGGAACATCTGACAGGAGGAACTCCAGTGTAACTCAGTACTGGGAGTTCTTCACTCAAAGGTGCTATAGAGGAGACGTTCAGAAAGGCACATGTTGGCGGAGTGTTGGAAGGGAGCATTCCATCTTGCTTGGAGGTTGACTGAGCCCCTGACCCAGAGGACACAGCACGGAGGCAGGCACCTGTACGTACTACAGACTGTGAGTAAAGCTTTGGAACTACAAGCCCTTGTGTCCTCCACTCATTCCGGCGCCAACATCCTCGACACTGCTACATTTCTGCACCATCCACGTCTCCCCACTATTATCTCCTTTTTACACTGCCCTGGGAATACAGCTCCACCTGTGGGGAGCTTCAACATCTTTGCTGCACCACACTACCAGTCCCAGAGGATCTGCATGCAGCGTCGGCTTAACATCTCAATTGCCGAACACCACAGGTGGCGTCACGAGCTATTCATCTAGTCTATTGCATTTCCAACATTCAATCTTCCCTATTACTTGGGCGCCCAGGGCCACGGACCAGATCACCGCTGCCGTGACACATCCCGCCAATACCAGCCCGGTACCGAGTACCCCACAGCCCTGGGAGGGCGACCCATAGACAAAGTAAAATATGTCACAAAAAACAGACAGATCTAACGTCATGTAAGCCTAGAGGACCCATGGGCTTTGGTGTCTAAAATCCATTTTTCTTCTCTTGGCAGAAGCAATTTATTGCTATTGCCTCCTCTTAGTGGATTTTCTACTTGCTCAATATTTGCAAATTTTAACCCATTAGGATCTGCATTGTGGCAATTATGTATGTGTTTGATGAATCTCACTGACCCTTTCATTGTAGTGATAGAATGGAAAAGTTCTCTGAAGTGAGTGCATAGTGGCCTAATTCCAATATAGTAGAACTGACAAGGGCATAAAATTGCATGTATCACGTAATTTGTACGACATGTGATGAAATCTTTTATTATATGCGTAATTTTACCTAATTTTTACCTAATTTTAAAACCTTTCCTGTAATCTGCAGCCGACAGTATGAACAATGTCCACAACAAAAATTACCTATTGGTTTACTATCTGTTAACAATGTAGATGTTTCTATATCAGCTGTAAATCTATTTCTCACTAGTAGGTCGCTAATATTTTTTTTTTCTTCTATAAGTAACTAACGGTTTATTCTGATTGCATTCTTTATCAAACTCATAATTGGGTTATTTCTAAAAATAAAAAAAATCTTTGTTTTCTTTTAATCATATCAGTTCTTGACTTTTTTATTAATTCTGCGTGCGTTTTTTCTTTAGCTCTCTATTATGTGCCTCTTTTAGTAATGTTGAAGGGTAACCCCTAGCTCTAAAGTTTTTTGTGAGCTCTTTTGCTTGAGTTTCAAAACCTGCATCACTACTGTTGATTCGTCTTATACCGTTTAATGAGTTTGTTAATTATTTAAATAATTATAACAAAATTAACATGAAATTTACAGCAAAATTTGGGCCTAATAGTCTAGAGTTTTTAGATGTGCAAATAAGTATAATAAATAAATTTATTGCTGCTTCCTTCAGGCGATGTCAGTTATAGTTCCTGCCTTGACTTGGCTTGCATCCTGATCTGCTTCTGTCTTTTGCCTTTGTCTTATCCGCTTCCGACCGTTGCTGATTCTCTGACTTGTCCCTGACCATGAGTTTGATTATTCATTTGGTACTACGCTACAGTCTAGGATTTGACCTGGCTAGTTGGACTACTTTGCTGCCACCTGTGGCAGGCTTCCTGATGTACTGCAGGCCAACTTTGTTTAGGTGTAGTCCTGCTTCCACTCTGCTGCCATCTTGTGGAGCCTGCACCTACCTGCATCCCAGCAGCAAGATATTATAACTGACCCAAAACAGCTATTTTTTTCTCTGCTCTGCTTTCTATGGATCCGCTTCATACCTAGGCGGATCAACTGGATAGTCTGACACAAATGATGCAGGATCTGTCTGTGGAACATAGGGCCTTGGCCTTGTCTCATAACCACCTGCAAAGGGAACTTTCTGACTCGGTAAAATCTTTGCAGAGATTTTCTTTCCACTCTGTCTGTAAGTACTCTAACACTGTTGATAACTCATTGCACTCACCTGAATCTACAGTTAGGTTCCCAGACACCTTCTCCAGGGAACAGGAGAGGTTCCATACGTTTAAGGAGAGTTGCAAGCTATTTTTTTCTTCTCTTAGACCCCAATCCTCTGGAGATGAGAGTCAGCGGGTGGGGATAATCATTTCCTTACTGCGGGAGGGACCTCAATCATGGGCTTTCACTTTACCTGCTTCTGCCCCTGAACGTGTGTCTATGGATAGGTTCTTTGAGGCCTTAGAACTTATTTTTGAGGAGCCTGACCTGGTCAGAGTGGCAGAGAACACAATCATGAGTCTCTTTCAGGGGAAGGTCTCAGCTGAATGATATTGCTTCAAGTTCCGTCGATTGTCCACTGAGGTGTCCTGGGATGACTCTGCGCTGAGATGTCAGTTCAGGAGAGGACTGTCGGATCACTTGAAGGATGCTCTGCCTCTCCATCCACCACCCAGCTCATTGGAGGAGGCTATGACTCTGGCTATCTGTATGGATCGGAGGCTAAGGGAGAGAGGTGTTACACAGCGAGAGGTTCTGTTACTCCCTGTTAATCCTGTTGTTTTGCCACCATCTGAACCTATGGAGGTGGGGGCCACCAACCTCAAAGAGAAGGAGAGGAGATGTCGACGTGAAGGAAAGCCATGTTATTACTGCGGAGACCCCGGACATTGGAAAAAGGACTGCCCCTCCTGCCAACCGACTAACAACCAATAACTTGGTAACCAAGTGTAAGTTAGAAACAGTTAGGATGGAAACTCCTCTTCATGTTGTTGCCATTGACAAAATATCACTGGCTAAGAATGTCATCAAATTTGTCTCAGAGGAGTTTCTCCTTAAAGTGGGTTCCTTGCACCAGGAACGTATTTCATGTTTTGTTCTTGACAATCTGCCTGCGGGACTAATGTTGAGGTTCCCGTGGTTAGGCTAGGTTCACATTGCCTTAGGGGCATCCATTTAACGGATCCGTTAAACGGATGCACTAACGCAGATGTCATTTTTGACATCTTTTGTGCACCTAGCGCTAACGTATGCGCTAACGCATGGTAGCATTTTGCTACCATGAGTTAGCCATACAGGTCTATGCACAGCGAACGCCGGAGTATCTGAAGGATTTTGAGGATGTTTTGTCCGAAAAGGAGGCTGAGATCTTACCACCACACCGCCCTTTTGATTGTACTATTAATCTGATTCTGGGTGCTAAATTGCCCAAGGCCCGTCTGTCCAACCTCTCTGGCCCGGAGCAAACAGCTATGAAAGAGTATATTTCTGAAAGCCTACGTAAAGGCCACATCCGGCCCTCTGTCTCTCCTGTGGCGGCTGGATTCTTTTCTGTAAATAAAAGATGGTGGTTTGCGCCCTTCACTCGATTTTTGAGAATTGAATAAGATCACTGTGAGAAATACCTACCCCCTCCCGCTCATCCCTAATTTATACAACTAATTGTCGGGGGGCCAAATCGTTTTTAAATTGGACATCAAGGTGGCATATAATCTTATCCGTATTCGGGAGGGGGATGAGTGGAAAACGGCAATTCTCACTTCTGAAGGGTTATTTAAGAATTTGTTTATGCCCATTGGTCTCACCAAAGCACCATTTGTTTTTCAAAATTTCATTACCCATGTATTTTCTGATTTTATTGGGCACTCTATGGTGCTGTATTTGGATGATATCCTCATGTTCTCATCTAACAAACAGGTTCACTTGGATCATCTACGTGTGGTTCTCCAGAGGTTACAGGAGAACTCGCTTTTTGAGAACTTGTCTTTTCTGGGGTTCATTCTGTCTGACAAGGGGTTTCGTATGGACCCTGGGAAGCTATGGGCCATTGTGAATTGGGTGGAACCCAGAGACTTAAAGGGTCTTCAATATTTTTTGGGTTTGTAAACGATTATAGAGTAAGGTTTCTCCTTGTGGAAAGTGAGAAACCTTACCCCTTAGACCTCAGTCCAGAGCCTCTCACCTAGCCAAATCAGTTCTCATACTTTGCACTGACGAGGGCCAATAGCCCGAAACACCATGCCTGCAAATTGAGATTTTGATTCAGCTTTTATCCTTAGTCATATTCCAAGACTCGTTAAAGGGTTGATTGTGACTTATAGGATTGCTACTACCAACAGGTGGCACTATAGAGTTCAAGTCCTCTTTCCCTCTCTCTGAAGAGGCAATTTGCATATTAAATTTCTCAGAGGAGCATTGCGAATAAGGGTCCTTACCTTGACAAGCCAGAGCTGGTATGTCACCCTCCACAAGGAGAAACCTTACCCCTTAGACCTCAGTCCAGAGCCTTTCACCTAGCCAAATCAGTTCTCATACTTTGCACTGATGAGGGCCAATAGCCCGAAACACCGTGTCTGCAAATTGAGATTCTGATTTAGCTTTTATCCCAAGTCATATTGTAAGACTTGTTAAAGGGTTGATTGTGACTTGTAGGATCGCTAATACCAACAGGTGGCGCTATAGAGTTCAAATCCTCTTTCAATCTCTGAAGAGGCAATTTGCATATCAAACTGTTTTAGGAAATTTATTAAGGGGTTTTCACAGGTAGTCAAACCCTCACTGATCTGACTTGTAAGGGGGCTGATATCAAAAACTGGTCAGCTCTGGCTGTGGAAGCGTTTGCTTTATTAAAGTAGGCTCAGTCTCTTGCTCCTCCGTCATTGCATGACACCAAGCTTTTTGTCCTGGTTCAGTACCGGTTGAGGGTGCTCCAGGAGTTCCACGATTCCGCTCTTAGTGTGCATTCTGGAAACGTGAAAAGCTATTGCTAGGCTATTTTGGTGGTCTTCTATGGCCTCTGATGTTGCCATGTTTGTGTCTGCTTGTGATACTTATGCTCATGCTAAGAGCTCCCATAACCGGCCGGCCGGGGAATTGGTGCCATTGCCAATTCCGGAGAGACCTTGGACTCATTTGTACATGGAATTTATCACTGATCTCCCTCCTTCCAATGGAAAAACTGTGGTCTGGGTAGTGGTGGATAGATTCAATAAACAGGCACATTTTGTACCTTTGGCGGCACTGTCTAATGCTGAAACTATTTCTAGGTTGTTTGTTGAGTATGTGGGTGCAATTGCATGGTTTGCCTTTGAACGTGGTTTCAGATGGGGGGTACAATTTGTGTCCAAGTTCTGGAGGGCTTTTTGTAAGAGGTTAGGTATTACTTTGGCCTTCTCCTTGGCCTATCATCCCAAAACCAATGGTCAGACGGAGAGGACCAATCAGTCTCTTGAACAAATTTTGCTGTGTCTTGCCACTTCCCAGCAGGATGATTGGTGTTCTTTGTTACCAGTGGCTGAGTTTTCGTTTAATAATTGTATTAATCAGTGCACAGGTACCTCTCCGTTCTTTTGTAATTATGGCTTTCATCCCTATTTTGGTGAGTTTTCCAGGATGAAATTGGGGTGTTCTGGGGCTGATTCAGCCATTCAGAGGCTAATGGAGGTATGGAGGGAGGTCCAGAGGAACATTGGGGAAGCTCAGGGCAAACATAAATAGTTTGTGGATAAACGACGATCTACAGGACCCATGTTCCTGGTAGAAGATAAGGTATGGTTGTCTACCAAGAAAATTTGGATGAAAGTTCCTTCCTCTAAGCTGGGTCCCAGGTTTATAGGTCCTTATGAGGTTATTGAGGTTAATCCAGTTGCCTTTTATCTATGTCTACCGCCGTAGCTGCGGATCCACAGTGTGTTCCATAAGTCTCTCCTGAAGTCATTCGTACCTTCCTCTGATGGGTCTCCATCCCCTCCGCCTCTGGTTTCTGTGGATGGGCAGATGGAGTGTGAGATGGAATGGATTGTGGATTTGCACATGGTCCGCAGTTCCCTGCAGTATTTGGTCCATTGGAGAGGATACGGTCCTGAGGATCGATCCTGAGACACGGCATGATCAGTTCCTGCTGATCGATTGGTTCAGGCGATTCATGCACGGTATCCTGGGAAACCTTGGGGTCCAGTGGCCCCCCTTGAGAGGAGGGTACTATCATTATCCAGACCGGGGTTGGAGTCCTGTTTTCCATTTTTGCTGGTCTGGTCATGAAGCGGTTAACTATTCTCAGTCTGGGTTCTGGTTTGCTATTTAATGCCGCTGCTTCCTGCAGGCAATGTCGGTTATAGTTCCTGCCTAGGGCTGCTGTAACTGACTGATTGCTCTGATTGGTGCTGCTACGTTTACTATCTGATCCCGTGACTCTGTTTTCCCCTATTCCCATCCTGACTCAGTGTTTCCCTTTAGTGTGCTGACTCCCTGGGTTTGACTTGGCTTGCATCCTAACCTGCTTCTGTCTTTTGTCTTTATCTTATCTGCTTCCCACGTTGCTGATTCTCTGGCTTGTCCCTGACCATTAGTTTGCTTATTCCTTTGGTACTGCGCTACAATCTAGGATTTGACCCGGCTAGTTGGACAACTCTGCTGCCACCTGTGGTAGCCTTGCTGCTGCACTGCAGGCCAGCTCTGTTTAGGTGCAGTCCTGCTTCCACTCTACTGCCATTTTGTGGAGCCTGTACCTACCTGCATCACAGCAGCATGATAATAATAGTGCACACACCAGTCCTACTAATAAAGGGGGATCTTTTAGTCAGTATCTGACTAAGAGGAATCAACAGTAGTGATTCCGGTTTTGAAACTCAAGCAATAGAACTCACGAAAAACTTTAGAGATAGGGGTTACCCTTCAAAATAACTAAGAGGCACATAATAGAGATAAAGAAAAAACGCACGCTGAATTAATAAAAAAGCCAAGAACTGATATGATGAAAAGAAAACAGATTTATTTTTATTTTTAGAAATAACCCAAATATGAGTTTGATAAAGAATGCGATCAGAAAAAACTGGCATTTATTGGAAGGTGACAGAGACCTTAGTACTGTAGCTCAGAATAAACCATTAGTTACTTATAGAAGAAAGAAAAATATTGGCGACCTACTAGTGATAAAAAGACTTACAGCTGATATAAAAATATCTACATGGTTAACAGATAGTAAGCCAATAGGTAATTTTCGGTGTGGACATTGTTCATACTGTTGGCTGCAAATTACAGGAAAGGTTTTAAAATTAGGTAAAATTACGCATATAATAAAAGATTTCATCACAAGTCGTACGAATAACGTGGTACATGCAATTTTATGCCCTTGTCAGTTCTACTATATCGGAAAACAATTAGGCCACCATGCACACGCTTCAGGGAACATTCTATCATATAGACCCCTCAAAGTGGCTTCAAATGTGATGTGGTCCGTAAAAATAAAATGGTGTTGCAAAAATGAGAAATAGCTGGTCAATTTTTAACCCTTATAACTTCCTAACAAAAAAAAATTTTGGTTCCAAAATTGTGCTGATGTAAAGTAAACATGTGGGAAATGTTAGTTATCAAGTTTTTGCCGTATCTCTGTGATTTAAGGGCATAAAAATTCAAAGTTGGAAAATTGCGAAATGTTCAAAATTTTCACTAAATTTCCATTTTTTTCTCAAATAAACGCAAGTGATATGAATGAAATTTTACCACTAACATGAAGTACAATATGTCTCGAGAAAACATTGTCAGAATCATCAGGATCCATGGAAGCGTTTCAGAGTTACTACCTCATAAAGGGACAGTGGTCAGAATTGTAAAAATTGGCCCGGTCATGAACGTGCAAACCACCCTTGGGGGTAAGGGGTTAAGTGTGATCTGACAAAACATCATATAGCACTCGGACCAATGTTATTCTATGGCCGTGCACATGTCCACTTTTTTCCTCGGATCGATCTGGTCCAACTAAACAAAATGACAGCGTGCCTGAGATGGATCTGCTTATCGGATCGCACTCAACCATGTAAGCCAAAGAGTCCTTGAAAAACACCAGGCGGCACTCGGATGATATCTGAGTACAGTCCGATTTTGACGGATTGACAGAATGGAGAAAATGGAGATTTTTTTTCCCATCTTCTCGTCATCCGAGAGAATCGGATCACACTATGCTGGCACTCAGATCAAACTCTGATCATAGTGTGATTAGCATAACCTGCCCCGTAATCTTGAATTGTGTGACCCGAGCCAAATGGAAAAATATTCAGAAATACAAAAAAATTGATATGTGCAATTCACAATGATACAGCAGTATATAATAATCTTAATAATAATAATCTTTATTTTTATATAGCGCTAACATATTCCGCAGCGCTTTATACAGTTTGCACACATTTTTCATCACTGTCCCCGATGGGGCTCACAATCTAAATTCCCTATCAGTATGTCTTTGGAGTGTGGGAGGAAACCGGAGTACCCGGAGGAAACCCACGCAAACACGGGGAGAACATACAAACTCCTTGCAGATGTTGTCCTTGGTGGGATTCGAACCCAGGACCCCAGCGCTGCAAGGCTGCAGCGCTAACCACTGAGCCACCGTGCTGCCCTATGTAGTATATGATTATTATATAGTTTTCCTATTGTGTATTAAATACATGAAAAGTGCTGTCTGTGCAGAAGTATGCTAATTAAGTATACAAGTGTTTTGTAATAGTACCATTAATGGGTCACCTGATCACAAGAGATCTACAGACCTCCAACCACGTAGAAGACGCCATCGTCGGTGGTTCTATCATATCCAAAGATTGTAGAACCCTGAGGATGAAGTCTTCTGTGTGTTGTTGCACTACTATGCTCATTGTGAGAGCCAAAATGTTATATACTTTGGGCATGGAAAAAATCCCCTATTTTTTAGCTCACATCACAGAGTGCTGGCTCTTTTTGTGCCTTTTCTGTTTATTATCTAACAGGTGGTAGATCGAGAGGCTTGCACACTAACTTGGTGGATTTAGTCAGGGACAGACTCAGACAGAATAGGGTGCTTGTGCAATATTTTGGTTGGGGACTGGAGTAAGATTTCTGGTGTGGAGCACGGAGACGCAGAACACTCTACAGATGCATCTGACTCCTACACATCCCCGATCAAAAGCGACCAGAAAATCCCTGATCTTGATGAGTCAGGATCTATATGTTTATTCTACATATAAAATGCCTTGATATGTAATTATCCTTCACGTAAAATTGACAATATATATTTATCAACAATATAGATGTATATTGATCCTTGGCATAGAAGTTACTTTGTGTCTGTAAGGCCGGGGTCACACTAACCGACGCAAAATACGGTCCGTAGTTTACATGCGTAATACGGATGAATGACCCCTAAATAGTGCTCCATATGTCATCCGTAAGAAAGGTGTGGTCGCGCATTTTGCGCATGTCAGCATCCGTATGTAATCTGTATGGCATCCGTATGGACTCCGTATGGCGAGATTTTCTCGCAGCCTTGCAAAATGGACATTTAACGGTTTTGAGGCCTGGCAACTATTTAAATCATTAGCCTGCACCCTATTTATTGGCTCAGGAACAGGTGGCTGCCTCCATTCTGTCCATTTGTGACCTTGCCTTGACTAGGTGTGTTGGGATTGTATGTGCAACATGGCAAACAGTCTGACTTTCAACACAACTGAGCAGGTTCTCTTCAACTGGCTTTTGTCACGCCGCTTTGGCCAAAAATACCCAGTGATAGTGGATCCGCGGAGGAGGAGAGGCATGTGGGTCCATCTACTTTTGAGGCAACGACTCACAAGAGGTAATTTTCACCGCCTCTATTCTTCTCTGCGGGAGAATCCGGCTAAATTCTACCAATACTGTCGCATGAGCTTTGCAACATTTGATAGACTCTTGGAGACAGTGCGCCCTGGGATAACCTTTCAGGACACAAGGATGCGCAAAGCTATATCTGCAGAGGAGCGACTTCTACTCACAATACGGTATGTACTACACAACCATATTCTCTATGTTCATGATGTGTTGGTCAAAGTATGTATTTTTTGCTTCTTGGAGTAACTTTTATGCCCTCATCTTAGTCCACATATGTGTTAACTTACAGACCCGAATGTTATGTGTAATATGTACTGAATATCACTAACTCATTGTGCAAACAAAGATGTGTGTGTTATTTGCTCTGAAATCCTACCAAGTTTGTTATGTATGGACCTGTTTTGTAAATGTGTGCATTCTAAAATATTCCTTTTCTGTTGTTCTTCAGCTTCCTGGCCACTGGACTGTCTTATGCTGCCCTACACCATGAGTTTCTGATTGGAAGATCTACCATTTCAGGCATAGCCAGGTCAACATGTAGTGAAATCTGGACAAGACTACATCAAATCGTCATGCCCGAGCCCAGGATGGAAAACCGGTTGAGGATATCAAGGGACTTTGAGGAGGAATGCTAGTTTCCTAATTGTATTGGGGCCCTTGATGGCAAACATACCCGGGTGCGTAAGCCGCCGAACTCTGGCTCCCAGTTCTTCAATTATAAACAATACTTTTCTGTTGTATTGTTGGCTGTGGCCGACCCTCAATACAAGTTTATAATTGTTGACATTGGGGCCTATGGAAGGACGGGAGACTCTAGAGTCTTCAATACTTCCCTTATGGCTCGGCGGCTACGCACCAACTAGTTGGATCTACCACCACCACGCCAGCTACCAGGCTCCACTCCAGAATCTGTCCCTTATGTCCTTGTGGCAGATGAGGCGTTTCAGTTAACACGCAATGTCATGAAGCCATATACCCGGCGCAACCTTGACCACAGGCGCAGAATTTTTAACTTGCGCCTATCACGTGCTCGGCGATGGAGTGTTCCTTTGGCATTCTTTGTGCCAAATGGCATGTACTTCAGTCTGCCATTCAGCTGAGTGAACAAAATGTTAATGAAGTGGTGAAAGCCTGTGTGGTTCTTCATAACTTCACCAGGATACATGATTGTTCCTCCTCTGCTGGTGTTGTGCGTGGGCCGGACAATGTGCGTAGGGTGAGACCATCTATCAACCCTCAACGTAGATCGCTCTCTGGCCTCCAAGTGCGTGATATTTTCACTAATTACTTTCTGGCACCTGAGGGTGAAACTTCTTGGCAAGAGCATGCTGTCTCTATGTTGTAAATTTTGGTTTGTTGTGTGTCCAAAAATATATATTTCTACCCCTTCTGAATCTATGACTGTTTAATTGCATTGGTAAGCGTATGTTGATACGGTTTTCGAGAATTGAGACAGAGACGTAAAGTGTAGTAGACAAATTTTTACTTTTGCCTTTTTTTATGTTTTTTTTTCTTAAAGGCAAACATATTCTTGCCCTATGTAAAACTTGGGCAATGGGCCAAATTGGCCATTTTGCAGATTTGAACATTGTTGCAAAATAAACTTTACAAACATATCCAACAAAAGATATAATGCAATAACAACATTGCAACATTAGACAATTGGATTCAAAAGTCAAAAAGAGGAGGTCTCCATCATCAAAATGATATAAAAAATATAATACAAACATTTATTATGAATGTTTTCAAATCATATTAATAAGCCACCATGACAGGCAAGGCTACTTACGCGTTTCTGAGACATATTACATGTCTGCAAAAAGACAATCAGCGCACTATACAGGGAAACTCAAAGGATCACATTACAATACTCACTTGATAATACATAGAGAGAGCGTGAAGTTCTTGAGGCTGTTTGCCTTGATTTGGAAAGAAAGTTAGCTGCCCACAAATTTATGAATTTTATATGGACAGCACGCCTTTTCTATGTATTATCAAGTGAGTAGTCTATTTTGATCCTTTGACTTTACCAGTATAGCGCGGTGAAATATTGTATTTCTTACAGACATGTTATAGAATCATAGAATCGTAGAGTTGGAAGGGACCTCCTGGGCCATCTGGTTCAACCCCCTGCTCAAAGCAGGATTCGCTAAATCATCCCAGTCAGATGTCTGTCCAGCCTCTGCATGAAGACTTCCATTGAAGGAGAACTCACCACTTCTCGTGGCAGCCTGTTCCACTCATTGATCACTCTAACTGTCAAAAAGTTTTTTCTAATATCTAATCTGTGTCTCCTCCCATTCAGTTTCATCCCATTGCTTCTAGTCTTTCCTTGTGCAAATGAGAATAAAGTTGATCCTTCTACAATGTGACAGCCCTTTAGATATTTGTAGACAGCTATTAAGTCTCCTCTCAGTCTTCTCTTTTGCAAACTAAACAATCCCAAATCCTGCAACCTTTCCTCATAAGACAGGGTTTGCAGACCGGTCACCATTCTGGTTGATCTTTTCTGAACTTGCTCCAGTTTGTTGATGTCTTTTTTTAAAATGTGGTGCCCAAAACTGGACACAATATTCCAGATGAGGTCTGACCAAAGAGGAGTAGAGGGAAATAATGACTTCACATGATCTAGACTGTATGCTTCTGTTAATACATCCTAGAATTGCATTTGCCTTTTTTGCTGCTGCATCACACTGTTGACTCATATTCAGTCTGTGATCTATTAGTATACCCAAATCTTTTTCACATGTGCTGTTGCTTAGGCCTATTCCTCCCATTCTGTATATGCTTTTTTCATTTTTATTGCCCAGATGTAGTACTTTGCATTTTTCCCTGTTAAAAACCATTCTGTTAGTTGCTGCCCACTTCTCCAGTTTATTTATATCTTTTTGAATCCTCTCTCTCTTCTCTAGTATTAGCTATCCCTCCTAGCTTTGTGTCATCAGCAAATTTAATCAGTTTACCCTCAATTCCTTCATCTAAATTGTTGATAATATGTCTCAGAAGCGCGTAAGGTAGCCTTGCCTGTCATGGTGGTTTATTAATATGCTTTGAAAACCTACATAATAAATGTTCGTTTTATAGTTTTTACATCATTTTGATGATGTAGAGCACCTCTTTTTTACTTAGGATTGTGATTTTTAGCACCAGTTGTAACACACTGGACATCTCCTGCCATCAGTCCGCTTATGGACACTGATGTACAGTATGCATCAACAATTTGCATGTTTGTAGCCACTTATAAATTGTGTAATGTTGGGGAAGGAGAAGGCGGAATAGCAGCCTGTGGTTGCTGCTGACTATTTTGAGCAACATCGCCCTGTGTGGGGGCATACTGTTGCCCATGATGTTGGTACTGACCTTCCTCCTGTGATTGTTGGTGGTAGTGGCCAGAGTAATACTGCTGAGGGGCTTCTTGTTGGGGCGGGTAGGCCCGTGTCTCATACCCACCAATATAACCATGTCGTCCCCAACCAGGTTGGGATCAGCCTCCAACACTGGGTGGTAAAAAGTGGCCATATTGGTGGGGTTGGCTAGAGGCAGACATATGTTGCTGCTGTAGGGAAGGTTGGGGTAGGGGGAGGAAGGGGGTGAGGTGTAGGGCCACGTACTTGAGGATGTTCAGACCCTGCTTGAGCAAGCATCTGTGTGGGTGGTCTCATGCGCATAAGATTTCAGGGGGAAAGCTGCCACCTCTCCAGATATTCAAAAAGCTCATATGGGGTATTGGGGGGTGTGCTTGCATCAAGCAGGATCTGAAAACATCCTCGAATACGGAGACTCACCTCACGGGAAAGGGCACGGAGATAATGTGCAAGGCTACGTGAGTAGGCCTCCTCCCCATCATTTGCATTGACTCTAGATAGGTAATTTAGGACCCCAGTGTCCACATTGGTCCTGGTATCTTGAACAGCCATCTGCCGCCTTCTTTGTCCTCGCCGGGATGTTACAGCAGCCTGTGGGGAGCCCCGGATCTGGGCAGTTGGGCTGCTGCTCATGTTGCCCTGCTCCTCCAGTATGGGTGATGGGCCAGCAGCAGACGGTCCTGGTGGTGATGTTTGTTCTGCAGGCAATGGGTTCTCCTGTGATGACTCTTCACCCATGCTTCTTGTTGGTGGAGAAGATGGGCCAGCCACCTCATCCCCTACAGGATCAATTATGGCCTCTGTCTCTGAGCCCGTTCCTCGATCCGTAAGGTTGGATTGAGTTCTGTTATGAAATAGAACAGAGCCAAAAATACATCAATATTTTTGGCCCTGTAAAGTATGGGTGCAATGTGGTGTGAGGTATCTACTTACGGTCTCAGATCCAGAATTGGGGCGAGGAAGGAGAGGCGGTCATAATATACGTTTTTTCTTTTGACGTAGCCCGCATCCCCACTCCTGAACCGCTGCTGACGTTCCCGCCGGCACTGATCCCGGATGCTGCGCCAGCATTTCATAACATCTTCCACTGCAATGTGACAGGAAATATTATCAATTTCACATATTTGATCGGTCACATTTGCTACCAGTAGTCTAGGCATGTGGCCTTCTGGGGTGTGCTTTCTAGGCAGGGTGGCATATCTAATTGGCCCAACCAGGCCCGATACACAGGGTCTGAATAGTTCATGTATCAAGTAACTACACTTAATAGCTTAGTTGGCTAAGAGGATGAGGAGCTTGTGGCCTGGGCTAAATTATGGCAGTGTGAAACTATGTGTCACATCAAAATCTACCCGCCTCATGAGGAAAAAAGTAGAAGCACAGGAAGGGGAGGGGGGCAGAATCTGTATGCATTTTTGGTTGTGAGGTAATTTTAATCATTTTTGGGCCTTGTACTTACTCAGTTTCTGCTGCTCCTCACGTGGCCGATCACCAAAGTCATGGAACATCTGACGACATATGCGCCTCCATGACGCCTCCTTTCTTGCCCGGTTTGCATAATTGGCATCCCGTTGGTCCCAGAGTCCTGGCCGCTCCTGTACCAGTACAATGAGCATCTCCACATTTAGGAAATATGGCGCCATGACGCTGCTGTACTCTGTGAAGGCTGACTTCCTGGATGTCTGGAGAGCTATTTGACGTGATTTGCATGTCTAGGCTTCCTGATGATGGATTGGGCCATTTCCTGTCACAAGCCAAAAGACCTGCGTATTTCTCGCAAGTCACATGTGTGGTTCGTGTGTAATCCGTATTTTTAGCTCACCCATAGACTTGCATTGGCGTATTACGGGCGTAGTACGCTGACAATCGCAGCATGCTGCGATTGGCACGGACCGTAGAATACGCCCGAGAAATATACGGCTGTTGGGAGCAAACCCATAGAGAATAATTTGTCCGTGTGTAATGTGTGCTTTTAACGCCTCTCACTCGTCCGTATTCCTCGCCAGTGTGACCCCGGCCTAAGGCTACTTTCACACTTGCGTTTTTTGCGCTGCGTTTTTGCGCAAAAATGCGCAAGCGGTTTTGTTCCTATACTTAACATGGGTGCGCAATGTCACGCGTTTGTATGCGCATGCGTTTTTTTGTAGTGTGCGCCCGAGCGCACAAAATGCATCTTGTTGCATTTTTTGTGCATCTGATATGTCTCAAAAAAACACATGCGCACGCATTGCACACGAAATTCACCCAAAACCCATTAAAGTCTATGGGAGCGCTGACGTGCGCATAGTCATGCGCACTTCAGCGCAAAAAAAAAAACATGCGCAAAAAACAAGAAAACGCATGATGCTTTTTTTGCGCATTTGCACTGCGCACGCAGCACAGCGCAAAAAAAAGCAAGTGTTAAAGTAGCCTAACCCAGATATAAACATTTCTTCATGCATTTATCCTTTATATATGTGTATAATTATATAGCTATCCTAGATAGAAATGTATCATAATATTTTTTACTGTATACATAGGAATGTAAACTAGATGTAAATTTATCATCATGTATTTTACAGATGTTTGATTTTAGATGAATCCTTTATACAGGTGTAGTATTATAAAGCTACACTATATACAGATGTAGGATTATAAAGATACCCTATATACAGGTGTAGTATTATAAAGATACCCCATATACAGATGTAGGATTATAAAGATACCCTATATACAGATGTAGGATTATAAAGCTACACTATATACAGATGTAGGATTATAAAGCTGCACTATATACACGTGAAGGACCATAGAGCTACACTATATAGAGATGATGTGTCACGAAGCCACCACTCATTGAGTCCTGCACGCAGTTAATGACAGCTGTGAGGGACAGCTCAGCCATCCAATCTGAGGCTTGAGCGTGCTGAGCTGTCAGTATTGTGAGTGACAGATCAACCACCAGTCAGGGCAGGGGACGTGATGGGTTTCTTCCAGGTGTCTCCTGTTCTGGGTGATTAACTGGATATTTAGCTAGCTGTCAGCTTCTGATTAATTGTCAGTCATAGCTACTACCCTATCTCATGGCTTGTCCATGAGTAGTGACTCGGCGTCACATTTATGAATCAGTGTCACATTATGACTGGCCCTATACATTTTTTTCCCATGAGTATGGACTGAATTTGTACACTTTGCAATCAGGTGGCGAATCTGTCCGAGATGATTCAGAATCTGGACAAAGGTAGAAACTGGGAAAGAAAAAGCGCATTAGGGTCTTATCAGATGACAGTGGGGTGTCAGGAAAAGGGGAGATACATTCACCTTGCTAGGTTGCTAAATGGCAACACATAATGGGCATATAAAACAGCTGCTGCACAGATATCTGTCATGAGGATGACCATAGATACACAGAGGAAGACGGAGGTATCACTCATTCACTACTGATATCAAAATATCGGTGAAATTAAAACTTATTTAGACAGGTTTAAAAGTCAATGGGTTTCGAGGTCACGCAGTACCTCTTCATCAGATAAAGAGGTCCTGCGTGACCTTGAAACGCGTTGACTTTTAAACCTGTCAAAATAAATGTTTTCATTTCACCGATATTTCAATATCAGCAGTGCATGAGTATGTGAACATGCGTTTATGTGCTGCATGTATACCAACTCAAACCAAGATGAATTTTTGTGTTTTATTCTTAGTATGTTTGCATTCTGTGCAAGCCAGGGTGTGGCTTCCCTCTCCTGAGCAGGCCTTTTGTCTGCCCTTGTGTGCAAATGTGGGGAGGAGGACTCCTATATAGTGATTGGGCCGGAACCAAGGGGACTGCCATCAGGGTTCCTGAAGGAATCACACCAGGGGGATGACAAAGGGAGACACGACTAAGAGTGTCAGGGCAACAGGGGGTGGGGCTAGGATAAAAGGAGCAGGGGGCGCGCTCAGGTGTCACTTGACAGAGAGCCGGACAACAGGCAGGAAGCCGTGTGAGACAGAGAGGACCGAGGGAGCAGACGTGTTCTGGAGAGACCGACAGGGGTCTGTGAAAGGAAAGCTGCACACTCACCGACTAGTGACACGTGAGAGACTTTCACCGTCGGTCGCTCCCCTCATACGGTCGCATACAGCCGCCCCCGCTGTTTCCCTCCCTTCTGTGACAAGTCTGCGACCTCCAGTGACCGCTGCGACTACAGACCATTCCGCTACAGCGGTCAGGACACTGCCCCCCTGCCTTCTCTCCCAGTTGCGGCCCTGTCATCACCTCGCTACAGGTGGTCGTAGAGGCCCCCATCCGGTTTGCTAAGGGACCCTGAGCAGAGGTTGATGAACGGTTATATTTAAAGACTGCGCCATAACTGCAAGGAGAGCTGCAAGGAGACGCCTCTTGCGTCCATTGGCACCGTTTCTTCAGGGCCTGTTGCGCCCCACCGGCACAGTTTTTTCAGGGCCTATTGCGCCCCATCAGCACCGTTTCTTCAGGGCCTGTTGCACCCCACCTGCACAGTTTCTTCAGGGCCTGTTGCACCCCACCGGCACCATTTCTTCAGGGCCTGTGGCGCCCCACCGTCACAGTTCCCTCAAGGCCTGTTGCGCCTCACGGGTATAGGTTCTCCAGGGCCTGTTGTGCCCAAACCTCCCTGGAATACCGAGGTGTCGAGGTGACAGCATCAGCGACCTCTAAGCGGCCCCATCTGCGACTTCGAGCTACGCATGGAAAGATAAGTGACCTATAGGAATAAGTACCCTAGTTTTGTCTTACTCAGTCCTTCGACACCCGGACTAGCCGGGTTGCTCCCAGTTAATATAAAATATTTTGTTTATTTGTTTTGAGTCCCTGCGTGGACAAATTGTTGTTACCTCATTTTATTGGTTCAGCAGAGCCCCTGCGGCTCCAAGTTATAAAGGTTGATTATATACCCTGTCTCATGTCTCGTCACTTGGCGTAGTCGGCAGGATGCAGTCTCCGAGCACGGACAGTGGTGGCCCAGATCAGGGCGGGGCTGTAAACTCTACAACTAATGAGGGTCCCCGTACCAGCATTTCATTGGGGGCCATGCTGAACAACCTGCCTAGATTTTCCGGCTCCATTACTATGTTATGGAGCTGGACAGAGCGGATGCGGGGGCTCTTTCGGATGCACCCAATGACCCCTGACTTGGAAGCCGAAGTGGCACTCATGGCCCTAGATGGGGAGGTGCATAGGTCAGTGATGTTGAAACCTCCGGGGCACCGCAACACTTTTAAAAAAGTGTTACAGATAGTGGAACAGACCGACGGGGATCCCACTAATGTGGGAGAGTTAAGGACCCGTCTGGTTAGTCGGATGCAGGCAGAAGGGGAGACGATCACTCAGTACATGAATGTCCTCCAAGAATTACTGCTATTGAAAGAAAAGACGGGGTAGGGGTAGGACCTGTTGACATTACCCTACGTGACCTACTGGTGACTGGACTGCGAGATCCACTAATAAAGCAGGCATTACGGGAGCAGATCAGAATGAACCCCCAAATAGACTTTACAGAAGTTTCCCGGGTTCGAGAGCAAGAACAGTGGATGACGGTCCCCATGGGGAAGGTCCGAGGTGTGGAGGCCTCCTCGAACGCAGTGGAGGAACCTCAGTGGGTGGAGGAGATGAAGCGAGAATTGAAAAATATTAAGGGCGAGTTGGCCGAAGTAAAGAGAAGAACAGAAGCTGGGATTGGACGACCTAGCTTTAATCCCGGCCCCTGGGGGTCACGCTCCCCGCGGGGTGGTCAGTCTATGTCGGCCCGGTGTTGAGTGTGGAGAACCAGGTCACTTTGCCCGGGAGTGTCTGCGGCGTGGGAGATACCCACCCCGGCGGCCATTAAACTAAAGGGCTCCGGGCTGGGAGGACGCCGCTCGGAGCCGAAAACCACAACTAGAGGTGGTGGAAGTCCCGAAGATTTGGTAGCAAAGTGTCCAGTGGTTTGGGCAGAAGTGGAGGGCCGGGCCGTCCGGTGTCTGGTGGACACGGGGTCACAAGTAACCACTATGCCCGCAACGTACTTTCAACAAAACTTTCTGGAGGCAGCAAGGCCTCAGTGGGGGCCCATGATCAGATTAATAGCCGCCAACCAACTGCCGGTCCCGGTTGCCGGGGTAGTGTGGGTGCAGGTGACGGTGTGTGGTAAACCCCTTGGTCGCAGAGGGGTGGTGCTGACTCAAGGAGAAGCTGATCCACGACACCCCGTCACCCTAGGCATAAATATTTTACGAGAATTTGGCAACCTGTTGCTTAATGATCCCACACAAAAGATACTGAAGCAGTGGGGTTCTCGCACAGCTCAAGGACAGGTATTCCAACAGCTGGTGCGAGGTGCGCGGGTGCATCGGGACTGCCGGAAAGGCAAGGCTCTAGGCAAGGTCATCGCGTCAGCGGCTCCCCTGCTTGTACTACCTCCTGGGCAGACCCTGGTGACCCTACCAATTCGAGCCTCGATACCTTTGGAGGGCGTGGAGGTGCAGGTGGAGCCGTGTCACTCGGAGCGCTTGCCTCCTGGCATACTGGTGGCCCGTTCCCTGGCTACCGTGCAAAAAGGAACCGTCCTGGTACGCTGCGTTAACCTTGAAGACCGAGACATCGTTTTAAAAGCGCGGACTGAACTGGCCAAACTAGTAAGGCCCTTAGAGGAAGTACTGCCTGCTCCTGCGGTTCAATTGCGAATACACCCTGAGGATCCGTGGGAAGTCACGATTCGAACCCTACAGACCACCGAAGTCTCGGCTCAGGAGAAGGATCAAAATATTCTGGAGCAGATGCGGGCCGAGCTTTCTGGGTTAACTGCAACCCAACTCTCACAGGTAAAAACATTGCTTGGACAGTACCACAAAGTATTTGCTAGTCATGAAGAAGATTTTGGGTATACCACCGCTATTACTCATGAAATTCCCACAGCAGGAGCGGCCCCTATCCGGGAACGATATCGACAGATACCTCCACAACTCTATCAAGAAGTAAAAACTTTGCTGGCCCAGATGCTGCGAAAAGTGGTGATACGGGAGAGTTAAAGTCCCTGGGCGGCTCCAATCGTGTTGGTCCGGAAGAAAGATGGCACACTACGGTTCTGTGTGGACTATCGGAAACTGAATGCTTGCACTATTAAAGACTCGTATCCACTGCCCCGCATAGAAGAATCCTTGTCAGCCTTGGAAAAGGCAACATACTTTTCGACCCTGGACTTAGCCAGTGGGTACTGGCAGGTGCCCATGTCAGAAGAAGATAGAGCCAAGACGGCGTTCATATTGCCCATGGGACTATTTGAGTTTAATCGGATGCCGTTTGGACTGGCCAACGCCCCCGGGACCTTTCAGCGGTTGATGGAGCGGTGTCTAGGAGATCTCAATTTTGAGGCCATGTTGATCTACCTGGACGATATCATCGTCTATGCCGCCACATTCGAGGACCACCTGAAGTGTTTGGGGCAGGTACTCAGCCGGCTGCAAAAGTACGGGTTGAAGGTGAAGCCCCAGAAATGCCACCTATTTCACTCCCAGATTGAGTATCTGGGTCATGTCGTTTCAGCAGAGGGTGTGACGCCATCCTGGGAGAAGGTTGCTGCTATCCAGGAATGGCCTACCCCCGAGACGGTAAAAGATGTGCGGGCTTTTCTGGTGTTAGCCGGATATTACTGTCGTTTCGTAAAGAATTTTGCACGTCGAGCTCGAGCCCTGCACGACCTGCTAAAGGGGGCTCCCGCTGGGGCCAATGGACGACGAATCCAGTGGCAACACCCTCAGGAAGAGGCCTTCCGAGACCTCAAGGCTGCACTCTCAGATGCCCCAGTGTTAGCTTATGCGGACTTCTCACAACCATTCATCCTACACACTGACGGGAGTCTTCATGACCTGGGGGCTGTGTTGTCACAAGTGCAAGACGGCCGGGAGAGGGTGATCGCATATGGAAGCCGCTCACTCCATGACTCAAGCGTAACCCTGACAATTACAGCTCCTTCAAGCACGTGCTCCTTGCAGTGGTGTGGGCCATGACGGAGAGATTTGCAGAGTACCTAGCGGGCTCCGAGGAGGTGGTGCGAACGGACAACAACCCGCTGGCTCATTTGGAAAACGCCAAATTGGGGGCTCTGGAACAGCAATGGGTGGCGTGGATGGCGAAGTTCAATTATAAAATCATCTACAAAAGAGGGGCCGAGAATGTTCATGCTGACGCCCTCTCCAGGATTCGACATACAACTCCGTTGCAGAATCGAGACAAAGAATTAGAAGGAGAAGAAATACCATTCACCCTCACCGCTGCCGTGCTCACAAATGTCAATCCAAAAGTATCTACCCCAGAGACCCCCAGAGGCATACTGGAACAATCTCGGAATAAGTGGATACAACAACAACAAGACGAGGAAGTTGGACTTCTCCGGACGTGGGTCGCCGTTGGCCAATTGCCCACTGATACTCGATGACAAACTTTGACCCAAGACCTGTCGCTGATGCTGCGACAAAGGGAGAGGTTGGTTATCCGAAAGGGACTATTGTACCGTAAAATAACATCACAAGCAACCTTAATGACGGTTTGGCAGGTGGTTACGCCCGGAACTCAACTACACGAACTGGCTCGAGAGGCTCACGAAAAAGGGGCCCACTTTGGAGTTAAAAAGACATTGCAATGGTTGCAACAGAAAGCTTATCACCCACGTTTGCCGGTTGTTGTGGACGAAGTTTGCCGGACTTGCCTCTTATGTGAATTGGCCAAACCGCCCGCTCAGCATGCCGCAACACAGACAATTGTGACTTCAGCACCCCTTGAACTCCTAACGGTGGATTACCTGACCATTGGTCCTGCATTCCAGGGATACGAACACTGCCTCGTCATGGTGGATCATTTCACCAAGTTCGCTGTGGTCACCCCTACTCGAGACCAAACCGCGGAGTCGGCCGCCTCCGCAATTTGCAGAAACTTTATACAAGTGTACGGTTGTCCTCAATGTATACATTCCGACCAGGGAGCATGTTTTTTGGGAAAAGTTATGGAGGAACTGCATCATCTCTATGGGATTGACAAATCCTGGACCACACCGTATCACCCGCAAGGAAATGGGGCTTGTGAACGATTTAATCGGACATTGATTCAAATGCTGCGTACCCTGGAGAGTGACAAGAAGGCTCGGTGGCCCAAATATGTTTCTGAACTGGTATGGGTCTATAATAACCGGGTACATCGAGTTACTGGCTATACCTCTTATTCCCTGCTGTTTGGACGAGAGGGTAAAGGGATCATGGAGGTGGAGTTGGACCCCGAAGAGCCTCAGCCCTGGACCGGAGTGTCGTCCTGGGTCCGAAATCATCACCACAGGCTGCAAACTCTCCACCGAATCGTACATACCAAACTGCAAGACTGGGAACACCCAGGGAAGAATACAACTCCACCTCCTCAGCTCCAAAGCGGGGACCGTGTGCTTGTACTAGATCAACGCCCCCAGAACAAACTGGATTCGCGTTGGGAAAAGAGTCCTTATCGGGTACTACGCCGTATCCATCCGGCCCGAGCAGGATGAAACACTGCTCACCCGTATTGTGCATCATAATATGTTACGCCCGTGTATTTCCACCGACCCGAAACTACTGGAGCTCATCCCGGTGACATCTGAACCGGCGTCCATATGCTGGGACCCGGACGACGACGAAGATTTCCCTCCAGAACCCAGAGGCACTTCACTCAATAATGAGCCAGTTGACACAATTAGCCCGCCTGCACCATTCAGCCCACCAATGTCCACCACCCCAGAAAACTCCACCCCGGTCGAACTAAGACGGTCCGAGCGGTCAACAGCTGGTAAACCCCCTGAACGATATGAACAAGACCAGTTCGTATTGGAATGAACATTGATACCTCCGCAGACCTGTTTCAATAGACTAAGGCCCTCGCCCGAGGACTGGCGAGCTTACAGGGTGGAGGAATGTGGGGAGGAGGACTCCCATATAGTGATTGGGCCGGAACCAAGGGGACCATCATCAGGGTTCGTGAAGGAATCACACCAGGGGGATGACAAAGGGAGAGACACGACTAAAGGTACTGTCACACTAAGCGATATCGCTAGCAATATCGCTATAACTTGTGACGTTATAGCGATATTGCTAGCGATATCGCTGTGTCTGATACTTACTAACGACCCGCTCCCCCGCTGGTTATCGCTGATCGCGCGAGAACATCCTGGACTGTTTCTCGTCGTCAGCTTCCTGCGGCACTTCCTGTGGAGAGACGAGCGTGGAGCCGGGCGGGAGGACGTCAGGATCGCCTAGTGTGACATGTAAGTAGCAACCCCCGTCCCCAGCGTTGTCGCTGGTGAGATCTGCCTGTGTGGCAGCTCACTAGCGACCACTTAGCAATGTACCAGCGGTCCTGGCCGCGTCATATCGCTGGTCGGGATCGCTGGTACATCGCTAAGTGTGACAGTACCCTTTGGGTGTCAGGGCAACAGGGGGCGGGGCTAGGATAAAAGAAGCAAGGGGCGAGCTCAGGTGTCAGTTGACAGAGAGCCGGACAACAGGCATGAAGCCGTTGTGTTCTGGAGAGACCGACAGGGGTCTGTGAACGGAAAGCTGCACACTCACCGACTAGTGACACGTGAGAGACTTTCACCGGCGGCCGCTCCCCTCATACAGCCGCCCCCGCTGTTTCCCTCCCTGCTGTGACAAGTCGGCGACCTCCAGTGACCGCTGCGACTACAGACCATTCCGCTACAGCGGTCAGGACACTGCCCCCCTGCCTTCTCCCCCAGTTGCAGCCCTGTCATCACTGGCCCCTGGGGCCCCCGTCTGGTTTGCTAAGGGACCCTGAGCAGAGGTTGGTGAACGGTTATATTTAAAGACTGTGTCATAACTCCGCGGTGAGAAGAGAGCTGCAAGGAGACGCCTGTTGCGTCCATCGGCACCGTTTCTTCAGGGCCTGTTGCACCCCACCAGCACAGTTTCTTCAGGGCCTATTGTGCCCCATCGGCACCGTTTCTTCAGGGCCTGTTGCGCCCCACCAGCACAGTTTCTTCAGGGCCTGTTGCGCCCCACCGGCACCATTTCTTCAGGGCCTGTTGCGCCCCACTGTCACAGTTCCCTCAAGGCCTGTTGCGCCTCACCGGCATAGGTTCCCCAGGGCCTGTTGTGCCCAAACCTCCCCGGAATACCTAGATGTCAAGGTGACAGCATCAGCGACCTCTAAGTGGCCCCATCTGCGACTTCGAGCTACGCATGGAAGGATAAGTGACCTATAGGAATAAGTACCCTAGTTTTGTCTTACTCAGTCCTTCGACCCCCGGACTAGCCGGGTTGCTCCCAGTTAATATAAAATATTTTGTTTATTTGTTTTGAGTCCCTGCGAGGACAAATTGTTGTTACCTCTTTTTATTGGTTCAGCATAGCCCCTGCGGCTCCACGTTATAAAGGTTGATTATACAAACCATACCCTGTCTCGTGTCTCGTCACTGCATCCTGTGAACCTGCTCAGACCCTACACATTGTTGGGTCTGGTCTCTCATCTTCCTCTTGACAATACCCCATAGATTATCTTTTGGGTTAAGATCAGCCAATCAAGCACAGCAATACTGTTCTTTATAAACTATGTATTGGTACTTTTGGCAGTGTGGACAGGTGACAAGTCCTGCTGGAGAATGAAATTTCCATCTCCGAAAAGATGGACGGTGGAGGAAAGCATGAAGTGCTCTAAAATTTCCTGGTAGATGGCTGCCCTGACTTTGGTCTTGATAAAACACAGTGGACCTACACGACTAGATGACATGGCTCCCCAAACCATCACTGATTGTGGAAGCTTCACACTAGACCTCAAGCAGCTTGGATTGTGGCCTGTCCACTCTTCCTCCAGACTCTGAGACCTTGATTTCCAAATGAAATGCAAAATTTAGTTTCATTTGAAAGCAACACCTTGGACCACTGAGCAACAGTCCAGTTCTTTTTCTCCTTGGCCCAGGTAAGACGCTTCTGGCGTTGTCTTTGGGTCATGAGTGTCTTGACACAAGAAATACGGCACTTGTAGCCCATGTCCTGGATACGTCTGTGTGTGGTGGCTCTTGAAGCAATGACTCCAGCAGCAGTCCACTCCTTGTGAATCTCCCCCAAATTTTTGAATGGCCTTTTCTTAACAATCCTTTCAAGGCTGCGGTTTTCCCGGTTGCTTGCGCACCTTTTTCTACCACACATTTTCCTTCCACTCAACTTTCCATTAACCCCTTACCTACAATTGACGTAATATTCCGTCCATGTGACCATGGACCTAATTACCATGGACGGAATATTACGTCATCGCGATCAGCGGCGCCCACGTGGTGAGCGCCGCTGATCGCGGCCGAGTGTCAGCTAATTATCATAGCTGACACCCGGCACAATGTGTCAGGGGCGGTCACGGACCGCCCCCGACACGTTAACCCCTTGCACACCGCGATCAAACGCGATCGCGGTGTACCAGGGGTTAAAGGGAAGCATCGGCAGGGAGGGGGCTCCCTCCTTGCTTCCCTGAGCCCCCCACGGCAGCGCAATGTGCAGCGCTGCTGCGGGGGACTCCCTTCCTCCAGGCCCCCGAATCCAAGATGGCGACGGGGGCCTTCGGGGGCCTGAGGAAGCTGGCTTCCTCAGTGCCTGCAAAGCGCAGGCATGAGGAAGTCTGCAGCAGTGCCTGTGACAGATCGCTGATCTGTCACAGTGATCTGTGATGTGACAGATCAGCGATCTGTCACAGGACAGTGATGTCCCACCTGGGACAAGGTAATAAAGTAAAAAAAAAAAAAAAAAAAGTGTTAAAAATAATTTAAAAAAAATCGCTAAATAAATTAGTTAAAAAAAAAAAAAATATTCCCCAATAAATCCATTTTTTGAAAATAAAAAAAAAACAAAACAATAAAAGTACACATATTTGGTATCGCCGCGTCCGTAATGACCTGCCCTATAAAACTGTCCCATTAGTTAACCCCTTTAGCGAACCCCTTAAAAAATAAAAATAAAAAACGAAGCAAAAAATAATGATTTATTATCATACCACCGAACAAAAAGTGTAATAACGCGCGATCAAAAAGACGCATATAAATATCCATGGTACCGCTGAAAACGTCATCTTGTCCCGCAAAAAACGAGCCACCATACAGCATCATCCGCAAAAAAATAAAAAAGTTATAGCTCGCAGAATAAAGCGATACAAAAATAATTATTTTTTATATAAAATTGTTTTCATTGCAAAAAACCGACAAAACATAAAAAAACGACCTAAATGAGGTATCGCTGTAACCGTACTGACCCGAAGAATAAAAACGCGTTATCAATTTTACCGCACGCGGAACGGTGTAAACGCACCCCCCAAAAGAAATTCATGAAAAGCTGGTTTTTGTTCATTCTGCATCCCAAAAATCGGAATAAAAAGCGATCAAAAAATGTCACGTGCCCGAAAATGGTACCAATAAAAACGACAACTCGTCCCGCAAAAAATAAGACCTCACATGACTCGGTGGGTCAAAATACGGAAAAATTATAGCTCACAATATGTGGTGATGCAAAAACTATTTTTACAATAAAAAGTGTCTTTTAGCGTGCGACAGCCGCCAAACATAAAAACCGCCATAAATAGTAAATCAAACCCCCCGTTATCACCCCCTTAGTTAGGGAAAAATAATAAAACTAAAAGAAAATGTATTTATTTCCATTTTCCCGCTAGGGTTAGGGTAGGGTTAGGGCTAGGGTTAGGGCTAGGGTTAGGGCTAGGGTTAGGGCTAGGGTTAAGGCTAGGGTTAGGGTTAGGGCTAGGGTTAGGGCTAGGGTTAGGGTTAGGGATAGGGTTAGGGCTAGGGCTCAGATTAGGGTTAGGGGTGTGTTGAGGTTAGGGTTGGAGTTATAATTGGGGGTTTCCACTGTTTGGGCACATCAGGTGCTCTCCAAAGGCAACATGGCGTCTGATCTCAATTCCAGCCAATTCTGCGTTGAAAAAGTCAAATGGTGCTCCTTCCCTTCCAAGCTCTGCCATGTGCCCAAACAGTGTTTTACCCCCACATGTGGGGTATCAGCCTACTCAGGACAAATTACAAAACAACTTTTGGGGTCCAATTTCTCCTGTTACCCTTAGGAAAATAAAAAATTGGGGGCAAAAATATAATTTTGCGGAAAAAAATGTTTTTTTTATTTTCACGCCCAGGCGTTATAAACTTCTGTGAAGCACTTGGGGGTTCAAAGTGCTCTCCACACATCTAGATAAGCTCCGTGGGGGGTCTAGTTTCCAAAATGGGGTCACTTGTGGGGAGTTTCAATAGTTTAGGTACATCAGGGGCTCTCCAAATGCACATGACACCCGCATACCAATCCATCAAAGTCTGCATTCCAAAACGTCACTACTTCCCTTCCGAGCCCCGACGTGTGCCCATACAGTAGTTTTCTCCCACATATGAGATATCAGCGTACTCAGGACAAATTGGACAACAACTTTTGGGGTCCAATTTCTCCTGTTACCCTTAGGAAAATAAAAAATTGGGGGCAAAAATATAATTTTGCGGAAAAAAATGTTTTTTTTATTTTCACGCCCAGGCGTTATAAACTTCTGTGAAGCACTTGGGGGTTCAAAGTGCTCTCCACACATCTAGATAAGCTCCGTGGGGGGTCTAGTTTCCAAAATGGGGTCACTTGTGGGGAGTTTCAATAGTTTAGGTACATCAGGGGCTCTCCAAATGCACATGACACCCGCATACCAATCCATCAAAGTCTGCATTCCAAAACGTCACTACTTCCCTTCCGAGCCCCGACGTGTGCCCATACAGTAGTTTTCTCCCACATATGAGATATCAGCGTACTCAGGACAAATTGGACAACAACTTTTGGGGTCCAATTTCTCCTGTTACCCTTGGGAAAATAAAAAAAATGGGGACTAAAAGATGATGTTTGTTGAAAAAATACGATATTTTTATTTTCACGCCCGGTCGTTATAAACTTCTGTGAAGCACTGGGGGGTTCAAAGTGCTCACCACACATCTAGATAAGTTCATTAGGGGGTCTAGTTTCCAAAATGGGGTCACTTGTGGGGGGTTTCCACTGTTTAGGTACATCAGGGGCTCTCCAAACGCAACATGACACCCGCAGACCATTCCATCAAAGTCTGCATTCCAAAACGTCACTACTTCCCTTCCGAGCCCCGACGTGTGCCCATACAGTAGTTTTCTCCCACATATGAGGTATCAGCGTACTCAGGACAAATTGGACAACAACTTTTGGGGTCCAATTTCTCCTGTTACCCTTGGGAAAATAAAAAAATGGGGACTAAAAGATCATGTTTGTGGAAAAAATACGATTTTTTTATTTTCACGCCCGGTCGTTATAAACTTCTGTGAAGCACTGGGGGGTTCAAAGTGCTCACCACACATCTAGATAAGTTCATTAGGGGGTCTAGTTTCCAAAATGGGGTCACTTGTGGGGGGTTTCCACTGTTTAGGTACATCAGGGGCTCTCCAAACGCAACATGACACCCGCAGATCATTCCATCAAAGTCTGCATTCCAAAACGTCACTACTTCCCTTCCGAGCCCTGACGTGTGCCCATACAGTAGTTTTCTCCCACATATGAGGTATCAGCGTACTCAGCACAAATTGGACAACAACTTTTGGGGTCCAATTTCTCCTGTTACCCTTGGGAAAATAAAAAAATGGGGACTAAAAGATCATGTTTGTGGAAAAAATACGATTTTTTTATTTTCACGCCCGGACGTTATAAACTTCAGTGAAGCACTGGGGGGTTCAAAGTGCTCACCACACATCTAGATAAGTTCCTTGAGGGGTCTAGTTTCCAAAATGGTGTCATTTGTGGGGGGTTTCTACTGTTTTGGTACATCAGGGGCTTTCCTAATGCGACATGGTGTCCGATCTCAATTCCAGCCAAAAACGTCAAATGGCGCTGCTTCCCTTCCGAGCTCTGCCATACGCCCAAATAGTGGTTTACACCCACATGTGGGGTATCAGCGTACTCAGGATAAATTGCACAATATCTTTTAGGGTCCTGTTACTTTTGGAAAAATAAGAATTGAGGGTGAAAAGATCATTTTTGTGGAAAAAATATGATTTTTTAATTGTACTGCTGTACGTTATAAACTTCTGTGAAGCCCTTGGGGGTTCAAAGTTCTCACCACACATCTAGATAAGTTCCTTGGGGGGTCTAGATTCCAAAATGGTGTCATTTGTGGGGGGTTTCCACTGTTTTGGTACATCAGGGGTTTTCCAATCGCGACATGGTGTCCGATCTCAATTCTAGCCAAAAACGTCAAATGGCGCTGCTTCCCTTCCGAGCTCTGCTATGCGCCCAAATAGTCATTTACACCCACATATGGGGTATCAGCGTACTCAGGACAAATTGCACAATAACTTTTAGGGTCCTGTTACCCTTGGAAAAATAAAAATTGTGGGTGAAAAGATCATTTTTGTGGAAAAAATATGATTTTTTAATTGTACCGCTGTACGTTATAAACTTCTGTGAAGCCCTTGTGGGTTCAAAGTTCTCACCACATATCTAGATAAGTTCCTTGGGGGGTCTAGTTTCCAAAATGGGGTCACTTGGGGGGGTTTCCACTGTTTAGGTACATCAGGGGCTCGCCAAACGTGACATGGCGTCCGATCTGAATTCCAGCCAATTTTGCATTGAAAAAGTCAAACGGCGCTCCTTCCATTCTGAGCTCTGCCATGCGCCGAAACAGTGGTTCCCCCCCACATATCAGGTATCAGCGTAGTCAGGACAAATTGCACAATAACTTTTGCAGTCCAATTTCTCCTGTTACCCTTGGTAAAATAAAGAAAATTGAACCTGAAGTATTTTTTTTGTGAAAAAAAGTTAAATGTTCATTTTTTTTTAATATTCAAAAAATTCCTGTGACGCACCTAAAGGGTTAATAAACTTCTTGAATGTGGTTTTAAGCACCTTGAGGGGTGTAGTTTTTAGAATGGTGTCACTTTTGGGTATTTTCTATCATATAGACCCCTCAAAGTGGCTTCAAATGTGAAGTGGTCCCTAAAAATAAAATGGTGTTGCAAAAATGAGAAATCGCTGGTCAATTTTTAACCCTTATAACTTCCTAGCAAAAAAAAATTTTGGTTGCAAAATTGTGCTGATGTAAAGTAAACATGTGGGAAATGTTATGTATTAAGTTTTTTGTGTGCCGTATCGCTGTGATTTAAGGGCATAAAAATTCAAAGTTGGAAAATTGCGAAATTTTCAAAATTTTCGCCAAATTTCCGTTTTTTTCACAAATAAACGCAAGTTATTTGAATGCAATTTTACCACTAACATGAAGTACAATGTGTCACGAGAAAACAATGTCAGAATCACCAGGATCCATGAAAGCGTTCCAGAGTTATGACCTCATAAAGGTACAGTGGTCAGAATTGTAAAAATTGGCCCGGTAGTTAACGTGCAAACCACCCTTGGTAGTGAAGGGGTTAATATGCTTGGATACAGCACTCTGTGAGCAGCCAGCTTCTTTAGCACTGACCTTTTGTGGCTTACCCTCCTAGTGGAGTGTGTCAATGACTGCCCTATGGATATCTGTCAAGTCAGCAGTCTTCCCCATGATTGTGGAGCCTACTGATACAGACTAAGGAACCTTTTTACACACTTAGAAAGCTTTTTTTTTTATGAATTATTCTATTTTACTGAGATAATGACTTTTGGGTTTTCATTGGCTATCAGTCATAATCATCAACATTTACATAAATAAACACTTGAAATAGATCACTCTGTAATGGCTCTATATAATATGAGTTTCACTTTTTGTTTTGAAGAACTGAAATAAATTAACTTTTTGATGATATTTGATCCTCATGGAGGAGCTGAGTTGACTCATTCCTCACAGAAGTTGAAAAAGCGCAGATATCCAGTTTAAACAATGAACAGGGCATACAATATAGCTTCTAAGAGAAGTCGCACTGATTTACTCACTCCCACTTTGAATAAACAAATTGATAGTCAATTCCAACGTAAACCACTTGCGTGTTTTCAATACAGTCCTCAGTTCTATAGGATTAAAGATATTATTAAAAAATATTTTCCCGTCCTCCATGAGGATCAAACCTTGGGCACAATTTTACAATCTGGTTGCAACATAGTTGTCAGAAGAGCACCTACAATTGGTAATTGTTTCTCCTAGTATGTATGTCTCAGGAACTAAAAGAGAAACTTGGCTCAGCTGCAAAGGCTTTTTTACATGTGGTAGAATGGGTTGCAAAACATGTAGACAGTCGGCTAACATTAAAACATTTAACAATTGCAATAACAAAAAAAATTCACTCTAAAAAAATTTATTAATTGCAATTCTAATCATGTGATCTACAAAATTGATTGTACTTTATGTCATAAATTATACATAGGATATACTACTCGCAAACCAAAGAAGTGGATTTCGGAACGTTTATATGATATATCTGATGTTACTAGTGATAATCATAATATTTCTTCTGTAGCAAAACATTTTATACTCTACTAGCTGAAGAGCCCGGCGCTGCCCGGGCATAGTAACTAACTGTGGTTAGTTATAACAAATTATAATTATCCTCCATTCCATAGTCCCGCGCCCATATACCCATCATACTTATCCACCATCCCATAGGCCCGTGCCCATATACCCATCATACATATCCTCTATCCCATAGGCCCGTGCCCATATACCCATCACACCTCCTCCATCCCATAGGCCCGTGCCCATATACCTATCATACATATCCTCCATCCCATAGTCGAGTGCCCATATACCCATCACACATCCTCCATCCCATAGTCCCATGCCCATATACCCATCACACATCCGCCATCCCATAGTCCCATGCCCATATACCCATCATACATATTCGCCATCCCATAGTCGAGTGCCCATATACCCATCACACATCCTTCATCTCATAGTCCCATGCCCATATACCCATCATACATATCCGACATCTCATAGTCCCGTGCCCATATACCTGTCATACATATCCTCCATCCCATAGTCCAGTGCCCATATACCCATCACACATCCTCCATCCCATAGTCCCGTGCCCATATACCCGTCATACATATCCTCCATCCCATAGTCCAGTGCCCATATACCCATCACACATCCTCCATCCCATAGTCAACCATTGTGACATCATAATGAGGCAGGGCTTGCAACCTATGATGACATCAGCGTCGCCATGGCAACCATTGTGACATCATAATGAGGGGCGGGGCTTGATGCGCACACACTGTTTCCCCATTATGTAGATAGGGGCATTATGACATCATAATGAGGGGCGGGGCTTGACGCGCACACACTTTTTCCCAGTATGTAGACGGGCAAAATTGTTTGGTGAATTGGAACGCTCGGGGTTAAAATTTCGCCTCACAACATAGCTTAGGATGCTCTCGGGGTCAAGACGTCTGACTGTGCCAAATTTTGTGGCTGTAGCTGCGACGGTGCGGATGCCTATCCCGGACATACACACACACACACACACACATACATACACACACACATACACACACATACATACATACATGAGCTTTATATATTAGATTTGGTTCTTTTTACCAGGTTGGTTGCCATGCACACCTGAATTTTTTATGCTCTTATGTCATCGGGATATAGTTTAGCATGACAGGAGCACACACTACCCCGTGTTTTTGGATTTTGTTTTTGTTGTTGTTTTTTGATCACTGATTAACCCCTTAACATCCATTGACGGGCATAGCCAGTCATGGCAGGATGTAAGTTCCCGCACCATGACAGACTATACCCGTCATGCATTTAAACTGTCACTGCGTGTAAATACGCAGTGACAGTTCAGCGCCAACAGCTGTCATAGACAGCTGACAGGTACAGGAAGAGGTGCGCGGACCCAGAGCACTGTGATTGGTCAGTCAATCTGACTGACTGATCACAGCATGATCAGGCAGGAGATGCTGAAATTTCAGCATCTCCTGCCTGGAAAGTGCAGTAGCTCAGTGCTGCTAGTGGCTGAGCTTCCTGCACTAACAGCCAGAAGTGGCGTCCGTGCCGCCCCTGGCTGTTAACCCCCTGAATGCTTCGATCAGGTGCAATCACAGCGTTCAGTAGGGAGGCAGAGGGTCGGGGGCTCCCTCTGTCTTCAGATCGGCGTCCCAGCTATGTAATCGATGGGCCCGATCTCTGCCATGATAACCCGGGGTTGTCTTGACAACCCCCGGGTCATCCAACTATGGAAAGCCTCTGAGACCATACTCACAGCATGGTCTCAGAAGCATTCAGCATAGGCATAATACAATGCAGTGCTTGAGCATTGCAATGTATTATGTTATGATTGAGTCACCGTAGGAGGCAAAAACAGAAATGTTAGCTAAGTCCAGAAAACCAGAGCAGTTGGCAGCTATCGGATTGCAGACCCCTGATCCTATCACAACAACTAACAATAGCCGTGGGGGGTTCCTACGATGCCCTAGACCCCTCGATCACAGCCGGAGAATTAAATAGGCCTACAGAAAGAAAGGGGAAATCTAAACTGCCCCAGAGCAGACCCCAAAGCAATAGGCAGCCCCCAACATATGACGGTGAAGCAAGATGAAAACACTAACACAGACAGAAAGATAGACTGAGCAAAGACGGGGCCCAAACTACCTAGATAGGAAAGGACAGGAAGGCTGCTGTCTGCAATCCGTGAAAAACCCTATGAAAATAAGAGCCAACAGACTGACAGTGAAAAAGGCCCTGAAGACGCTAGGCTTCAAAAAAGCTATGTCAATACTCAGGAATATTCTGAAGACAGAGCAACAGGCAAAAGGAGATTCAGCTCACCCCAGCAGGGAATGGCAGAATCCAGAAAAGCAAGGAAAACAAAAACAAAATATAAATGCAAACAGGCAAAGCAGAAAACTTACCTTTAGGGAAGCAGGAATCAGACTGGTGTCCTAGAAGTCCACAGAGAACTCACCCGCAGGGCAGAAGGGCGTCGGCAGCCTTATATCCAGTCAGTGACTCCACTCAGCCAATCATCCTCATTAGTCTCAGGTGCCTGATAATCAGGCTCATTACCTCCCTTTACCAGAATAGGGAGTTCACCAGACCTTAGTGACGAAGGGGAAAATGAACTCACAACTGTACCTCCCCCTTGAGGAGGGGTCACCGAACCCTCAACCACGCCACCAGGGCGATCAGGGTGAGCCCGATGAAAGGCACGCACCAATCTTTTGGCATGAATATCAGAGGCAGAGACCCAGGAATTATCCTCCTGACCATAAACCTTCCACTTAACCAAATACTGGAGTCTCCGTCTAGCCAGACGGGAATCCAGTATTTTCACTACCTCATATTCCATGTTACCTTCAACCAATACAGGGTCTGGAGGTGCCACCCCAGGAACAACTGGTTCAACAAACCTCCTCAACAAGGACTTATGGAACACATTATGGATTTTAAATGTGACAGGAAGAGCCAAACGAAAAGAGACCGGATTAATAATCTCCAAAATCTTGTAAGGTCCAATAAATCTAGGCTTAAACTTAGGAGAAGCCACCTTCATAGCAATATTTTTTGATGATAACCAAACCATATCACCAATCTTAAACTGGGGACCAATGGTCCTATGTCGATTGGAAAACCGCTGGGCCTTTTCCTGGGAGAGAGATAACTTATCCACCACTTGGTCCCAGATCTGGTGCATTCTCTCCACCACAGTGTCAACACCTAAGCAGGCAGAAGGCTCCACCTGCCCTGAAGAAAATCGAGGATGAAACCAAAAGTTACAAAAAAAAGGTGACATCAAAGTGGCAGAACTAGCTCTATTATTTAAAGCAAATTCGGCCAAGGGCAAAAATGAAACCCAATCATCCTGATCAGCGGAAATAAAACATCTCAAATACGACTCCAAGGTCTGGTTTGTTCTCTCTGTCTGCCCATTGGTCTGAGGGTGAAAAGCAGAGGAGAAGGACAACTGAATTCCCAGCTTGGAACAGAAAGTCCTCCAAAATCTAGACACAAACTGAACTCCTCTGTCAGATACAAAGTTCTCAGGAATCCCGTGCAAGCGAACCACCTGTTGCAAAAACAGGGGCACCAACTCAGAGGAAGATGGCAACTTAGGGAGTGGTACAAGATGAACCATCTTAGAGAACCTATCACAAATCACCCAAATAACAGTCATTCTTTGAGAGACCGGCATATCAGAGATGAAATCCATTGAAATATGGGTCCATGGCCTCCTGGGGACCGGCAAAGGCATCAACAACCCACTAGAGCGAGAACAAGATTTAGACCGGGAGCAAGTCCCACAGGACTGCACAAAATTCCTGACATCATGAGACAAGGTGGGCCACCAAAAAGAGTGACTCACCAGATCTCTAGTACCAAAAATACCTGGATGACCAGCCAATGCAGAGCAATGAACTTCAGACATCACTCTCTTCTTCCACTGGTCAGGAACATACAACTTTCCACTGGGACAACGCTCAGGTTTGTCCTCCTGGAACTCTTGCATAGCAAGTCTCAAATCGGGCGAGATGGCAGAAAGAACTACCCCTTCGCCTAAGATGGTAGCAGGCTTGGTCACCACAGGAGAATCAGCAAAGAAACTCCTAGAGAGGGCGTCTGCCTTGACATTCTTAGTTCCAGGAAGAAAAGAGACCACAAAATCAAAACGTGTAAAAAACAAGGCCCACCTAGCCTGTCTAGGGTTCAAGCGTTTAGCCGACTCTAGGTAAATCAAATTCTTGTGGTCAGTGAGGACCACAACTTGATGTTTAGCTCCCTCCAACCAATGTCTCCACTCCTCAAATGCCCATTTCATGGCCAACAGTTCCCGATTCCCCACATCATAGTTACGTTCAGATGGAGAGAACTTTCAGGAAAAGAAAGCACATGGATTCATTTTAGATGTTACAGGATCCTTTTGGGACAAAACAGCTCCTGCACCAATCTCAGAAGCATCCACCTCTACCTGGAACGGGAGTGAGACATCAGGTTGCCGCAAAACCGGGGCGGAGGTAAATCTTCGCTTCAGCTCCTGAAAGGAAGCAACAGCCTCAGGAGACCAATTCAACACATCAGCACCCTTCTTAGTCAGATCAGTCAATGACTTGGCAATACTAGAAAATTTTGCTATAAATTTCCGATAAAAATTAGCAAAACCCAAAAACTTCTGGAGGGCCTTCAAAAAGTGGGCTGAACCCAATCATAAATGGCCTGTACCTTGGCCGGGTCCTTTTCAATAGTTGACGGAGACAAAATAAATCCCAAAAATGAAATCCTCTGTACTCCAAAATGGCATTTCGATCCTTTGACATACAGGGAATTCTCCCTCAAGATCCGGAACACAGTCCAAATATGTTCCACATGAGAATCCCAATCCTTGGAGAAGATCAAAATATCATCCAGATAGATAATCAAAAATTTATCGACAAAGTCTCGGAAAATATCGTTCACGATGCACTGGAAGACAGAAGGGGCATTAGTGAGCCCAAAAGGCATCACCAGGTACTCAAAATGTCCCTCCGGAGTATTAAACGCCGTCTTCCATTCATCCCCCTGCTTAATGCGGATAAGATTATACGCCCCCCTAAGGTCAAGCTTGGTAAACCAGCAAGCACCTCTAACTCTAGAGAATAGATCCGACATCAGGGGTAACGGATACTGATATTTAATAGTAATTTTATTGAGGGCACGATAATCAATACAAGGCCTTAAAGAACCATCCTTTTTGGCCACAAAAAAAAAACGGCACCTAAGGGTGAAGAGGATGGTCTAATATGACCCTTCTCCAACGCCTCCTTAATATAGGACCGCATAGCCTCGTGCTCGGGTACAGATAAATTGAAGATCCGACCCTTGGGAAATTTACACCCCGGGCTTAGTTCAATTGCACAGTCATAACTCCTATGAGGAGGCAAGGACGCAGACTCATTCTCACTAAATACATCATAAAAGTCCGCCAAATAGTCAGGAACATCATGCGACTGAGGAGAGGTGGAAAAAACCGGAGTCTCACTAAAGGCACACCGACAACCCCAACTCACCACAGACACAGACTTCCAATCCAAAATTGGATTATGAATTTGCAACCAGGGAAACCCCAGAACGGCGGCATCATGCAGACCATGCAACACCAAAAATCTGCAATTTTCTTGATGGTCTGGGGCGACCCGCATGACCACCTGGGTCCAAAACTGAGGTTTATTTTTAGCCAAAGGAGTAGCATCAATCCCCCTCAAAGGGATAGGCGTCTGCAGAGGTGTCATCGGAAATCCACAACGTTTAGCAAAATCCAATTCCATTAGGTTTAGCGCTGCTCCCGAATCCACAAAAGCCTTGGCGGAAAATGTGGACAGGGAGCAGATCAGAGTAATTGCCAGAAGAAACTTAGGTTGAACACCACCAACAGAAAACGTGTGTGCAAAGCGTTTCTCTCGTTTAGGACAAACAGAAATAATATGCGAGGCATCTCCACAGAAAAAACACAGCTTATTACGCCTTCTGAACTCCTGACGTTGCGCCTTAGACAAAACTCTATCACATTGCATAGGTTCAGACGTCTGTTCAACCGGTGGCAACACCTCTCGTGCAATCCTGCGTTCACGTAAACGCCGATCAACCTGAATGGTTAATGACATAGAATCGTCCAGACCAGAGGGAACAGGAAATCCCACCATAGTATCTTTTACGGCTTCTGACAAACCTTTCCGAAAGAGAGCAGCCAAAGCATTATAATTCCAGGTAGTAAGGACCGCCCACTTTCGGAACTTTTGACAGTACAACTCTGCAGAATCTCGACCCTGGTTTAATGCCAACAGGGTCTTTTCAGCCTGATCAATAGCATTAGGTTCGTCATACAACAACCCCAAAGCTTGAAAGAATGCGTTCACATTAGTCAGAATAGGATCATCTGGTTTCAAAGAAAACGCCCAATCCTGGGGATCGCCACGCAGCAAAGAGATGACAATTTTAACCTGCTGCGCGGAGCTCCCTGACGAGTTAGGCTTCAAGGCAAAAAATAATTTACAATTATTTTTGAAACTCAAAAATTTAGATCGATCCCCAAAAAATACATCAGGTGTAGGGATCTTTGTTCAACAGCATGCGAACGAGCAAGGTAGGCGGAAATTCCCAGCACTTCCGCAGCGAGCTGCTCCACACGATCAGACAATTGCTTTATCTCCATTGAGAGAAAAAAAAATTCCCCCTACGGCCTCAGTGATATAGAGGAAAGAATATACACACACCTTCTTTTTTTTTTTTTAAACACAATTCTTTCCTGCTATTGAGTACCCTAGGATCTGCGGTATGGCGGGTGATTCTGTTATGATTGAGTCACCGTAGGAGGCAAAAACAGAAATGCTAGCTAAGTCCAGAAAACCAGAGCAGTTGGCAGCTATCGGATTGCAGACCCCTGATCCTATCACAACAACTAACAGTAGCCGTGGGGGGTTCCTACGATGCCCTAGACCCCTCGATCACAGCCGGAGAATTAAATAGGCCTACAGAAAGAAAGGGGAAATCTAAACAGCCCCAGAGCAGACCCCAAAGCAATAGGCAGCCCCCAACATATAATGACGGTGAAGCAAGATGAAAACACTAACACAGACAGAAAGATAGACTGAGCAAAGAACGGGCCCAAACTACCTAGATAGGAAAGGACAGGAAGGCTGCTGTATGCAATCCGTGAAAAACCCTATGAAAATAAGAGCCATCAGATTGACAGTGAAAAAGGCCCTAAAGACGCTAGGCTTCAAAAAAGCTATGTCAATACTCAGGAATATTCTGAAGACAGAGCAACAGGCAAAAGGAGATTCAGCTCACCCCAGCAGGGAATAACAGAATCCAGAAAAGCAAGGAAAACAAAAAACAAAACATAAATGCAAACAGGCAAAGCAGAAAACTTAGCTTTAGGGAAGCAGGAATCAGACTGGTGTCCTAGAAGTCCACAGAGAACTCACCCGCAGGGCAGAAGGGCGTCGGCAGCCTTATATCCAGTGAGTGACTCCACTCAGCCAGTCATCCTCATTAGTCTCAGGTGCCTGATAATCAGGCTCATTACCTTCCTTTACCAGAATAGGGAGTTCACCAGACCTCAGTGACGAAGGGGAAAATGAACTCACAACAGTATTATACCTGCAAATCAAAGTGAATAAGTGAAAGTCCCATAAAGGGACAAGGTAAATAAAAAAATGTTTGGTATCGCCGCGTCCGTAAAAATCCCATCTATAAAAGTGTTACCCTAGTTAACCCCTTCAGTGAACTCCGTAAAAAAAGACAAAAAAGTAGCAAATTATACTTTTTCTAAGCGATATCATCATACCGCTTGAAAAAAGTGGAATAAAACGTGGTCAAAAAAACGAATGGTAATAAATATAGTGTCACTTAAAGCACCATCTTGTCACGCAAAAAACAAGCTGCCATACAGCTCCATCAGCGGAAAAATAAAAAAGTTATAACTCGCAGAATAAAGTGATGCAAAAATAATTATTTTTTCTATAAAAGTTTTTATTGTGTAAAAGCGCCAAAGCATAAAAAAAATAAAAATAAGGTATCATTGTAATCGTACTGACCCGAAGAATAAAGCTGCCTTACCATTTTTACCACACGCGGAACAGAGGAAAAAAAAAAAGAAAAAAACAATTACTGAATTGCTGGTTTTTGTTCATTGTGCCTCCACAAAAATCGTAATCGAAAGCGATCAAAAAATGTCATGTGCCCGAAAATGGTACCAATAAAAACATAAGTTCATCCCGCAAATAACAAGCCTGCACATGACTCTGTCGGCCGAAATATGGAAAAATTATATCTCTCAAAATACGGCGATGCAAAAACTTCTTACAAAAGCTTCTTACAAAAAAAGCGTCTTTTAGTGTGTGACAGAAGCTAAACATGAAAAAAGGAAATAAATATGGTATCTCTGTAATCGCATCAACCCGAGGAATAAAGTCACCATATCACTAATACCACACGAGGAACGGCGTAAAAAATAAAACCAATTCTTCAACTTTTGTGGATTTGTTCGTTCTGCCTCCCAAAGATCGCAGTAAGGCGATCACAGTGGTTTACCCCCACATATGGGGTATCAGCGTTCTCATGACAAATTGCACAACAACTTTGGAGGTCTAATTTCTCCTGTTTACCTTGTGAAAATAAAATTTTTTGAACAAAAAGGTCATTTTTGTGGAAATAAAATACGATTTTTTTTAATTTCACAGCTCTATGTTATAAATTTATGTGAAGCACTTGGGGGTTCAAAGTGCTCACCACACATCTAGATGAGCTCCTTTGGGGTCTAGTTTCCAAAATGAGGTCACTTGTGGGGGGTTTCTACTGGCACATCAAGGGCTCTGCAAACACAACATGACACCCGCAGACCATTCAATCAAAGTCTGCATTCCAAAATGGCGCTCCTTCCCTTCCAAGCTCTGCCATGCGCCCAAACAGTGGGTCCACCCCATATATGGGGTATCAGCGTACTCAGGACAAATTGCACAACTTTTGAGGTCCTATTTCTCCTGTTACCCTTGTAAAAATAAAAATTTGGGGCAAAAAGATCATTTTTGTGGAAAAAAATATGATTTTTTTATTTTCACGGCTCTACGTTATAAACTTCTGTGAAGCACTTGGGGGTTCAAAGTGCTCACCACACACCTAGATAAGCTCCTTGAAGGGTCTAGTTTCTAAAATGGTGTCACTTGTGGGGGGTTTCCACTGTTTAGGCACATCAGGGGCTCTGATGACTCTGCTCGAACATTTACAACTCATAAGTAAAATGTTGGACACAAAAGGTAATAAGTGTTTGTAGTATAAGGTTCGGCCACCAGCCAGTATCTATGTACTGAATTTTATCAGATAACAAAATACAAAGATAATTTTTTTTCACATTGATTAAACTTAAGTACCGTATTTTTCGGACTATAAGACGCACTTTTTTCCCCAAAAATTTTGGGGCGTCTTATGGTCGCAATGTTCCTACCTCCGAGGCTGGTGTGGGTGCCGCGGGGCTCTGTAGTGCGGTGGTGGCAGCGGGCTGTGCTCTGGTGCAGGGGTAGCAGCTCTCTGTGCTCCGGTGCAGGGGCGGCGGCTCCGCTGGCATTTCCTCCAGGCCCGGAGGCCCCCGCACATCCCTTGTTGGCCGCCGCCATGTTGCGGTGGCCTCCGGGAACATAGATGCCGGGAAGATGGCCGCCAGTCCGGGGACGGCGCATGCGCAAGTTCAGATCTCGTTCCGAGATCTCGGGGGACGAGATTCATATCTCGGCAACGAGATCTAGTTTTCGGAGATCTCGGGACGAGATCTGAACCTGCGCATGCGCCGTCCCCGGACCGGTGGCCATCTTCCCGGCGTCCATGTTCCCGGAGGCCACCGTAACATGGCGACGGCCAGCAAGGGATGTGCGGGGGCCTTCGGGCTTGGAGGAAATGCCGGTGGAGCCGCCGCCCCTGCACCGGAGCACAGAGAGCCGCCACCCTCACCCCACAGAGCCCACCTGCCCCAGCACAGCTGCTCCAGCCCCAGCTCAGCACAGCTGCCCCAGCCCCAGCACAGCTGCCCCATCCCCAGCACAGCACAGCTGCCCCAGCACAGCACAGCTGCCCTAGCACAGCAGCCCCAGCACAGCACAGCTGCCCCAGCCAAGCTGCCACAGCCCCAGCACAGCTGCCACAGCCCACCTGCCCCAGCACAGCCCACGAGCCCCAGCACAGCCCAGCCCAGCTGCTCCAGCACAACCAATCTGCCCCAGCACAGAGCCGCCACCGCACGAGCCTGGACCACTGAATGACCCCTGTGACCACTCCTACACCTGTGCCGGATCCCTTCCCAGGTAAGCTGAATTCGGACTGTAAGACGGACCCCCTTTTGACACATTATTTTTTCCCCTATTTTCCTTCTGAAAATTGGGGTGCGTCTTATGGTCCGGTGCGTCTTATAGTCAGAAAAATACGGTAACCTTAGAAATTTTTTTTATTTTTTTCAATTTTAATTAATAATAGGATAGAAGGCTAAGGGAGGGGTAAAACTAGGAACAGAATCAAAATGTGTATGAAAAAGCTCTGTCATTAATACTGTTCGGGTAGAGCTATTCGATAGCGCTGTCTATGAAGAAAGTGCACGGGTAGAGCTATCCCATAGCTCTCTTCCTAAAGGAAATGAACGGGTAGAGCTATCTGATAGCGCTATCCCTCAATGTGCCTGAGCGTAAGCTATTTCACATGGTTGAGCGCACTTGGGATCTGCCCCCAAGGCCCTGCCCATGCCCAATGTTTGGTCCGTAGACCGCGGCTAGGAGTTAGTCCCGCTTTTATACAGGTCCAGCAGTGATGGTGGATCTGTTGTACTTCAGGGCGCTGGCTGCTTAGGTTTCCTGTCTTTTAGATGGTTCTAGGGCAACAGTGACAACCTGCAATTACTCGAGCAGCCCTGGATAATCCACGCCGGCAGGATGATAAGATCCGGCGGAAGATGGAGCCTATGAGAAGAGAAGTAAATATAATGTAAGTGATGGGACTCCATATGACATGATACTACTGTGCGGTCACTGTGGCCGGACAGCAGAGGAATATTATCACAAAGAGGTCAGGGGTCATTGTCAGCTATCATACATGTGATAATCCCATCACTGACAGATGACATCTGCTCCACATGAATGATTCTCACTGATATCACACAACATGGGGCTGATTCTCACACTTACCTCGTTTCTTTTTCCCCTTTTTTCCATTTCCTGATTTTTCTTCTTCTTTACTCAGATTTATTGTAGATTTTCTTTCCTCCTGAGCAGGAAATTCTGATCATAAAGGAAAAAAAAACTTCAGTAATGACATATCCTAATGGAATCTGCTTTGTCTCCTGTATATATTAGGATTGTTCTAGTCCTGTCTCCTATAGTCCTGATTATCTGGTATTATATCATAATAGGGCAGAAAAAGTCCTATATAATGTACATAATCCCATCTGAGGGGCATTAGATGTGTCACTGATATAGAGCAGTAAGCGCCCTGTGTGCCGCCATGTGCTGCATCACTGATGAGCGATATTCTATTGTAGGAGACGATGTCTCCTTATGATGATGTAGGTTATTGTACGCTGCAACGCATCTCACAGAATCCATGAAAAAAACTACAAAATTAGTGAAATAGAGATACAATATGGGCCCATAGACAGCATAATTGTGATCCATGAAGCATGGATAACATAGGAGACCTATTCCAGAAAAACCATGTGGAAATATTTGAGCCTTGAAGTCAACAATCACATTGTTGGTGCTGCAGACATGGACATACCTGATAGTGGGAATGAGGATGGTAAGATGCTAATAGCGACGTCTCTATCAGTTATGGGGTAAGATTCTTTCTGCCTGTTTGGAAAAAGAAAAACACATGAATCACAAGGAAACACAGTATAAAAGGGGTTGTCTCACTATAAGAACACTGACTATAAGGCCTAATAGGACATATGACTGCCATAATGGGGAAGGTCTAATGCTCAATTAACTTTTATAGAATGGAGTGGAAAAAAACTACCAAGAATGTCTGGCATGTAATACTACATCTCTCCTACAGTGTGGGTATTACTAAAAATGTATGACTGGCCACAATCTGAGTGCCAAGTTCATTATCTACTGGCCACAATCATGGGCTGTTATCACCAGCGGTTTCTGAAGCCAAAAGCACAATGACTGCTAACTAGGGGGCGGAGGATGCTGCATGTGATATTATGGTATTTCTGTCCTATATTTGGTGTTGTGCACATATATCAGCCTGAAGTTCCCAGTAATGACCCCATAATCTACTCACATTTCTGAGCTGTCAGTGTTGGATGTTGGGGTACACTCTGGAGGGGACTTGGGATCCTCATCGTTCATCATTCCGTTAGTGGTGGTATAGAGCTATGTGCAGAAGCAACAAGATAGGAAATCATTTTATGTTTACTTTTAAGGGTCTTTTTATGCATATTTTGGATTTATTAATCACATACTTACTTTAGAAAGCCTTTCAGATGATGATGTAAAATTTTGAAAGTCAAACCACTTATTGTCTTCACTTGTACCCTTCTCATCCTCTGAGACCAGATGTTTTATCATATTATAATGATCTATAAGACATAGACAATGAAGTGTTATTAGAGGTTTTCAGTATAACACAATCACCATTTATCATTAATATTAATGGGAGCCTATTATCACATAATATGGAAGATGAGACAAGCAGACACTATGTCTAGATTACATCTTTTCTACTTACTGATAAAAAATAAACTGGTGTCCACATGTGATGCAAGCTGAGGAACGTACACCGGCTTTTGACTTAGAAGGTTATCAAAGTCTAAATCTCTAAAGAATGCATGATTCTTGATCTCAAATGCGCCTCCTGGATAAAGAAAAACAAAAGTGATGGGGACATTGTCAGAGACAGCTCCATACCAACAAATTAAGGGAAGCACTTAATCAAGTGGGCTGGGACCATCTCATGGTAACTGGGGATTCCGACCATAAATGGGGCATGTTTAAGGATATCCTACTAGAATCCTGTAGAAAACTTATATCCTCTGGTAATAAAATGTCCAGGACTCGGTGTAACAAGGGAATAATGATATTATTGTATATGTTACCTGTCCCAAGTCTATTCACAGGATTTTTTCTGAGCAGCTGAGTGATAAGGTCCTGAGCATCGGGTGGAATAGTTTCATTACTATCCCAAGTTATATCTCCTGTTATATAGAAAATTACAGAACATAAAGCCTCTTTACTGGACTGTAAGATAAAGCAAAAGAAGTAACTAAACCAAGATGACCAGTGAAAGCAATGATCAGATTATTCTACTTACCATTGATCACATTTTCATTTATCTCAGTACAGGAATTTCCATCAAATGGTATATATCCCATGAGAAATTCATATAATATGATGCCCATTGCCCACCAGTCCACAGGTCTTCCATAGCCTTTCATCAGGATGACCTCAGGGGCTATGTAACCCGGGGTGCCACAGAACTAGAAACCAACAGAAGATAGAGATGAGAATCGATGAAACAATTGTTATGATAAGTTCTTGACATAAAAACAACAGAAATACAGAAGATAAAATATCAGTGAAAAAGTTCTCTAGAAATGAAGAACGTAGGGAAGAGAAAATGGGGTTATGAGATTTATGCAGAACACGCTAAGTTCCTGTAGGTAATGCCAACCTCATGGTCCTGGAACTCTCTGGAGATGTCTTCTGCTGATTGCTTGTAGATGTTGGTGTTTGGCATCATGACACCAACTTTTGAAACTCCAAAGTCGGTAACTTTAATATGTCCAGCTGATGTTATCAGGAGGCTGTGAAAGTGAAGATGGTTTTAGCTTCATAGGCCGTGAGATAATAAAGGATAACTTTCCTCTTTTTCTCATACTACAGGTATTCACTTACTTCTCCGGCTTCAGGTCTCTGTGCACCACACCGTAACTATGCAGGTATTCCACAGCAAGAACCGCTTCTGCAAAGTACAAGCGGGCCAACGGGACAGGGAAAGGACCCCTGGTGTTTAGAAGGGTCCTACAGTCTCCACCTATAGAAGAAAGGAAATATAACCGGTGAGGGGTTTATACAGCAGATCACCATGATGTGTGATGAGAAGTGAGCGGAGACATTGGGGCAGGAGACAATATATCAAGATATAATATACTGTACTGTATACTGCACAAATGAATTAGTCTGACGTCATGATGAAATGTCATCTATGTAACTAATAACATAAAGTGATGTCACATCTCGTCTACAGCTGGAGATACTGACGCTCTCAGTGCGGACATTCAGGGAGATCACACAGATCAATGACTTTCTGAGCATCTTGGTAATAGATAACCTATAGTAAATGTTCTGTGGGATGTAACCGTCCACGGGGACAAGTCTTAATGATATGGTAGGTGATAAGATGTCAGCAGACATGGGCTGAATATAATTCAATGTAGGTGTCCTACCTGCTACATACTCCATGACCATACACAGGTAAGATCTAGTAGGGAAGGAGCAGAGCATGGAGACCACAAAGGGACAATCTGCGAATGTTAGGATGTCTCTCTCGATAAAGGTGCTTTCCACTTTCTGTGGAGTATTCAGGTTCCGCTTGGCCAAATCCTTCATAGCGAAGATCTGTTGTGATTCTTTATGGCGCACTAAGTAGACGGACCTGGAGAGAAGGAGAATCCATGGTTTATAATGATCCCTTATTAACAGTCTGTATATACAAGTCATTATATGATCTTTTAGTAATGTTTGATGCCAGCAGTCCGGCCATCACTAGAAATCCACATCTAGAAATACATAAAAGAGCTCTACATAGATCACCTATGGGAGGTCTGCACCACGCCACGTCTGCCGGACCCTCACCCAGGTCACATTAGAGATGAGAGAATCTACAGAAATGCATTTTGGGCCGATTCGCTATAACCGACCAGTACATTCGATTCCATCAAAATATAAATTGGTCTAAATTGAAAATGTTCCAATTGCCGTAGCAGGATGGTTTTTAGGCTTTCTCCACAGCCCAAGGCAGAATAAATGGAGGGGAGGGAAGAGGTTAAAATATAATTAAACACATTACACCCCCTTGTCCTCATCCCTCCCCGTCCATCACTGTAGTCCTCCGTCCTCTGTGCCAGTCTTTGGTTGTTCTCCCTTCTGCTGCTGAGGCCAGTGATCGGACTCACATGGTCATGGTGGAGGGTGGGGGTGCAGATGTCATTGGCATCAGTATCGTGTCACCCCTCACCTGACCGTGTGCAGCCAATCACTATTATCAGTTCCATAATGGGGCCCCGAAAAATCCAAAGATCGGTGTGCAGGACGGGGAAGCTGTGGTGGAGGTGGCAGAAAAAGAACAAATGAGGTCTCGGACCGGTGGGTGTAATGTATTATATCATCACTTTCCTTACAGACTGATTTGTTACAGATCTGGTCGCTCAGCTGTATATAACTGAGCTGAAGAGTGACATTGAGATGTGGACAGTGATGTGGACTCTGATCGTTTCCCTATGATAACACTGAATGGCAGAGCACAGAGGCAGAAGCATTGTCATAGGGAACCCTGAGAAATGGGGATTATGGGAACAGAAATCTCACCCAAAAGATCCACTGCCGATCCGTTTAGATGTCTCATAGTCGCTGATACGCGGCTCTCTTGCCGGGATCAATGATCTGATCAAGTCCTAAAAAAGAATAAGAAATAATACTAAGATATAGAAGCTGCAGGAAAACATCTCAGGATGTAAAAAATACAAATACAAAAGCACCAATCAAGAAGGACTAAACCAACATTTACAGATGCACCAATTGTAACTCTACAAATCACACGCCATCAGGGGAACTTTTCTCAGACACTTCTCTCCCTTATGTGGTTAAGATGAGTTAACATGGAAAAATCTCCCGTTCGGTGTCAGATTTTATATTATGCACAGTGATATCCCAGAGCTGCATTATCCCCGTTCTTTCCACCATGGATACATCTTGCACTTTATTCATTATATTATTGGGTAGAATTGCTTTACACTGCAGCTCCTCTCCACCAGCCCACATTAATATACTGTACAATGGACTTGTATGCACAACATTTCTGTAATGACGTCTATTATCTCAGCTGCAGCATTTACAAGTAGGAAGACTGATAGGGCGAGAAAGAAGGGAAAATAGAGGCTTCCCCCACTGAGCTGTGACTACATCAGCAGAATACAGACTGTCCTCACAGAGGAGGGAGCAGCACAGACAGGCGGCCATAAAACTTCCTGTGCCTGCCGGGGACTGACAGGGGGCCTGGAAGATCTAACACCAGAGCTTCTGATCTGGAGAAGATAAAAAAACAAGGATGTGTGGTAAAAAAGATTATGGCTCCTTACCGGGCGTTCCGACGAGCAGGCCGGACGTTCTAGTACACACAGGACTTTTTCGGCCAGACCTTTAATAAAAGCCAAATCTTGAATTTGAGATCTTTTTTCAGCCTTTAAAGAAGAAAAGAAACAGAAAGGAAAAATCTGAGATGAGAAAAGACACAATGGAGGCGGCCATTGTCAGTGACATCGTCTCCTCTCTGCAGATACAACGACTCCATATCTGGGGACTCGTCATGTTTTATATTCGAGGAAAGAAGACGCTTCTCTCCCACCATTATTATCTATGATTATAGAGAAGTTTTGTGCAGAGCATCCGCCATTTACCTGGTGTAGTAATGTCCTGATGTTGTGACGTAAATCCGTCAGATACTCTGACGTTAGTTGATCTCGTTGGTGTTTGGTCAGGCAATCCATTACTAGCTGCACCACCAGCCGGTGAGTGAAGCTGAGGACGCCATCGGATGGTGGAAGCACAATGTTAGGATGATTGGTGGTAAGAATCTCCCACAGTGCTTGTACCTGAAAATTCTGCAAAAGTAATTCAGCCATAGTGAAAAATTGCAAATGCTCTCAGTCACTATAGAACCAAAAATGGCACCGGTGACCCTGTGTACATTCTATAAGTAGGGACCGAGCTGTGAGGTCATAATGGCCGAGAATCACCAGTGATCTCATAATGGCCGAGCACCACCAGTGATCTCATAATGGCCGAGCACCACCAGTGATGTCATCAAGGAATCTTGTGATAGAATGTTCAAGGATCAGCTCTGCACAAATACAGTGGGGAAAATAAGTGTTTGATACACTGACAACTTTGCAAGTTTTCCCACCCACAAAGAATGGAGAGATCTGTAATTTTTATCATAGGCACAGTTCAACTGTGAGAGACAGAATCTAAAAATAAAAATTAAAAAAAATCACATTAAATGATTTTTAATTGATTAAATTGCATTTTATTGCATGACATACGTATTAGATCACCTACCAACCAGCAAGAATTCTGGCTCTCCCAGACCTGATTGGGTTTTTTAACCCTTTAGTGACAGAGCCAATTTGGTACTTAATGACCAAGCCAATTTTTACAATTCTGACCACTGTCACTTTATGAGGTTATAGCTTTGGAACGCTTTAACGTATCCCACTTATTCTGATATTGTTTTTTCGTGATATATTGTACTTCATGTCAGTGGTAAAATTTGTTTGATATACTGTAACTGCAATTTTCAAACTTTTAACTTTTGTACATTTAAATCAGAGAGTTATATCACACAAAATAGTTAATATATAACATTTCCCACATATCTACTTTACATCAGCACAATTTTTGAAACAATTTTTTTTGCTAGGATATTATAAGGGTTAAAATTGACCAGAGTTTTCCTATTTTTCCAACAAAACGTACAAAAACATTTTTTTAGGGACCACCTCACATTTGAAATGAGTTTGGGGTCAAAATAACAGAATATACCCAAAAATGACACCAATCTAAAAACTGCACCCCTCAAGATGTGCAAAACCACATTCAAGAAGTTTATTAACCCTTCAGGTGCTTCACAAGAACTAAAGCAACGTGGAAGGAAAAAATGAACATTTTACTTTTATCACAAAAAATTACTTTGGAACCAATTTTTCTATTTTTACAAGGGCAACAAGAGAAAATGGACCACAAAATTTGTTGCGCAATTTCTCCTGAGTACGCCAATACCCCATATGTGGGGAAAAGCCACTGTTTGGGTGCCTGGCAGGGCTCAGAAGGGAGGGAGCACCGTTTGACTTTTTGAACACAAAATTGGCTGGAATCAATGGTGGCGCCATGTCGCGTTTGGAGACCCCCCTGATGTACCTAAACAGTGGAAACCCCCCAATTCTAATCCCAACCCTAAACCCAACACACCCCTATCCGTAATCCCAACCCTAGCCATAACCCTAAACACAACCCTAACCCAAACACAACCCTACCCTAATCACAACCCTAACCGTCCCCCCAACCCTAATCCTAGCCCCAACCTTAACTTTAGCCCAGACCCTAACTTTATCCCCAACCCTAACTTTAGCCCCATCCGTACCCCTAACTTTAGTCCCAAACCTAACCCTAACTTTAGCCTCAACCCTAAGCCTAACTTCAGCTCCAACCCTAACTTTAGCCCAACTCTAACCCTAATGGTAAAATGGGGGGATGCAGGACGGTCCAGGGACACCGGGAAGTTCCGGGAGGAATCAAGGACCCTATTTCTCTCTCCTCTGATGTGCGATTACATCAGATGAGAGAGAAATTAAATGGAAAATCTAACTTTTTTCTGCAGTTGCTATTGTACCGTTAATAACAGCAATCGCAACACCGGAGTCAGTAAAAACCGACCCAAATCATGTTCTCTGGGGTCTTGGCTACCCCAGGTAGCTGAAACCATAGATAAATTCTGACTTTGTGGGCGCTACACCTTTATTGCTAAGCAACGGCGCTGCTGTGGTTTAACTACCCTTAACTGCCTCAGTTAAAAGGCGTTTCGATGGTCATTAAGGGGTTAATAAGCCCTCCTACTCTGCACTCATTACCTGTATTAATTGCTCCTGTTTGAATTTAACTGTATAAAAGACACCTGTCTACTCAATCAATCACATTCCAACCTCTCCACCATGGCAAAGACAAGAGCTGTCTAGGGACACCAGGGACAAAATTGTAGACATGCACAAGGCTTGACTAGGCTACAGGACAATAGGAAGCCATAATGATCATGACACATGTATGCAACATACAAATCAAGAAGCGCTTATATTCAATTCAAAATAAGCACTTTATTTTTGAGTATATAAAGCAATACATAAAAGAGAAAACATTAATGACATAAAAAGGTGCCTCAAACCAACAAACACACGGAGGGCAGTTGCAGCAAATTACTAGTAGTTGTAAAACAAATGACTATATATAAATCCTAATTGTTCCCGTGTTCAGCCATCGTGCATAAAGATACAGTAGATCTTAAATATATATTATCGGGTAAACATGCCGTACTATAATATCCTGATATCTGCACAGAAGCCAACTATTGCCAGACACCAATGGAATCAGGTGAGGGTGAACAATTGCACCCCTATGCAGAGAGACACTGCTGTGGGAAAGTTCTTATCAGAAGATAACTACTCATAGAGGTGACATCACAAAATGACAGGCGTAGCAAGGCAATGTAGAAGTAATCGGGAGTGCACTGGTATATATATAAAGACTGTTTGCCAAAACTAGGAGATGTAAATATTACCTGTATGGGTCAAAGCTGACACATGGGTAATGGTTGCATGCTGCCTCCCGTAACCCTGATGCACGTTTCACTAGTGCTTCTTCCTTCTTCCTAGTGCATGCCTGTGTGGGAAGCATCATTGCTATAAAAGCAACCTCCAGCCAATGGAGACAGTTGAGGTGGTCTATCGGGGACCCACCCACTGACATAAAACACATGTCCATTTCATTGTGTGCACATTCTAAACTGTCAGAGTCGCTGTTTAGACAAACCGCCCACATGATTGCACCAGTGGAATATAGGAGTGAACACAGGGTAACCGCACATTCTACCTATAAGGGTAAACCGCTGTCAATGTGCCGTATATGGTGATCCCAGGAGTAGGGGGGTTATCCGATTAAGTATAATTCAAACGTTTTCCGCTAGTTTGCGCTTCTACTGGTCAATGATACTATGTGAAAACACCACATTCCCTTTAAACCAGCATGAGGGAAGTGAAAGACTAGGTGAATACCATAACATTGATTAAACATCACATGTGTAGATGTGGCGCCCCTGAGGGTTCAGTTGCCACATAGGTACTGCACCTCCTCCTGAGGTGTGGTGCCCCTCCATCCAGGTAAGATGGAGGCTCCTGACCACGCTCCAACACCTGCACCCATCATCGCAAAGTAGTGTAGCAAAGCCAGAACGCCATCTTGGAAGGAGAAGGGAGGAGGCCTGTGGAGCGCGAGGAGGTTATGCTGGATCTCCCCGGCGCCATGGCTGAAGGCTCCAACCCAATTCCCGAGATGAACCGCCAGCAGCTGGAAGAAGAGATCACCCGGCTGACACACCATCTGCAGCTGAGGCTGGAGGCGTTTTGGAGGATGAACTGGCAGCACGCCCAGAAGGGGCCTACACCGGCAGTACCCGCAACATCGGTACCCGTCGCTGCTGCACCGGATCTCCCCCAGGCAGACTCTATGGAACCTGCGACCGCTGCCGTACTACCGGCAGCAACCATAGCCCCCTCTCTGCCGCCACCACCGGAGGGGTTGTATGAGGCTTTGGGAGCCGAAGAGGAGTTCCCGTCTGGACCTGACGCAGCCGTGCAGGTTCCACCGGAGACCCCCGCGGACCGGGAGTCACCATCTGCTACCACCGCTGCCACCGGGAACCGCACCGTGCCTTTACTGGACCCGAGACTACACCGCCGGGAGGTATCAGGTATATATTCCGGCCCTCCTAATGGGTTGCCCCCTGAATTCACACTGTCAGAGGCTGACCTGTTAGAGCTTGAAATGGGGATGTTGGACGAGCCGTCCAGGGGCATTAGACTGTCGGAGATGGGGAGGTGGAGGAGGTCTCTGCTGAGAAGGGTACGGCTGGAACAGGCACGCATGATTCGGTGCCTTGAGGGCTGGGACGAGTCTAGGTCACTTCGGGATGTCGAGATCCCTTGGCTACCGAGTCCCCATGTAGTTGCCTATCAGCTCCAACAGGCTATGGCTTTCCCAGATGTCAGGCCCCATGCCAGAGCAGCAGGACCGCCCGCCGATGAGAAACAGTATCCCTTGGTACCGGCTGCTACTTCTACTGAACCAGTGGTAGACTGTCATCAACAGGATCAAGACACCCAAAGCATCTCCCCTGGAAACAGCCCCAGCAACCAGTTTCCAGAACCCCAGGAGGGTACCACTACTAGTAACCTGCAGTAAAATAACTCTCGTTACCCAGGAGGGTATTTGCACCGTTGTGCCTTCTGTTTTCTACTTTTGTACTTGTTCTCTATTTTTGATCATCATCTAGTTTTGTTTTTCCAGTGTTGCCCAGTTATATTGGTAGCTTTCATATTGAACTGCAGAGATCATGAACGCTGAATGGTCCAGAACTGTTACTGTATATAGTTTGCACCTCTTTAGGTGCTCTCTCTTGGTTTTACATAGGACTCTCTTCATGGAAGAACTACCTCGCCATAAGGAGATTTCCAGACATGTTGGCCGGACCAGTGTCTACAATTGCACTTGTTAATAATGCTTAAAATTATTTTGAATAGGAATTAAGAAGTGATCGTGTATATTGAAAAGTACTAATAACAGATTTTATAGTTATGATGAGAAAGAAATATATAGTAAATGGAATACTCCTTAAATGTGAATAAAGAATTGAAGTTACAGGTGATGAACCAGACACCAGCGGTTGTCATGTAAGGAAGAAAGTAGAGAATATGCCAAGTAGCAGAAAGGAGATGTGTTGCTAGAAAATGTGAATTGATATTGAGTTTTCCTATAGCACTTTAAATTAGGTAGCATAATTTCGAATTTAGATAGTTAGTTAAAACTGTTTGCAACGTTCAAGAAACTGTGTCTCCCACATTGGGAAGTTTAGTATAAGAAATGTTTATTCAGCATTACAAAAACTTTTGTATGTTCCTGTATTGTCAACTCTGTTTAACTTGCAGCCCGCGGACGTGCTGTGTTTAACGGGGGGGAGTGTGGTGCCCCTGAGGGTTCAGTTGCCACAAAGGTACTGCACCTCCTCCTGAGGTGTGGTGCCCCACCATCCAGGTAAGTTGGAGGCTCATGACCACGCTCCAACACCTGCACCGATCATCACAAAGTAGTGTAGCAAAGCCACATTGCGGCTCCCTGCTTGAAGTGTAGCAGAGCACCTTTGGTGGCTCCCTGCTTGGAACACGAAATGTTCTGGGAGGCGGGTGGAGTTAGAATACATAAAAGAGCGGAAAGGTTTAGGATTTCAGTTCAGAGTCCAGTGTTCAGTGGAGTAGAGTGTGGAGTGGAAGAGAGGAGATCCCTGAGAGAGAGGGATGGAGGAAGGAAGTGCTGCAGCAGATCACAGTGACCTGGGTCTGCTGGCACTTGAAAGGAAAGAAAGAGACAGACATTGAAGAGAAACCTGATCTTCCATAAGAAGGAAAGACTAGTACGGAACGTAGGAGTAAAAGGGAACAGAGGAGGTGGGTTAGAAGAGAACCCTGCCTAGAAGTTCTAAGCGCAAGGCCGGGGCCAGGACCCCGAGGTTGTATGGATACTAAGGGTCCTACAGCAGACACCGGTGGAGCAGTGGGCTGTAAATGCACTACTCCCATCTAAGACTTGAGGGCACAACAGCAACATTGATAGTGAACCGGGACTTAGGAGTAAGGAGTCCCCGAAGCAGGCTACAGCTGTCTGCCGTACAAGTATAGTTCTTGGGAACATCTGACAGGAGGAACTCCAGTGTAACTCAGTACTGGGAGTTCTTCACTCAAAGGTGCTATAGAGGAGACGTTCAGAAAGGCACATGTTGGCGGAGTGTTGGAAGGGAGCATTCCATCTTGCTTGGAGGTTGACTGAGCCCCTGACCCAGAGGACACAGCACGGAGGCAGGCACCTGTACGTACTACAGACTGTGAGTAAAGCTTTGGAACTACAAGCCCTTGTGTCCTCCACTCATTCCGGCGCCAACATCCTCGACACTGCTACATTTCTGCACCATCCACGTCTCCCCACTATTATCTCCTTTTTACACTGCCCTGGGAATACAGCTCCACCTGTGGGGAGCTTCAACATCTTTGCTGCACCACACTACCAGTCCCAGAGGATCTGCATGCAGCGTCGGCTTAACATCTCAATTGCCGAACACCACAGGTGGCGTCACGAGCTATTCATCTAGTCTATTGCATTTCCAACATTCAATCTTCCCTATTACTTGGGCGCCCAGGGCCACGGACCAGATCACCGCTGCCGTGACACATCCCGCCAATACCAGCCCGGTACCGAGTACCCCACAGCCCTGGGAGGGCGACCCATAGACAAAGTAAAATATGTCACAAAAAACAGACAGATCTAACGTCATGTAAGCCTAGAGGACCCATGGGCTTCGGTGTCTAAAATCCATTTTTCTTCTCTTGGCAGAAGCAATTTATTGCTATTGCCTCCTCTTAGTGGATTTTCTACTTGCTCAATATTTGCAAATTTTAACCCATTAGGATCTGCATTGTGGCAATTATGTATGTGTTTGATGAATCTCACTGACCCTTTCATTGTAGTGATAGAATGGAAAAGTTCTCTGAAGTGAGTGCATAGTGGCCTAATTCCAATATAGTAGAACTGACAAGGGCATAAAATTGCATGTATCACGTAATTTGTACGACACGTGATGAAATCTTTTATTATATGCGTAATTTTACCTAATTTTTACCTAATTTTAAAACCTTCCCTGTAATCTGCAGCCGACAGTATGAACAATGTCCACAACAAAAATTACCTATTGGTTTACTATCTGTTAACAATGTAGATGTTTCTATATCAGCTGTAAATCTATTTCTCACTAGTAGGTCGCTAATATTTTTTTTTTCTTCTATAAGTAACTAACGGTTTATTCTGATTGCATTCTTTATCAAACTCATAATTGGGTTATTTCTAAAAATAAAAAAAATCTTTGTTTTCTTTTAATCATATCAGTTCTTGACTTTTTTATTAATTCTGCGTGCGTTTTTTCTTTAGCTCTCTATTATGTGCCTCTTTTAGTAATGTTGAAGGGTAACCCCTAGCGCTAAAGTTTTTTGTGAGCTCTTTTGCTTGAGTTTCAAAACCTGCATCACTACTGTTGATTCGTCTTATACCGTTTAATGAGTTTGTTAATTATTTAAATAATTATAACAAAATTAACATGAAATTTACAGCAAAATTTGGGCCTAATAGTCTAGAGTTTTTAGATGTGCAAATAAGTATAATAAATTACATTATTATTACTAAAATTTTTTAAAAATTAATAGCTTCTAACATGCTCCTACATTGTCATGATCCAGACAGGGGTTGGAGCCCTGTTTTCCCTTTCTCCCGGTTTGGTCATAAAGGGGTTACCTTTCCCAGCCTTAGTCTGAGTTCAGATTTGCTATTTATTGCTGCTTCCTTCAGGCGATGTCAGTTATAGTTCCTGCCTTGACTTGGCTTGCATCCTGATCTGCTTCTGTCTTTTGCCTTTGTCTTATCCGCTTCCGACCGTTGCTGATTCTCTGACTTGTCCCTGACCATGAGTTTGATTATTCATTTGGTACTACGCTACAGTCTAGGATTTGACCTGGCTAGTTGGACTACTTTGCTGCCACCTGTGGCAGGCTTCCTGATGTACTGCAGGCCAACTTTGTTTAGGTGTAGTCCTGCTTCCACTCTGCTGCCATCTTGTGGAGCCTGCACCTACCTACATCCCAGCAGCAAGATATTATAACTGACCCAAAACAGCTATTTTTTTCTCTGCTCTGCTTTCTATGGATCCGCTTCATACCTAGGCGGATCAACTGGATAGTCTGACACAAATGATGCAGGATCTGTCTGTGGAACATAGGGCCTTGGCCTTGTCTCATAACCACCTGCAAAGGGAACTTTCTGACTCGGTAAAATCTTTGCAGAGATTTTCTTTCCACTCTGTCTGTAAGTACTCTAACACTGTTGATAACTCATTGCACTCACCTGAATCTACAGTTAGGTTCCCAGACACCTTCTCCAGGGAACAGGAGAGGTTCCATACGTTTAAGGAGAGTTGCAAGCTATTTTTTTCTTCTCTTAGACCCCAATCCTCTGGAGATGAGAGTCAGCGGGTGGGGATAATCATTTCCTTACTGCGGGAGGGACCTCAATCATGGGCTTTCACTTTACCTGCTTCTGCCCCTGAACGTGTGTCTATGGATAGGTACTTTGAGGCCTTAGAACTTATTTTTGAGGAGCCTGACCTGGTCAGAGTGGCAGAGAACACAATCATGAGTCTCTTTCAGGGGAAGGTCTCAGCTGAATGATATTGCTTCAAGTTCCGTCGATTGTCCACTGAGGTGTCCTGGGATGACTCTGCGCTGAGATGTCAGTTCAGGAGAGGACTGTCGGATCACTTGAAGGATGCTCTGCCTCTCCATCCACCACCCAGCTCATTGGAGGAGGCTATGACTCTGGCTATCTGTATGGATCGGAGGCTAAGGGAGAGAGGTGTTACACAGCGAGAGGTTCTGTTACTCCCTGTTAATCCTGTTGTTTTGCCACCATCTGAACCTATGGAGGTGGGGGCCACCAACCTCAAAGAGAAGGAGAGGAGATGTCGACGTGAAGGAAAGCCATGTTATTACTGCGGAGACCCCGGACATTGGAAAAAGGACTGCCCCTCCTGCCAACCGACTAACAACCAATAACTTGGTAACCAAGTGTAAGTTAGAAACAGTTAGGATGGAAACTCCTCTTCATGTTGTTGCCATTGACAAAATATCACTGGCTAAGAATGTCATCAAATTTGTCTCAGAGGAGTTTCTCCTTAAAGTGGGTTCCTTGCACCAGGAACGTATTTCATGTTTTGTTCTGGACAATCTGCCTGCGGGACTAATGTTGAGGTTCCCGTGGTTAGGCTAGGTTCACATTGCCTTAGGGGCATCCATTTAACGGATCCGTTAAACGGATGCACTAACGCAGATGTCATTTTTGACATCTTTTGTGCACCTAGCGCTAACGTATGCGCTAACGCATGGTAGCATTTTGCTACCATGAGTTAGCCATACAGGTCTATGCACAGCGAACGCCGGAGTATCTGAAGGATTTTGAGGATGTTTTGTCCGAAAAGGAGGCTGAGATCTTACCACCACACCGCCCTTTTGATTGTACTATTAATCTGATTCTGGGTGCTAAATTGCCCAAGGCCCATCTGTCCAACCTCTCTGGCCCGGAGCAAACAGCTATGAAAGAGTATATTTCTGAAAGCCTACGTAAAGGCCACATCCGGCCCTCTGTCTCTCCTGTGGCGGCTGGATTCTTTTCTGTAAATAAAAGATGGTGGTTTGCGCCCTTCACTCGATTTTTGAGAATTGAATAAGATCACTGTGAGAAATACCTACCCCCTCCCGCTCATCCCTAATTTATACAACTAATTGTCGGGGGGCCAAATCGTTTTTAAATTGGACATCAAGGTGGCATATAATCTTATCCGTATTCGGGAGGGGGATGAGTGGAAAACGGCAATTCTCACTTCTGAAGGGTTATTTAAGAATTTGTTTATGCCCATTGGTCTCACCAAAGCACCATTTGTTTTTCAAAATTTCATTACCCATGTATTTTCTGATTTTATTGGGCACTCTATGGTGCTGTATTTGGATGATATCCTCATGTTCTCATCTAACAAACAGGTTCACTTGGATCATCTACGTGTGGTTCTCCAGAGGTTACAGGAGAACTCGCTTTTTGAGAACTTGTCTTTTCTGGGGTTCATTCTGTCTGACAAGGGGTTTCGTATGGACCCTGGGAAGCTATGGGCCATTGTGAATTGGGTGGAACCCAGAGACTTAAAGGGTCTTCAATATTTTTTGGGTTTGTAAACGATTATAGAGTAAGGTTTCTCCTTGTGGAAAGTGAGAAACCTTACCCCTTAGACCTCAGTCCAGAGCCTCTCACCTAGCCAAATCAGTTCTCATACTTTGCACTGACGAGGGCCAATAGCCCGAAACACCATGCCTGCAAATTGAGATTTTGATTCAGCTTTTATCCTTAGTCATATTCCAAGACTCGTTAAAGGGTTGATTGTGACTTATAGGATTGCTACTACCAACAGGTGGCACTATAGAGTTCAAGTCCTCTTTCCCTCTCTCTGAAGAGGCAATTTGCATATTAAATTTCTCAGAGGAGCATTGCGAATAAGGGTCCTTACCTTGACAAGCCAGAGCTGGTATGTCACCCTCCACAAGGAGAAACCTTACCCCTTAGACCTCAGTCCAGAGCCTTTCACCTAGCCAAATCAGTTCTCATACTTTGCACTGATCAGGGCCAATAGCCCGAAACACCGTGTCTGCAAATTGAGATTCTGATTTAGCTTTTATCCCAAGTCATATTGTAAGACTTGTTAAAGGGTTGATTGTGACTTGTAGGATCGCTAATACCAACAGGTGGCGCTATAGAGTTCAAATCCTCTTTCAATCTCTGAAGAGGCAATTTGCATATCAAACTGTTTTAGGAAATTTATTAAGGGGTTTTCACAGGTAGTCAAACCCTCACTGATCTGACTTGTAAGGGGGCTGATATCAAAAACTGGTCAGCTCTGGCTGTGGAGGCGTTTGCTTTATTAAAGTAGGCTCAGTCTCTTGCTCCTCCGTCATTGCATGACACCAAGCTCTTTGTCCTGGTTCAGTACCGGTTGAGGGTGCTCCAGGAGTTCCACGATTCCGCTCTTAGTGTGCATTCTGGAAACGTGAAAAGCTATTGCTAGGCTATTTTGGTGGTCTTCTATGGCCTCTGATGTTGCCATGTTTGTGTCTGCTTGTGATACTTATGCTCATGCTAAGAGCTCCCATAACCGGCCGGCCGGGGAATTGGTGCCATTGCCAATTCCGGAGAGACCTTGGACTCATTTGTACATGGAATTTATCACTGATCTCCCTCCTTCCAATGGAAAAACTGTGGTCTGGGTAGTGGTGGATAGATTCAATAAACAGGCACATTTTGTACCTTTGGCGGCACTGTCTAATGCTGAAACTATTTCTAGGTTGTTTGTTGAGTATGTGGTGCAATTGCATGGTTTGCCTTTGAACGTGGTTTCAGATGGGGGGTACAATTTGTGTCCAAGTTCTGGAGGGCTTTTTTGTAAGAGGTTAGGTATTACTTTGGCCTTCTCCTTGGCCTATCATCCCAAAACCAATGGTCAGACGGAGAGGACCAATCAGTCTCTTGAACAAATTTTGCTGTGTCTTGCCACTTCCCAGCAGGATGATTGGTGTTCTTTGTTACCAGTGGCTGAGTTTTCGTTTAATAATTGTATTAATCAGTGCACAGGTACCTCTCCGTTCTTTTGTAATTATGGCTTTCATCCCTATTTTGGTGAGTTTTCCAGGATGAAATTGGGGTGTTCTGGGGCTGATTCAGCCATTCAGAGGCTAATGGAGGTATGGAGGGAGGTCCAGAGGAACATTGGGGAAGCTCAGGGCAAACATAAATAGTTTGTGGATAAACGACGATCTACAGGACCCATGTTCCTGGTAGAAGATAAGGTATGGTTGTCTACCAAGAAAATTTGGATGAAAGTTCCTTCCTCTAAGCTGGGTCCCAGGTTTATAGGTCCTTATGAGGTTATTGAGGTTGTTAATCCAGTTGCCTTTTATCTATGTCTACCGCCGTAGCTGCGGATCCACAGTGTGTTCCATAAGTCTCTCCTGAAGTCATTCGTACCTTCCTCTGATGGGTCTCCATCCCCTCCGCCTCTGGTTTCTGTGGATGGGCAGATGGAGTGTGAGATGGAATGGATTGTGGATTTGCACATGGTCCGCAGTTCCCTGCAGTATTTGGTCCATTGGAGAGGATACGGTCCTGAGGATCGATCCTGAGACACGGCATGATCAGTTCCTGCTGATCGATTGGTTCAGGCGATTCATGCACGGTATCCTGGGAAACCTTGGGGTCCAGTGGCCCCCCTTGAGAGGAGGGTACTATCATTATCCAGACCGGGGTTGGAGTCCTGTTTTCAATTTTTGCTGGTCTGGTCATGAAGCGGTTAACTATTCTCAGTCTGGGTTCTGGTTTGCTATTTAATGCCGCTGCTTCCTGCAGGCAATGTCGGTTATAGTTCCTGCCTAGGGCTGCTGTAACTGACTGATTGCTCTGATTGGTGCTGCTACGTTTACTATCTGATCCCGTGACTCTGTTTTCCCCTATTCCCATCCTGACTCAGTGTTTCCCTTTAGTGTGCTGACTCCCTGGGTTTGACTTGGCTTGCATCCTAACCTGCTTCTGTCTTTTGTCTTTATCTTATCTGCTTCCCACGTTGCTGATTCTCTGGCTTGTCCCTGACCATTAGTTTGCTTATTCCTTTGGTACTGCGCTACAATCTAGGATTTGACCCGGCTAGTTGGACAACTCTGCTGCCACCTGTGGTAGCCTTGCTGCTGCACTGCAGGCCAGCTCTGTTTAGGTGCAGTCCTGCTTCCACTCTACTGCCATTTTGTGGAGCCTGTACCTACCTGCATCACAGCAGCATGATAATAATAGTGCACACACCAGTCCTACTAATAAAGGGGGACCTTTTAGTCAGTATCTGACTAAGAGGAATCAACAGTAGTGATTCCGGTTTTGAAACTCAAGCAATAGAACTCACGAAAAACTTTAGAGATAGGGGTTACCCTTCAAAATAACTAAGAGGCACATAATAGAGATAAAGAAAAAACGCACGCTGAATTAATAAAAAAGCCAAGAACTGATATGATGAAAAGAAAACAGATTTATTTTTATTTTTAGAAATAACCCAAATATGAGTTTGATAAAGAATGCGATCAGAAAAAACTGGCATTTATTGGAAGGTGACAGAGACCTTAGTACTGTAGCTCAGAATAAACCATTAGTTACTTATAGAAGAAAGAAAAATATTGGCGACCTACTAGTGATAAAAAGACTTACAGCTGATATAAAAATATCTACATGGTTAACAGATAGTAAGCCAATAGGTAATTTTCGGTGTGGACATTGTTCATACTGTCGGCTGCAAATTACAGGAAAGGTTTTAAAATTAGGTAAAATTACGCATATAATAAAAGATTTCATCACAAGTCGTACGAATAACGTGGTACATGCAATTTTATGCCCTTGTCAGTTCTACTATATCGGAAAACAATTAGGCCACCATGCACACGCTTCAGGGAACATTCTATCATATAGACCCCTCAAAGTGGCTTCAAATGTGATGTGGTCCGTAAAAATAAAATGGTGTTGCAAAAATGAGAAATAGCTGGTCAATTTTTAACCCTTATAACTTCTTAACAAAAAAAAATTTTGGTTCCAAAATTGTGCTGATGTAAAGTAAACATGTGGGAAATGTTAGTTATCAAGTTTTTGCCGTATCTCTGTGATTTAAGGGCATAAAAATTCAAAGTTGGAAAATTGCGAAATTTTCAAAATTTTCACTAAATTTCCATTTTTTTCTCAAATAAACGCAAGTGATATGAATGAAATTTTACCACTAACATGAAGTACAATATGTCTCGAGAAAACATTGTCAGAATCATCAGGATCCATGGAAGCGTTTCAGAGTTACTACCTCATAAAGGGACAGTGGTCAGAATTGTAAAAATTGGCCCGGTCATGAACGTGCAAACCACCCTTGGGGGTAAGGGGTTAAGTGTGATCTGACAAAACATCATATAGCACTCGGACCAATGTTATTCTATGGCCGTGCACATGTCCACTTTTTTCCTCGGATCGATCTGGTCCAACTAAACAAAATGACAGCGTGCCTGAGATGGATCTGCTTATCGGATCGCACTCAACCATGTAAGCCAAAGAGTCCTTGAAAAACACCAGGCGGCACTCGGATGATATCTGAGTACAGTCCGATTTTGACGGATTGACAGAATGGAGAAAATGGAGATTTTTTTTCCCATCTTCTCGTCATCCGAGAGAATCGGATCACACTATGCTGGCACTCAGATCAAACTCTGATCATAGTGTGATTAGCATAACCTGCCCCGTAATCTTGAATTGTGTGACCCGAGCCAAATGGAAAAATATTCATAAATACAAAAAAATCGATATGTGCAATTCACAATGATACAGCAGTATATAATAATCTTAATAATAATAATCTTTATTTTTATATAGCGCTAACATATTCCGCAGCGCTTTACAGTTTGCACACATTTTTCATCACTGTCCCCGATGGGGCTCACAATCTAAATTCCCTATCAGTATGTCTTTGGAGTGTGGGAGGAAACCGGAGTACCCGGAGGAAACCCACGCAAACACGGGGAGAACATACAAACTCCTTGCAGATGTTGTCCTTGGTGGGATTCAAACCCAGGACCCCAGCGCTGCAAGGCTGCAGCGCTAACCACTGAGCCACCGTGCTGCCCTATGTAGTATATGATTATTATATAGTTTTCCTATTGTGTATTAAATACATGAAAAGTGCTGTCTGTGCAGAAGTATGCTAATTAAGTATACAAGTGTTTTGTAATAGTACCATTAATGGGTCACCTGATCACAAGAGATCTACAGACCTCCAACCACGTAGAAGACGCCATCGTCGGTGGTTCTATCATATCCAAAGATTGTAGAACCCTGAGGATGAAGTCTTCTGTGTGTTGTTGCACTACTATGCTCATTGTGAGAGCCAAAATGTTATATACTTTGGGCATGGAAAAAATCCCCTATTTTTTAGCTCACATCACAGAGTGCTGGCTCTTTTTGTGCCTTTTCTGTTTATTATCTAACAGGTGGTAGATCGAGAGGCTTGCACACTAACTTGGTGGATTTAGTCAGGGACAGACTCAGACAGAATAGGGTGCTTGTGCAATATTTTGGTTGGGGACTGGAGTAAGATTTCTGGTGTGGAGCACGGAGACGCAGAACACTCTACAGATGCATCTGACTCCTACACATCCCCGATCAAAAGCGACCAGAAAATCCCTGATCTTGATGAGTCAGGATCTATATGTTTATTCTACATATAAAATGCCTTGATATGTAATTATCCTTCACGTAAAATTGACAATATATATTTATCAACAATATAGATGTATATTGATCCTTGGCATAGAAGTTACTTTGTGTCTGTAAGGCCGGGGTCACACTAACCGACGCAAAATACGGTCCGTAGTTTACATGCGTAATACGGATGAATGACCCCTAAATAGTGCTCCATATGTCATCCGTAAGAAAGGTGTGGTCGCGCATTTTGCGCATGTCAGCATCCGTATGTAATCTGTATGGCATCCGTATGGACTCCGTATGGCGAGATTTTCTCGCAGCCTTGCAAAATGGACATTTAACGGTTTTGAGGCCTGGCAACTATTTAAATCATTAGCCTGCACCCTATTTATTGGCTCAGGAACAGGTGGCTGCCTCCATTCTGTCCATTTGTGACCTTGCCTTGACTAGGTGTGTTGGGGTTGTATGTGCAACATGGCAAACAGTCTGACTTTCAACACAACTGAGCAGGTTCTCTTCAACTGGCTTTTGTCACGCCGCTTTGGCCAAAAATACCCAGTGATAGTGGATCGGCGGAGGAGGAGAGGCATGTGGGTCCATCTACTTTTGAGGCAACGACTCACAAGAGGTAATTTTCACCGCCTCTATTCTTCTCTGCGGGAGAATCCGGCTAAATTCTACCAATACTGTCGCATGAGCTTTGCAACATTTGATAGACTCTTGGAGACAGTGCGCCCTGGGATAACCTTTCAGGACACAAGGATGCGCAAAGCTATATCTGCAGAGGAGCGACTTCTACTCACAATACGGTATGTACTACACAACCATATTCTCTATGTTCATGATGTGTTGGTCAAAGTATGTATTTTTTGCTTCTTGGAGTAACTTTTATGCCCTCATCTTAGTCCACATATGTGTTAACTTACAGACCCGAATGTTATGTGTAATATGTACTGAATATCACTAACTCATTGTGCAAACAAAGATGTGTGTGTTATTTGCTCTGAAATCCTACCAAGTTTGTTATGTATGGACCTGTTTTGTAAATGTGTGCATTCTAAAATATTCCTTTTCTGTTGTTCTTCAGCTTCCTGGCCACTGGACTGTCTTATGCTGCCCTACACCATGAGTTTCTGATTGGAAGATCTACCATTTCAGGCATAGCCAGGTCAACATGTAGTGAAATCTGGACAAGACTACATCAAATCGTCATGCCCGAGCCCAGGATGGAAAACCGGTTGAGGATATCAAGGGACTTTGAGGAGGAATGCTAGTTTCCTAATTGTATTGGGGCCCTTGATGGCAAACATACCCGGGTGCGTAAGCCGCCGAACTCTGGCTCCCAGTTCTTCAATTATAAACAATACTTTTCTGTTGTATTGTTGGCTGTTGCCGACCCTCAATACAAGTTTATAATTGTTGACATTGGGGCCTATGGAAGGACGGGAGACTCTAGAGTCTTCAATACTTCCCTTATGGCTCGGCGGCTACGCACCAACTAGTTGGATCTACCACCACCACGCCAGCTACCAGGCTCCACTCAAGAATCTGTCCCTTATGTCCTTGTGGCAGATGAGGCGTTTCAGTTAACACGCAATGTCATGAAGCCATATACCCGGCGCAACCTTGACCACAGGCGCAGAATTTTTAACTTGCGCCTATCACGTGCTCGGCGATGGAGTTTCCTTTGGCATTCTTTGTGCCAAATGGCATGTACTTCAGTCTGCCATTCAGCTGAGTGAACAAAATGTTAATGAAGTGGTGAAAGCCTGTGTGGTTCTTCATAACTTCACCAGGATACATGATTGTTCCTCCTCTGCTGGTGTTGTGCGTGGGCCGGACAATGTGCGTAGGGTGAGACCATCTATCAACCCTCAACGTAGATCGCTCTCTGGCCTCCAAGTGCGTGATATTTTCACTAATTACTTTCTGGCACCTGAGGGTGAAACTTCTTGGCAAGAGCATGCTGTCTCTATGTTGTAAATTTTGGTTTGTTGTGTGTCCAAAAATATATATTTCTACCCCTTCTGAATCTATGACTGTTTAATTGCATTGGTAAGCGTATGTTGATACGGTTTTCGAGAATTGAGACAGAGACGTAAAGTGTAGTAGACAAATTTTTACTTTTGCCTTTTTTTATGTTTTTTTTTCTTAAAGGCAAACATATTCTTGCCCTATATAAAACTTGGGCAATGGGCCAAATTGGCCATTTTGCAGATTTGAACATTGTTGCAAAATAAACTTTACAAACATATCCAACAAAAGATATAATGCAATAACAACATTGCAACATTAGACAATTGGATTCAAAAGTCAAAAAGAGGAGGTCTCCATCATCAAAATGATATAAAAAATATAATACAAACATTTATTATGAATGTTTTCAAATCATATTAATAAGCCACCATGACAGGCAAGGCTACTTACGCGTTTCTGAGACATATTACATGTCTGCAAAAAGACAATCAGCGCACTATACAGGGAAACTCAAAGGATCACATTACAATACTCACTTGATAATACATAGAGAGAGCGTGAAGTTCTTGAGGCTGTTTGCCTTGATTTGGAAAGAAAGTTAGCTGCCCACAAATTTATGAATTTTATATGGACAGCACGCCTTTTCTATGTATTATCAAGTGAGTAGTCTATTTTGATCCTTTGACTTTACCAGTATAGCGCGGTGAAATATTGTATTTCTTACAGACATGTTATAGAATCATAGAATCGTAGAGTTGGAAGGGACCTCCTGGGCCATCTGGTCCAACCCCCTGCTCAAAGCAGGATTCGCTAAATCATCCCAGTCAGATTTCTGTCCAGCCTCTGCATGAAGACTTCCATTGAAGGAGAACTCACCACTTCTCGTGGCAGCCTGTTCCACTCATTGATCACTCTAACTGTCAAAAAGTTTTTTCTAATATCTAATCTGTGTCTCCTCCCATTCAGTTTCATCCCATTGCTTCTAGTCTTTCCTTGTGCAAATGAGAATAAAGTTGATCCTTCTACAATGTGACAGCCCTTTAGATATTTGTAGACAGCTATTAAGTCTCCTCTCAGTCTTCTCTTTTGCAAACTAAACAATCCCAAATCCTGCAACCTTTCCTCATCAGACAGGGTTTGCAGACCGGTCACCATTCTGGTTGCTCTTTTCTGAACTTGCTCCAGTTTGTTGATGTCTTTTTTTAAAATGTGGTGCCCAAAACTGGACACAATATTCCAGATGAGGTCTGACCAAAGAGGAGTAGAGGGAAATAATGACTTCACATGATCTAGACTGTATGCTTCTGTTAATACATCCTAGAATTGCATTTGCCTTTTTTGCTGCTGCATCACACTGTTGACTCATATTCAGTCTGTGATCTATTAGTATACCCAAATCTTTTTCACATGTGCTGTTGCTTAGGCCTATTCCTCCCATTCTGTATATGCTTTTTTCATTTTTATTGCCCAGATGTAGTACTTTGCATTTTTCCCTGTTAAAAACCATTCTGTTAGTTGCTGCCCACTTCTCCAGTTTATTTATATCTTTTTGAATCCTCTCTCTCTTCTCTAGTATTAGCTATCCCTCCTAGCTTTGTGTCATCAGCAAATTTAATCAGTTTACCCTCAATTCCTTCATCTAAATTGTTGATAATATGTCTCAGAAGCGCGTAAGGTAGCCTTGCCTGTCATGGTGGTTTATTAATATGCTTTGAAAACCTACATAATAAATGTTCGTTTTATAGTTTTTACATCATTTTGATGATGTAGAGCACCTCTTTTTTACTTAGGATTGTGATTTTTAGCACCAGTTGTAACACACTGGACATCTCCTGCCATCAGTCCGCTTATGGACACTGATGTACAGTATGCATCAACAATTTGCATGTTTGTAGCCACTTATAAATTGTGGAATGTTGGGGAAGGAGAAGGCGGAATAGCAGCCTGTGGTTGCTGCTGACTATTTTGAGCAACATCGCCCTGTGTGGGGGCATACTGTTGCCCATGATGTTGGTACTGACTTTCCTCCTGTGATTGTTGGGGGTAGTGGCCAGAGTAATACTGCTGAGGGGCTTCTTGTTGGGGCGGGTAGGCCCGTGTCTCATACCCACCAATATAACCATGTCGTCCCCAACCAGGTTGGGATCAGCCTCCAACACTGGGTGGTAAAAAGTGGCCATATTGGTGGGGTTGGCTAGAGGCAGACATATGTTGCTGCTGTAGGGAAGGTTGGGGTAGGGGGAGGAAGGGGGTGAGGTGTAGGGCCATGTACTTGAGGATGTTCAGACCCTGCTTGAGCAAGCATCTGTGTGGGTGGTCTCATGCGCATAAGATTTCAGGGGGAAAGCTGCCACCTCTCCAGATATTCAAAAAGCTCATATGGGGTATTGGGGGGTGTGCTTGCATCAAGCAGGATCTGAAAACATCCTCGAATACGGAGACTCACCTCACGGGAAAGGGCACGGAGATAATGTGCAAGGCTACGTGAGTAGGCCTCCTCCCCATCATTTGCATTGACTCTAGATAGGTAATTTAGGACCCCAGTGTCCACATTGGTCCTGGTATCTTGAACAGCCATCTGCCGCCTTCTTCGTCCTCGCCGGGATGTTACAGCAGCCTGTGGGGAGCCCCGGATCTGGGCAGTTGGGCTGCTGCTCATGTTGCCCTGCTCCTCCAGTATGGGTGATGGGCCAGCAGCAGACGGTCCTGGTGGTGATGTTTGTTCTGCAGGCAATGGGTTCTCCTGTGATGACTCTTCACCCATGCTTCTTGTTGGTGGAGAAGATGGGCCAGCCACCTCATCCCCTACAGGATCAATTATGGCCTCTGTCTCTGAGCCCGTTCCTCGATCCGTAAGGTTGGATTGAGTTCTGTTATGAAATAGAACAGAGCCAAAAATACATCAATATTTTTGGCCCTGTAAAGTATGGGTGCAATGTGGTGTGAGGTATCTACTTACGGTCTCAGATCCAGAATTGGGGCGAGGAAGGAGAGGCGGTCATAATATACGTTTTTTCTTTTGACGTAGCCCGCATCCCCACTCCTGAACCGCTGCTGACGTTCCCGCCGGCACTGATCCCGGATGCTGCGCCAGCATTTCATAACATCTTCCACTGCAATGTGACAGGAAATATTATCAATTTCACATATTTGATCGGTCACATTTGCTACCAGTAGTCTAGGCATGTGGCCTTCTGGGGTGTGCTTTCTAGGCAGGGTGGCATATCTAATTGGCCCATCCAGGCCCGATACACAGGGTCTGAATAGTTCATGTATCAAGTAACTACACTTAATAGCTTAGTTGGCTAAGAGGATGAGGAGCTTGTGGCCTGGGCTAAATTATGGCAGTGTGAAACTATGTGTCACAACAAAATCTAACCGCCTCATGAGGAAAAAAGTAGAAGCACAGGAAGGGGAGGGGGGCAGAATCTGTATGCATTTTTGGTTGTGAGGTAATTTTAATCATTTTTGGGCCTTGTACTTACTCAGTTTCTGCTGCTCCTCACGTGGCCGATCACCAAAGTCATGGAACATCTGACGACATATGCGCCTCCATGATGCCTCCTTTCTTGCCCGGTTTGCATAATTGGCATCCCGTTGGTCCCAGAGTCCTGGCCGCTCCTGTACCAGTACAATGAGCATCTCCACATTTAGGAAATATGGCGCCATGACGCTGCTGTACTCTGTGAAGGCTGACTTCCTGGATGTCTGGAGAGCTATTTGAGGTGATTTGCATGTCTAGGCTTCCTGATGATGGATTGGGCCATTTCCTGTCACAAGCCAAAAGACCTGCGTATTTCTCGCAAGTCACATGTGTGGTTCGTGTGTAATCCGTATTTTTTGCGCACCCATAGACTTGCATTGGCGTATTACGGGCGTAGTACGTTGACAATCGCAGCATGCTGCGATTGGCACGGACCGTAGAATACGCCCGAGAAATATACGGCTGTTGGGAGCAAACCCATAGAGAATAATTTGTCCGTGTGTAATGTGTGCTTTTAACGCCTCTCACTCGTCCGTATTCCTCGCCAGTGTGACCCCGGCCTAAGGCTACTTTCACACTTGCGTTTTTTGCGCTGCGTTTTTGCGCAAAAATGCGCAAGCGGTTTTTTCCTATACTTAACATGGGTGCGCCATGTCACGCGTTTGTATGCGCATGCGTTTTTTTGTAGTGTGCGCCCGAGCGCACAAAATGCATCTTGTTGCATTTTTTGTGCATCTGATATGTCTCAAAAAAACACATGCGCACGCATTGCACACGAAATTCACCCAAAACCCATTAAAGTCTATGGGAGCGCTGACGTGCGCATAGTCATGCGCACGTCAGCGCAAAAAAAAAACATGCGCAAAAAACAAGAAAACGCATGATACTTTTTTTGCGCATTTGCACTGCGCACGCAGCACAGCGCAAAAAAAAGCAAGTGTTAAAGTAGCCTAACCCAGATATAAACATTTCTTCATGTATTTATCCTTTATATATGTGTATAATTATATAGCTATCCTAGATAGAAATGTATCATAATATTTTTACTCTATACATAGGAATGTAAACTAGATGTAAATTTATCATCATGTATTTTACAGATGTTTGATTTTAGATGAATCCTTTATACAGGTGTAGTATTATAAAGCTACACTATATACAGATGTAGGATTATAAAGATACCCTATATACAGGTGTAGTATTATAAAGATACCCCATATACAGATGTAGGATTATAAAGATACCCTATATACAGATGTAGGATTATAAAGCTACACTATATACAGATGTAGGATTATAAAGCTACACTATATACACGTGAAGGACCATAGAGCTACACTATATAGAGATGATGTGTCACGAAGCCACCACTCAATGTGTCCTGCACGCAGTTAATGACAGCTGTGAGGGACAGCTCAGCCATCCAATCTGAGGCTAGAGCGTGCTGAGCTGTCAGTATTGTGAGTGACAGATCAACCACCAGTCAGGGCAGGGGACGTGATGGGTTTCTTCCAGGTGTCTCCTGTTCTGGGTGATTAACTGGATATTTAGCTAGCTGTCAGCTTCTGATTAATTGTCAGTCATAGCTACTACCCTATCTCATGGCTTGTCCATGAGTAGTGACTCGGCGTCACATTTATGAATCAGTGTCACATTATGACTGGCCCTATACATTTTTTTCCCATGAGTATGGACTGAATTTGTACACTTTGCAATCAGGTGGCGAATCTGTCCGAGATGATTCAGAATCTGGACAAAGGTAGAAACTGGGAAAGAAAAAGCGCATTAGGGTCTTATCAGATGACAGTGGGGTGTCAGGAAAAGGGGAGATACATTCACCTTGCTAGGTTGCTAAATGGCAACACATAATGGGCATATAAAACAGCTGCTGCACAGATATCTGTCATGAGGATGACCATAGATACACAGAGGAAGACGGAGGTATCACTCATTCACTACTGATATCAAAATATCTGTGAAATTAAAACTTATTTAGACAGGTTTAAAAGTCAACGGGTTTCAAGGTCACGCAGTACCTCTTCATCAGATAAAGAGGTCCTGCGTGACCTTGAAACGCGTTGACTTTTAAACCTGTCAAAATAAATGTTTTCATTTCACCGATATTTCAATATCAGCAGTGCATGAGTATGTGAACATGCGTTTATGTGCTGCATGTATACCAACTCAAACCAAGATGAATTTTTGTGTTTTATTCTTAGTATGTTTGCATTCTGTGCAAGCCAGGGTGTGGCTTCCCTCTCCTGAGCAGGCCTTTTGTCTGCCCTTGTGTGCAAATGTGGGGAGGAGGACTCCTATATAGTGATTGGGCCGGAACCAAGGGGACTGCCATCAGGGTTCCTGAAGGAATCACACCAGGGGGATGACAAAGGGAGACACGACTAAGAGTGTCAGAGCAACAGGGGGTGGGGCTAGGATAAAAGGAGCAGGGGGCGCGCTCAGGTGTCACTTGACAGAGAGCCGGACAACAGGCAGGAAGCCGTGTGAGACAGAGAGGACCGAGGGAGCAGACGTTGTGTTCTGGAGAGACCGACAGGGGTCTGTGAAAGGAAAGCTGCACACTCACCGACTAGTGACACGTGAGAGACTTTCACCGGCGGTCGCTCCCCTCATACGGTCGCATACAGCCGCCGCCGCTGTTTCCCTCCCTTCTGTGACAAGTCTGCGACCTCCAGTGACCGCTGCGACTACAGACCATTCCACTACAGCGGTCAGGACACTGCCCCCCTGCCTTCTCTCCCAGTTGCGGCCCTGTCATCACCTCGCTACAGGTGGTCGTAGAGGCCCCCATCCGGTTTGCTAAGGGACCCTGAGCAGAGGTTGATGAACGGTTATATTTAAAGACTGCGCCATAACTGCAAGGAGACGCCTCTTGTGTCCATTGGCACCGTTTCTTCAGGGTCTGTTGCGCCCCACCGGCACAGTTTTTTCAGGGCCTATTGCGCCCCATCAGCACCGTTTCTTCAGGGCCTGTTGCGCCCCACCTGCACCGTTTCTTCAGGGCCTGTTGCACCCCACCGGCACCATTTCTTCAGGGCCTGTGGCGCCCCACCGTCACAGTTCCCTCAAGGCCTGTTGCGCCTCACGGGTATAGGTTCTCCAGGGCCTGTTGTGCCCAAACCTCCCTGGAATACCGAGGTGTCGAGGTGACAGCATCAGCGACCTCTAAGCGGCCCCATCTGCGACTTCGAGCTACGCATGGAAAGATAAGTGACCTATAGGAATAAGTACCCTAGTTTTGTCTTACTCAGTCCTTCGACACCCGGACTAGCCGGGTTGCTCCCAGTTAATATAAAATATTTTGTTTATTTGTTTTGAGTCCCTGCGTGGACAAATTGTTGTTACCTCTTTTTATTGGTTCAGCAGAGCCCCTGCGGCTCCAAGTTATAAAGGTTGATTATATACCCTGTCTCATGTCTCGTCACTTGGCGTAGTCGGCAGGATGCAGTCTCCGAGCACGGACAGTGGTGGCCCAGATCAGGGCGGGGCTGTAAACTCTACAACTAATGAGGGTCCCCGTACCAGCATTTCATTGGGGGCCATGCTGAACAACCTGCCTAGATTTTCCGGCTCCATTACTATGTTATGGAGCTGGACAGAGCGGACGCGGGGGCTCTTTCGGATGCACCCAATGACCCCTGACTTGGAAGCCGAAGTGGCACTCATGGCCCTAGACGGGGAGGTGCATAGGTCAGTGATGTTGAAACCTCCGGGGCACCGCAACACTTTTAAAAAAGTGTTACAGATAGTGGAACAGACCGACGGGGATCCCACTAATGTGGGAGAGTTAAGGACCCGTCTGGTTAGTCGGATGCAGGCAGAAGGGGAGACGATCACTCAGTACATGAATGTCCTCCAAGAATTACATACTGCTATTGAAAGAAAAGACGGGGTAGGGGTAGGACCTGTGGACATTACCCTACGTGACCTACTGGTGACTGGACTGCGAGATCCACTAATAAAGCAGGCATTACGGGAGCAGATCAGAATGAACCCCCCAAATAGACTTTACAGAAGTTTCCCGGGTTCGAGAGCAAGAACAGTGGATGACGGTCCCCATGGGGAAGGTCCGAGGTGTGGAGGCCTCCTCGAACGCAGTGGAGGAACCTCAGTGGGTGGAGGAGATGAAGCGAGAATTGAAAAATATTAAGGGCGAGTTGGCCGAAGTAAAGAGAAGAACAGAAGCTGGGATTGGACGACCTAGCTTTAATCCCGGCCCCTGGGGGTCACGCTCCCCGCGGGGTGGTCAGTCTATGTCGGCCCGGTGTTGAGTGTGGAGAACCAGGTCACTTTGCCCGGGAGTGTCTGCGGCGTGGGAGATACCCACCCCGGCGGCCATTAAACTAAAGGGCTCCGGGCTGGGAGGACGCCGCTCGGAGCCGAAAACCACAACTAGAGGTGGTGGAAGTCCCGAAGATTTGGTAGCAAAGTGTCCAGTGGTTTGGGCAGAAGTGGAGGGTCCGGTGTCTGGTGGACACGGGGTCACAAGTAACCACTATGCCCGCAACGTACTTTCAACAAAACTTTCTGGAGGCAGCAAGGCCTCAGTGGGGGCCCATGATCAGATTAATAGCCGCCAACCAACTGCCGGTCCCGGTTGCTGGGGTAGTGTGGGTGCAGGTGACGGTGTGTGGTAAACCCCTTGGTCGCAGAGGGGTGGTGCTGACTCAAGGAGAAGCTGATCCACGACACCCCGTCACCCTAGGCATAAATATTTTACGAGAATTTGGCAACCTGTTGCTTAATGATCCCACACAAAAGATACTGAAGCAGTGGGGTTCTCGCACAGCTCAAGGACAGGTATTCCAACAGCTGGTGCGAGGTGCGCGGGTGCATCGGGACTGCCGGAAAGGCAAGGCTCTAGGCAAGGTCATCGCGTCAGCGGCTCCCCTGCTTGTACTACCTCCTGGGCAGACCCTGGTGACCCTACCAATTCGAGCCTCGATACCTTTGGAGGGCGTGGAGGTGCAGGTGGAGCCGTGTCACTCGGAGCGCTTGCCTCCTGGCATACTGGTGGCCCGTTCCCTGGCTACCGTGCAAAAAGGAACCGTCCTGGTACGCTGCGTTAACCTTGAAGACCGAGACATCGTTTTAAAAGCGCGGACTGAACTGGCCAAACTAGTAAGGCCCTTAGAGGAAGTACTGCCTGCTCCTGCGGTTCAATTGCGAATACACCCTGAGGATCCGTGGGAAGTCACGATTCGAACCCTACAGACCACCGAAGTCTCGGCTCAGGAGAAGGATCAAAATATTCTGGAGCAGATGCGGGCCGAGCTTTCTGGGTTAACTGCAACCCAACTCTCACAGGTAAAAACATTGCTTGGACAGTACCACAAAGTATTTGCTAGTCATGAAGAAGATTTTGGGTATACCACCGCTATTACTCATGAAATTCCCACAGTAGGAGCGGCCCCTATCCGGGAACGATATCGACAGATACCTCCACAACTCTATCAAGAAGTAAAAACTTTGCTGGCCCAGATGCTGCGAAAAGTGGTGATACGGGAGAGTTAAAGTCCCTGGGCGGCTCCAATCGTGTTGGTCCGGAAGAAAGATGGCACACTACGGTTCTGTGTGGACTATCGGAAACTGAATGCTTGCACTATTAAAGACTCGTATCCACTGCCCCGCATAGAAGAATCCTTGTCAGCCTTGGAAAAGGCAACATACTTTTCGACCCTGGACTTAGCCAGTGGGTACTGGCAGGTGCCCATGTCAGAAGAAGATAGAGCCAAGACGGCGTTCATATTGCCCATGGGACTATTTGAGTTTAATCGGATGCCGTTTGGACTGGCCAACGCCCCCGGGACCTTTCAGCGGTTGATGGAGCGGTGTCTAGGAGATCTCAATTTTGAGGCCATGTTGATCTACCTGGACGATATCATCGTCTATGCCGCCACATTCGAGGACCACCTGAAGTGTTTGGGGCAGGTACTCAGCCGGCTGCAAAAGTACAGGTTGAAGGTGAAGCCCCAGAAATGCCACCTATTTCACTCCCAGATTGAGTATCTGGGTCATGTCGTTTCAGCAGAGGGTGTGACGCCATCCTGGGAGAAGGTTGCTGCTATCCAGGAATGGCCTACCCCCGAGACGGTAAAAGATGTGCGGGCTTTTCTGGTGTTAGCCGGATATTACTGTCGTTTCATAAAGAATTTTGCACGTCGAGCTCGAGCCCTGCACGACCTGCTAAAGGGGGCTCCCGCTGGGGCCAATGGACGACGAATCCAGTGGCAACACCCTCAGGAAGAGGCCTTCCGAGACCTCAAGGCTGCACTCTCAGATGCCCCAGTGTTAGCTTATGCGGACTTCTCACAACCATTCATCCTACACACTGACGGGAGTCTTCATGACCTGGGGGCTGTGTTGTCACAAGTGCAAGACGGCCGGGAGAGGGTGATCGCATATGGAAGCCGCTCACTCCATGACTCAAGCGTAACCCTGACAATTACAGCTCCTTCAAGCACGTGCTCCTTGCAGTGGTGTGGGCCATGACGGAGAGATTTGCAGAGTACCTAGCGGGCTCCGAGGAGGTGGTGCGAACGGACAACAACCCGCTGGCTCATTTGGAAAACGCCAAATTGGGGGCTCTGGAACAGCAATGGGTGGCGTGGATGGCGAAATTCAATTATAAAATCATCTACAAAAGAGGGGCCGAGAATGTTCATGCTGACGCCCTCTCCAGGATTCGACATACAACTCCGTTGCAGAATCGAGACAAAGAATTAGAAGGAGAAGAAATACCATTCACCCTCACCGCTGCCGTGCTCACAAATGTCAATCCAAAAGTATCTACCCCAGAGACCCCCAGAGGCATACTGGAACAATCTCGGAATAAGTGGATACAACAACAACAAGACGAGGAAGTTGGACTTCTCCGGACGTGGGTCGCCGTTGGCCAATTGCCCACTGATACTCGATGACAAACTTTGACCCAAGACCTGTCGCTGATGCTGCGACAAAGGGAGAGGTTGGTTATCCGAAAGGGACTATTGTACCGTAAAATAACATCACAAGCAACCTTAATGACGGTTTGGCAGGTGGTTACGCCCGGAACTCAACTACACGAACTGGCTCGAGAGGCTCACGAAAAAGGGGCCCACTTTGGAGTTAAAAAGACATTGCAATGGTTGCAACAGAAAGCTTATCACCCACGTTTGCCGGTTGTTGTGGACGAAGTTTGCCGGACTTGCCTCTTATGTGAATTGGCCAAACCGCCCGCTCAGCACGCCGCAACACAGACAATTGTGACTTCAGCACCCCTTGAACTCCTAACGGTGGATTACCTGACCATTGGTCCTGCATTCCAGGGATACGAACACTGCCTCGTCATGGTGGATCATTTCACCAAGTTCGCTGTGGTCACACCTACTCGAGACCAAACCGCGGAGTCGGCCGCCTCCGCAATTTGCAGAAACTTTATACAAGTGTACGGTTGTCCTCAATGTATACATTCCGACCAGGGAGCATGTTTTTTGGGAAAAGTTATGGAGGAACTGCATCATCTCTATGGGATTGACAAATCCTGGACCACACCGTATCACCCGCAAGGAAATGGGGCTTGTGAACGATTTAATCGGACATTGATTCAAATGCTGCGTACCCTGGAGAGTGACAAGAAGGCTCGGTGGCCCAAATATGTTTCTGAACTGGTATGGGTCTATAATAACCGGGTACATCGAGTTACTGGCTATACCTCTTATTCCCTGCTGTTTGGACGAGAGGGTAAAGGGATCATGGAGGTGGAGTTGGACCGGAGTGTCGTCCTGGGTCCGAAATCATCGCCACAGGCTGCAAACTCTCCACCGAATCGTACATACCAAACTGCAAGACTGGGAACACCCAGGGAAGAATACAACTCCACCTCCTCAGCTCCAAAGCGGGGACCGTGTGCTTGTACTAGATCAACGCCCCCAGAACAAACTGGATTCGCGTTGGGAAAAGAGTCCTTATCGGGTACTACGCCGTATCCATCTGGCCCGAGCAGGATGAAACACTGCTCACCCGTATTGTGCATCATAATATGTTACGCCCGTGTATTTCCACCGACCCGAAACTACTGGAGCTCATCCCGGTGACATCTGAACCGGCGTCCATATGCTGGGACCCGGACGACGACGAAGATTTCCCTCCAGAACCCAGAGGCACTTCACTCAATAATGAGCCAGTTGACACAATTAGCCCGCCTGCACCATTCAGCCCACCAATGTCCACCACCCCAGAAGACTCCACCCCAGTCGAACTAAGACGCTCCGAGCGGTCAACAGCTGGTAAACCCCCTGAACGATATGAACAAGACCAGTTCGTATTGGAATGAACATTGATACCTCCGCAGACCTGTTTCAATAGACTAAGGCCCTCGCCCGAGGACTGGCGAGCTTACAGGGTGGAGGAATGTGGGGAGGAGGACTCCCATATAGTGATTGGGCCGGAACCAAGGGGACCATCATCAGGGTTCGTGAAGGAATCACACCAGGGGGATGACAAAGGGAGAGACACGACTAAAGGTACTGTCACACTAAGCGATATCGCTAGCAATATCGCTATAACTTGTGACGTTATAGCGATATTGCTAGCGATATCGCTGTGTCTGATACTTACCAACGACCCGCTCCCCCGCTGGTTATCGCTGATCGCGCGAGAACATCCTGGACTGTTTCTCGTCGTCAGCTTCCTGCGGCACTTCCTGTGGAGAGACGAGCGTGGAGCCGGGCGGGAGGACGTCAGGATCGCCTAGTGTGACATGTAAGTAGCGACCCCCGTCCCCAGCGATGTCGCTGGTGAGATCTGCCTGTGTGGCAGCTCACTAGCGACCACTTAGCGATGTACCAGCGGTCCTGGCCGCGTCATATCGCTGGTCGGGATCGCTGGTACATCGCTAAGTGTGACAGTACCCTTTGGGTGTCAGGGCAACAGGGGGCGGGGCTAGGATAAAAGAAGCAAGGGGCGAGCTCAGGTGTCAGTTGACAGAGAGCCGGACAACAGGCATGAAGCCGTTGTGTTCTGGAGAGACCGACAGGGGTCTGTGAACGGAAAGCTGCACACTCACCGACTAGTGACACGTGAGAGACTTTCACCGGCGGCCGCTCCCCTCATACAGCCGCCCCCGCTGTTTCCCTCCCTGCTGTGACAAGTCGGCGACCTCCAGTGACCGCTGCGACTACAGACCATTCCGCTACAGCGGTCAGGACACTGCCCCCCTGCCTTCTCCCCCAGTTGCAGCCCTGTCATCACTGGCCCCTGGGGCCCCCGTCTGGTTTGCTAAGGGACCCTGAGCAGAGGTTGGTGAACGGTTATATTTAAAGACTGTGTCTTAACTCCGCGGTGAGAAGAGAGCTGCAAGGAGACGCCTGTTGCGTCCATCGGCACCGTTTCTTCAGGGCCTGTTGCACCCCACCAGCACAGTTTCTTCAGGGCCTATTGTGCCCCATCGGCACCGTTTCTTCAGGGCCTGTTGCGCCCCACCAGCACAGTTTCTTCAGGGCCTGTTGCGCCCCACCGGCACCATTTCTTCAGGGCCTGTTGCGCCCCACTGTCACAGTTCCCTCAAGGCCTGTTGCGCCTCACCGGCATAGGTTCCCCAGGGCCTGTTGTGCCCAAACCTCCCCGGAATACCTAGATGTCAAGGTGACAGCATCAGCGACCTCTAAGTGGCCCCATCTGCGACTTCGAGCTACGCATGGAAGGATAAGTGACCTATAGGAATAAGTACCCTAGTTTTGTCTTACTCAGTCCTTCGACCCCCGGACTAGCCGGGTTGCTCCCAGTTAATATAAAATATTTTGTTTATTTGTTTTGAGTCCCTGCGAGGACAAATTGTTGTTACCTCTTTTTATTGGTTCAGCATAGCCCCTGCGGCTCCACGTTATAAAGGCTGATTATACAAACCATACCCTGTCTCGTGTCTCGTCACTGCATCCTGTGAACCTGCTCAGACCCTACACATTGTTGGGTCTGGTCTCTCATCTTCCTCTTGACAATACCCCATAGATTATCTTTTGGGTTAAGATCAGCCAATCAAGCACAGCAATACTGTTCTTTATAAACTATGTATTGGTACTTTTGGCAGTGTGGACAGGTGACAAGTCCTGCTGGAGAATGAAATTTCCATCTCCGAAAAGATGGACGGTGGAGGAAAGCATGAAGTGCTCTAAAATTTCCTGGTAGATGGCTGCCCTGACTTTGGTCTTGATAAAACACAGTGGACCTACACGACTAGATGACATGGCTCCCCAAACCATCACTGATTGTGGAAGCTTCACACTAGACCTCAAGCAGCTTGGATTGTGGCCTGTCCACTCTTCCTCCAGACTCTGAGACCTTGATTTCCAAATGAAATGCAAAATTTAGTTTCATTTGAAAGCAACACCTTGGACCACTGAGCAACAGTCCAGTTCTTTTTCTCCTTGGCCCAGGTAAGACGCTTCTGGCGTTGTCTTTGGGTCATGAGTGTCTTGACACAAGAAATACGGCACTTGTAGCCCATGTCCTGGATACGTCTGTGTGTGGTGGCTCTTGAAGCAATGACTCCAGCAGCAGTCCACTCCTTGTGAATCTCCCCCAAATTTTTGAATGGCCTTTTCTTAACAATCCTTTCAAGGCTGCGGTTTTCCCGGTTGCTTGCGCACCTTTTTCTACCACACATTTTCCTTCCACTCAACTTTCCATTAATATGCTTGGATACAGCACTCTGTGAGCAGCCAGCTTCTTTAGCACTGACCTTTTGTGGCTTACCCTCCTAGTGGAGTGTGTCAATGACTGCCCTATGGATATCTGTCAAGTCAGCAGTCTTCCCCATGATTGTGGAGCCTACTGATACAGACTAAGGAACCTTTTTACACACTTAGAAAGCTTTTTTTATTATGAATTATTCTATTTTACTGAGATAATGACTTTTGGGTTTTCATTGGCTATCAGTCATAATCATCAACATTTACATAAATAAACACTTGAAATAGATCACTCTGTAATGGCTCTATATAATATGAGTTTCACTTTTTGTTTTGAAGAACTGAAATAAATTAACTTTTTGATGATATTTGATCCTCATGGAGGAGCTGAGTTGACTCATTCCTCACAGAAGTTGAAAAAGCGCAGATATCCAGATTAAACAATGAACAGGGCATACAATATAGCTTCTAAGAGAAGTCGCACTGATTTACTCACTCCCACTTTGAATAAACAAATTGATAGTCAATTCCAACGTAAACCACTTGCGTGTTTTCAATACAGTCCTCAGTTCTATAGGATTAAAGATATTATTAAAAAATATTTGCCCGTCCTCCATGAGGATCAAACCTTGGGCACAATTTTACAATCTGGTTGCAACATAGTTGTCAGAAGAGCACCTACAATTGGTAATTGTTTCTCCTAGTATGTATGTCTCAGGAACTAAAAGAGAAACTTGGCTCAGCTGCAAAGGCTTTTTTACATGTGGTAGAATGGGTTGCAAAACATGTAGACAGTCGGCTAACATTAAAACATTTAACAATTGCAATAACAAAAAAAATTCACTCTAAAAAATTTATTAATTGCAATTCTAATCATGTGATCTACAAAATTGATTGTACTTTATGTCATAAATTATACATAGGATATACTACTCGCAAACCAAAGAAGTGGATTTCGGAACGTTTATATGATATATCTGATGTTACTAGTGATAATCATAATATTTCTTCTGTAGCAAAACATTTTATACTCTACTAGCTGAAGAGCCCGGCGCTGCCCGGGCATAGTAACTAACTGTGGTTAGTTATAACAAATTATAATTATCCTCCATTCCATAGTCCCGCGCCCATATACCCATCATACTTATCCACCATCCCATAGGCCCGTGCCCATATACCCATCATACATATCCTCTATCCCATAGGCCCGTGCCCATATACCCATCACACCTCCATCCCATAGGCCCGTGCCCATATACCTATCATACATATCCTCCATCCCATAGTCGAGTGCCCATATACCCATCACACATCCTCCATCCCATAGTCCCATGCCCATATACCCATCACACATCCGCCATCCCATAGTCCCATGCCCATATACCCATCATACATATTCGCCATCCCATAGTCGAGTGCCCATATACTCATCACACATCCTTCATCTCATAGTCCCATGCCCATATACCCATCATACATATCCGCCATCTCATAGTCCCGTGCCCATATACCTGTCATACATATCCTCCATCCCATAGTCCAGTGCCCATATACCCATCACACATCCTCCATCCCATAGTCCCGTGCCCATATACCCGTCATACATATCCTCCATCCCATAGTCCAGTGCCCATATACCCATCACACATCCTCCATCCCATAGTCAACCATTGTGACATCATAATGAGGCAGGGCTTGCAACCTATGATGACATCAGCGTCGCCATGGCAACCATTGTGACATCAAAATGAGGGGCGGGGCTTGATGCGCACACACTGTTTCCCCATTATGTAGATAGGGGCATTATGACATCATAATGAGGGGCGGGGCTTGACGCGCACACACTTTTTCCCAGTATGTAGATGGGCAAAATTGTTTGGTGAATTGGAACGCTCGGGGTTAAAATTTCGCCTCACAACATAGCTTAGGATGCTCTCGGGGTCAAGACGTCTGACTGTGCCAAATTTTGTGGCTGTAGCTGCGACGGTGCGGATGCCTATCCCAGACATACACACACACACACACACACACATACATACACACACACATACACACACATACATACATACATGAGCTTTATATATTAGATTTGGTTCTTTTTACCAGGTTGGTTGCCATGCACACCTGAATTTTTTATGCTCTTATGTCATCGGGATATAGTTTAGCATGACAGGAGCACACACTACCCCGTGTTTTTGGATTTTGTTTTTGTTGTTGTTTTTTGATCATTGATTAACCCCTTAACGTCCATTGACGGGCATAGCCAGTCATGGCAGGATGTAAGTTCCCGCACCATGACAGACTATACCCGTCATGCATTTAAACTGTCACTGCGTGTAAATACGCAGTGACAGTTCAGCGCCAACAGCTGTCATAGACAGCTGACAGGTACAGGAAGAGGTGCGCGGACCCAGAGCACTGTGATTGGTCAGTCAATCTGACTGACCGATCACAGCATGATCAGGCAGGAGATGCTGAAATTTCAGCATCTCCTGCCCGGAAAGTGCAGTAGCTCAGTGCTGCTAGTGGCTGAGCTTCCTGCACTAACAGCCAGAAGTGGCGTCCGTGCCGCCCCTGGCTGTTAACCCCCTGAATGCTTCGATCAGGTGCAATCACAGCGTTCAGTAGGGAGGCAGAGGGTCGGGGGCTCCCTCTGTCTTCAGATCGGCGTCCCAGCTATGTAATCGATGGGCCCGATCTCTGCCATGATAACCCGGGGTTGTCTTGACAACCCCCGGGTCATCCAACTATGGAAAGCCTCTGAGACCATACTCACAGCATGGTCTCAGAAGCATTCAGCATAGGCATAATACAATGCAGTGCTTGAGCATTGCAATGTATTATGTTATGATTGAGTCACCGTAGGAGGCAAAAACAGAAATGCTAGCTAAGTCCAGAAAACCAGAGCAGTTGGCAGCTATCGGATTGCAGACCCCTGATCCTATCACAACAACTAACAATAGCCGTGGGGGGTTCCTACGATGCCCTAGACCCCTCGATCACAGCCGGAGAATTAAATAGGCCTACAGAAAGAAAGGGGAAATCTAAACTGCCCCAGAGCAGACCCCAAAGCAATAGGCAGCCCCCAACATATAATGACGGTGAAGCAAGATGAAAACACTAACACAGACAGAAAGATAGACTGAGCAAAGACGGGGCCCAAACTACCTAGATAGGAAAGGACAGGAAGGCTGCTGTCTGCAATCCGTGAAAAACCCTATGAAAATAAGAGCCAACAGACTGACAGTGAAAAAGGCCCTGAAGACGCTAGGCTTCAAAAAAGCTATGTCAATACTCAGGAATATTCTGAAGACAGAGCAACAGGCAAAAGGAGATTCAGCTCACCCCAGCAGGGAATGGCAGAATCCAGAAAAGCAAGGAAAACAAAAACAAAATATAAATGCAAACAGGCAAAGCAGAAAACTTAGCTTTAGGGAAGCAGGAATCAGACTGGTGTCCTAGAAGTCCACAGAGAACTCACCCGCAGGGCAGAAGGGCGTCGGCAGCCTTATATCCAGTCAGTGACTCCACTCAGCCAATCATCCTCATTAGTCTCAGGTGCCTGATAATCAGGCTCATTACCTCCCTTTACCAGAATAGGGAGTTCACCAGACCTTAGTGACGAAGGGGAAAATGAACTCACAACAGTACCTCCCCCTTGAGGAGGGGTCACCGAACCCTCAACCACGCCACCAGGGCGATCAGGGTGAGCCCGATGAAAGGCACGCACCAATCTTTTGGCATGAATATCAGAGGCAGAGACCCAGGAATTATCCTCCTGACCATAACCCTTCCACTTAACCAAATACTGGAGTTTCCTCTAGCCAGACGGGAATCCAGTATTTTCACTACCTCATATTCCATGTTACCTTCAACCAATACAGGGTCTGGAGGTGCCACCCCAGGAACAACTGGTTCAACAAACCTCCTCAACAAGGACTTATGGAACACATTATGGATTTTAAATGTGACAGGAAGAGCCAAACGAAAAGAGACCGGATTAATAATCTCCAAAATCTTGTAAGGTCCAATAAATCTAGGCTTAAACTTAGGAGAAGCCACCTTCATAGCAATATTTTTTGATGATAACCAAACCATATCACCAATCTTAAACTGGGGACCAATGGTCCTATGTCGATTGGAAAACCGCTGGGCCTTTTCCTGGGAGAGAGATAACTTATCCACCACTTGGTCCCAGATCTGGTGCATTCTCTCCACCACAGTGTCAACACCTAAGCAGGCAGAAGGCTCCACCTGCCCTGAAGAAAATCGAGGATGAAACCAAAAGTTACAAAAAAAAGGTGACATCAAAGTGGCAGAACTAGCTCTATTATTTAAAGCAAATTCGGCCAAGGGCAAAAATGAAACCCAATCATCCTGATCAGCGGAAATAAAACATCTCAAATACGACTCCAAGGTCTGGTTTGTTCTCTCTGTCTGCCCATTGGTCTGAGGGTGAAAAGCAGAGGAGAAGGACAACTGAATTCCCAGCTTGGAACAGAAAGTCCTCCAAAATCTAGACACAAACTGAACTCCTCTGTCAGATACAATGTTCTCAGGAATCCCGTGCAAGCGAACCACCTGTTGCAAAAACAGGGGCACCAACTCAGAGGAAGATGGCAACTTAGGGAGTGGTACAAGATGAACCATATTAGAGAACCTATCACAAATCACCCAAATAACAGTCATTCTTTGAGAGACCGGCATATCAGAGATGAAATCCATTGAAATATGGGTCCATGGCCTCTTGGGGACCGGCAAAGGCATCAACAACCCACTAGAGCGAGAACAAGATTTAGACCGGGAGCAAGTCCCACAGGACTGCACAAAATTCCTGACATCATGAGACAAGGTGGGCCACCAAAAAGAGTGACTCACCAGATCTCTAGTACCAAAAATACCTGGATGACCAGCCAATGCAGAGCAATGAACTTCAGACATCACTCTCTTCTTCCACTGGTCAGGAACATACAACTTTCCACTGGGACAACGCTCAGGTTTGTCCTCCTGGAACTCTTGCATAGCAAGTCTCAAATCGGGCGAGATGGCAGAAAGAACTACCCCTTCGCCTAAGATGGTAGCAGGCTTGGTCACCACAGGAGAATCAGCAAAGAAACTCCTAGAGAGGGCGTCTGCCTTGACATTCTTAGTTCCAGGAAGAAAAGAGACCACAAAATCAAAATGTGTAAAAAACAAGGCCCACCTAGCCTGTCTAGGGTTCAAGCGTTTAGCCGACTCTAGGTAAATCAAATTCTTGTGGTCAGTGAGGACCACAACTTGATGTTTAGCTCCCTCCAACCAATGTCTCCACTCCTCAAATGCCCATTTCATGGCCAACAGTTCCCGATTCCCCACATCATAGTTATGTTCAGATGGAGAGAACTTTCAGGAAAAGAAAGCACAGGGATTCATTTTAGATGTTACAGGATCCTTTTGGGACAAAACAGCTCCTGCACCAATCTCAGAAGCATCGACCTCTACCTGGAACGGGAGTGAGACATCAGGTTGCCGCAAAACCGGGGCGGAGGTAAATCTTCGCTTCAGCTCCTGAAAGGAAGCAACAGCCTCAGGAGACCAATTCAACACATCAGCACCCTTCTTAGTCAGATCAGTCAATGACTTGGCAATACTAGAAAATTTTGCTATAAATTTCCGATAAAAATTAGCAAAACCCAAAAACTTCTGGAGGGCCTTCAAAAAGTGGGCTGAACCCAATCATAAATGGCCTGTACCTTGGCCGGGTCCTTTTCAATAGTTGACGGAGACAAAATAAATCCCAAAAATGAAATCCTCTGTACTCCAAAATGGCATTTCGATCCTTTGACATACAGGGAATTCTCCCTCAAGATCCGGAACACAGTCCGAATATGTTCCACATGAGAATCCCAATCCTTGGAGAAGATCAAAATATCATCCAGATAGATAATCAAAAATTTATCGACAAAGTCTCGGAAAATATCGTTCACGATGCACTGGAAGACAGAAGGGGCATTAGTGAGCCCAAAAGGCATCACCAGGTACTCAAAATGTCCCTCCGGAGTATTAAACGCCGTCTTCCATTCATCCCCCTGCTTAATGCGGATAAGATTATACGCCCCCCTAAGGTCAAGCTTGGTAAACCAGCAAGCACCTCTAACTCTAGAGAATAGATCCGAAATCAGGGGTAACGGATACTGATATTTAATAGTAATTTTATTGAGGGCACAATAATCAATACAAGGCCTTAAAGAACCATCCTTTTTGGCCACAAAAAAAAAACGGCACCTAAGGGTGAAGAGGATGGTCTAAGGCCGGTTTCACATTAGCGCATTTTCAGCGCGCGCACGGCCGGGGGTAGCTCCTCCCCCGAGCCGGCTCTCTGCCCGGCGTGCCCGCCCCTTGCTTGTAGCGCCGCCTACTAGCGGACAGCGGCGCCTGCGATCGGCGCACCCTATCTTTAGCATAGGGTGTACAGATCGTGTGCAGGCCGTGCGCTAGTTGCGCTTTGACCTGCGCTGCGCACTTTTGACGGTGCGCCGTGCGCGCCAAAATCAAACTTTTCGGATTTTGGCGCGCACGGCGCACCGTCAAAAGTGCGCAGCGCAGATCAAAGCGCAACTAGCGCACGGCCTGCACACGATCTGCGCACCCTATGCTAAAGATAGGGTGCGCCGATCGCAGGCGCCGCTGTCCGCTAGTAGGCGGTGCTACAAGCAAGGGGCGGGCACGCCGGGCAGAGAGCCGGCTCGGGGGAGGAGCTACCCCCGGCCGTGCGCGCGCTGAAAATGCGCTAATGTGAAACCGGCCTAATATGACCCTTCTCCAACGCCTCCTTAATATAGGACCGCATAGCCTCGTGCTTGGGTACAGATAAATTGAAGATCCGACCCTTGGGAAATTTACACCCCGGGCTTAGTTCAATTGCACAGTCATAACTCCTATGAGGAGGCAAGGACGCAGACTCATTCTCACTAAATACATCATAAAAGTCCGCCAAATAGTCAGGAACATCATGCGACTGAGGAGAGGTGGAAAAAACCGGAGTCTCACTAAAGGCACACCGACAACCCCAACTCACCACAGACACAGACTTCCAATCCAAAATTGGATTATGAATTTGCAACCAGGGAAACCCCAGAACAACGGCATCATGCAGACCATGCAACACCAAAAATCTGCAATTTTCTTGATGGTCTGGGGCGACCCGCATGACCACCTGGGTCCAAAACTGAGGTTTATTTTTAGCCAAAGGAGTAGCATCAATCCCCCTCAAAGGGATAGGCGTCTGCAGAGGTGTCATCGGAAATCCACAACGTTTAGCAAAATCCAATTCCATTAGGTTTAGCGCTGCTCCCGAATCCACAAAAGCCTTGGCGGAAAATGTGGACAGGGAGCAGATCAGAGTAATTGCCAGAAGAAACTTAGGTTGAACACCACCAACAGAAAACGTGTGTGCAAAGCGTTTCTCTCGTTTAGGACAAAAAGAAATAATATGCGAGGCATCTCCACAGAAAAAACACAGCTTATTACGCCTTCTGAACTCCTGACGTTGCGCCTTAGACAAAACTCTATCACATTGCATAGGTTCAGACGTCTGTTCAACCGGTGGCAACACCTCTCGTGCAATCCTGCGTTCACGTAAACGCCGATCAACCTGAATGGCTAATGACATAGAATCGTCCAGACCAGAGGGAACAGGAAATCCCACCATAGTATCTTTTACGGCTTCTGACAAACCTTTCCGAAAGAGAGCAGCCAAAGCATTATAATTCCAGGTAGTAAGGACCGCCCACTTTCGGAACTTTTGACAGTACAACTCTGCAGAATCTCGACCCTGGTTTAATGCCAACAGGGTCTTTTCAGCCTGATCAATAGCATTAGGTTCGTCATACAACAACCCCAAAGCTTGAAAGAATGCGTTCACATTAGTCAGAATAGGATCATCTGGTTTCAAAGAAAACGCCCAATCCTGGGGATCGCCACGCAGCAAAGAGATGACAATTTTAACCTGCTGCGCGGAGCTCCCTGACGAGTTAGGCTTCAAGGCAAAAAATAATTTACAATTATTTTTGAAACTCAAAAATTTAGATCGATCCCCAAAAAATACATCAGGTGTAGGGATCTTTGTTCAACAGCATGCGAACAAGCAAGGTAGGCGGAAATTCCCAGCACTTCCGCAGCGAGCTGCTCCACACGATCAGACAATTGCTTTATCTCCATTGAGAGAAAAAAAAATTCCCCCTACGGCCTCAGTGATATAGAGGAAAGAATATACACACACCTTCTTTTTTTTTTTTTAAACACAATTCTTTCCTGCTATTGAGTACCCTAGGATCTGCGGTATGGCGGGTGATTCTGTTATGATTGAGTCACCGTAGGAGGCAAAAACAGAAATGCTAGCTAAGTCCAGAAAACCAGAGCAGTTGGCAGCTATCGGATTGCAGACCCCTGATCCTATCACAACAACTAACAGTAGCCGTGGGGGGTTCCTACGATGCCCTAGACCCCTCGATCACAGCCGGAGAATTAAATAGGCCTACAGAAAGAAAGGGGAAATCTAAACTGCCCCAGAGCAGACCCCAAAGCAATAGGCAGCCCCCAACATATAATGACGGTGAAGCAAGATGAAAACACTAACACAGACAGAAAGATAGACTGAGCAAAAACGGGCCCAAACTACCTAGATAGGAAAGGACAGGAAGGCTGCTGTCTGCAATCCGTGAAAAACCCTATGAAAATAAGAGCCATCAGATTGACAGTGAAAGAGGCCCTAAAGACGCTAGGCTTCAAAAAAGCTATGTCAATACTCAGGAATATTCTGAAGACAGAGCAACAGGCAAAAGGAAATTCAGCTCACCCCAGCAGGGAATGGCAGAATCCAGAAAAGCAAGGAAAACAAAAAACAAAACATAAATGCAAACAGGCAAAGCAGAAAACTTAGCTTTAGGGAAGCAGGAATCAGACTGGTGTCCTAGAAGTCCACAGAGAACTCACCCGCAGGGCAGAAGGGCGTCGGCAGCCTTATATCCAGTGAGTGACTCCACTCAGCCAGTCATCCTCATTAGTCTCAGGTGCCTGATAATCAGGCTCATTACCTTCCTTTACCAGAATAGGGAGTTCACCAGACCTCAGTGACGAAGGGGAAAATGAACTCACAACAGTATTATACCTGCAAATCAAAGTGAATAAGTGAAAGTCCCATAAAGGGACAAGGTAAATAAAAAAATGTTTGGTATCGCCGCGTCCGTAAAAATCCCATCTATAAAAGTGTTACCCTAGTTAACCCCTTCAGTGAACTCCGTAAAAAAAGACAAAAAAGTAGCAAATTATACTTTTTCTAAGCGATATCATCATACCGCTTGAAAAAAGTGGAATAAAACGTGGTCAAAAAAACGAATGGTAATAAATATAGTGTCACTTAAAGCACCATCTTGTCCCGCAAAAAACAAGCTGCCGTACAGCTCCATCAGCGGAAAAATAAAAAAGTTATAACTCGCAGAATAAAGTGATGCAAAAATAATTATTTTTTCTATAAAAGTTTTTATTGTGTAAAAGCGCCAAAGCATAAAAAAAATAAAAATAAGGTATCATTGTAATCGTACTGACCCGAAGAATAAAGCTGCCTTACCATTTTTACCACACGCGGAACAGAGGGAAAGAAAAAGAAAAAAACAATTACTGAATTGCTGGTTTTTGTTCATTGTGCCTCCACAAAAATCGTAATCGAAAGCGATCAAAAAATGTCATGTGCCCGAAAATGGTACCAATAAAAACATAAGTTCATCCCGCAAATAACAAGCCCGCACATGACTCTGTCGGCCGAAATATGGAAAAATTATATCTCTCAAAATACGGCGATGCAAAAACTTCTTACAAAAGCTTCTTACAAAAAAAGCGTCTTTTAGTGTGTGACAGAAGCTAAACATGAAAAAAGGAAATAAATATGGTATCTCTGTAATCGCATCAACCCGAGGAATAAAGTCACCATATCACTAATACCACACGAGGAACGGCGTAAAAAATAAAACCAATTCTTCAACTTTTGTGGATTTGTTCGTTCTGCCTCCCAAAGATCGCAGTAAGGCGATCACAGTGGTTTACCCCCACATATGGGGTATCAGCGTTCTCATGACAAATTGCACAACAACTTTGGAGGTCTAATTTCTCCTGTTTACCTTGTGAAAATAAAATTTTTTGAACAAAAAGGTCATTTTTGTGGAAATAAATTACGATTTTTTTAAATTTCACAGCTCTATGTTATAAATTTATGTGAAGCACTTGGGGGTTCAAAGTGCTCACCACACATCTAGATGAGCTCCTTTGGGGTCTAGTTTCCAAAATGAGGTCACTTGTGGGGGGTTTCTACTGGCACATCAAGGGCTCTGCAAACACAACATGACACCCGCAGACCATTCAATCAAAGTCTGCATTCCAAAATGGCGCTCCTTCCCTTCCAAGCTCTGCCATGCGCCCAAACAGTGGGTCCACCCCATATATGGGGTATCAGCGTACTCAGGACAAATTGCACAACTTTTGAGGTCCTATTTCTCCTGTTACCCTTGTAAAAATAAAAATTTGGGGCAAAAAGATCATTTTTGTGGAAAAAAATATGATTTTTTTATTTTCACGGCTCTACGTTATAAACTTCTGTGAAGCACTTGGATGTTCAAAGTGCTCACCACACACCTAGATAAGCTCCTTGAAGGGTCTAGTTTCTAAAATGGTGTCACTTGTGGGGGGTTTCCACTGTTTAGGCACATCAGGGGCTCTGATGACTCTGCTCGAACATTTACAACTCATAAGAAATGTTGGACACAAAAGGTAATAAGTGTTTGTAGTATAAGGTTCGGCCACCAGCCAGTATCTATGTACTGAATTTTATCAGATAGCAAAATACAAAGATAATTTTTTTTCACATTGATTAAACTTAAGTACCGTATTTTTCGGACCATAAGACGCACTTTTTTCCCCAAAAATTTTGGGGCGTCTTATGGTCGCAATGTTCCTACCTCCGAGGCTGGTGCGGGTGCCGCGGGGCTCTGTAGTGCGGTGGTGGCAGCGGGCTGTGCTCTGGTGCAGGGGTAGCAGCTCTCTGTGCTCCGGTGCAGGGGCGGCGGCTCCGCTGGCATTTCCTCCAGGCCCGGAGGCCCCCGCACATCCCTTGTTGGCCGCCGCCATGTTGCGGTGGCCTCCGGGAACATAGATGCCGGGAAGATGGCCGCCAGTCTGGGGACGGCGCATGCGCAGGTTCAGATCTCGTTCCGAGATCTCGGGGGACGAGATTCATATCTCGGCAACGAGATCTAGTTTTCGGAGATCTCGGGACGAGATCTGAACCTGCGCATGCGCCGTCCCCGGACCGGTGGCCATCTTCCCGGCGTCCATGTTCCCGGAGGCCACCGCAACATGGCGACGGCCAGCAAGGGATGTGCGGGGGCCTTCGGGCTTGGAGGAAATGCCGGTGGAGCCGCCACCCCTGCACCGGAGCACAGAGAGCCGCCACCCTCACCCCACAGAGCCCACCTGCCCCAGCACAGCTGCTCCAGCCCCAGCTCAGCACAGCTGCCCCAGCCCCAGCACAGCTGCCCCATCCCCAGCACAGCACAGCTGCCCCAGCACAGCACAGCTGCCCTAGCACAGCAGCCCCAGCACAGCACAGCTGCCCCAGCCAAGCTGCCACAGCCCTAGCACAGCTGCCACAGCCCACCTGCCCCAGCACAGCCCACGAGCCCCAGCACAGCCCAGCCCAGCTGCTCCAGCACAACCAATCTGCCCCAGCACAGAGCCGCCACCGCACGAGCCTGGACCACTGAATGACCCCTGTGACCACTCCTACACCTGTGCCGGATCCCTTCCCAGGTAAGCTGAATTCGGACTGTAAGACGGACCCCCTTTTGACACATTATTTTTTCCCCTATTTTCCTTCTGAAAATTGGGGTGCGTCTTATGGTCCGGTGCGTCTTATAGTCAGAAAAATACGGTAACCTTAGAAATTTTTTTTATTTTTTTCAATTTTAATTAATAATAGGATAGAAGGATAAGGGAGGGGTAAAACTAGGAACAGAATCAAAATGTGTATGAAAAAGCTCTGTCATTAATACTGTTCGGGTAGAGCTATTCGATAGCGCTGTCCATAAAGAAAGTGCACGGGTAGAGCTATCCCATAGCTCTCTTCCTAAAGGAAATGAACGGGTAGAGCTATCTGATAGCGCTATCCCTCAATGTGCCTGAGCGTAAGCTATTTCACATGGTTGAGCGCACTTGGGATCTGCCCCCAAGGCCCTGCCCATGCCCAATGTTTGGTCCGTAGACCGCGGCTAGGAGTTAGTCCCGCTTTTATACAGGTCCAGCAGTGATGGTGGATCTGTTGTACTTCAGGGCGCTGGCTGCTTAGGTTTCCTGTCTTTTAGATGGTTCTAGGGCAACAGTGACAACCTGCAATTACTCGAGCAGCCCTGGATAATCCACGCCGGCAGGATGATAAGATCCGGCGGAAGATGGAGCCTATGAGAAGAGAAGTAAATATAATGTAAGTGATGGGACTCCATATGACATGATACTACTGTGCGGTCACTGTGGCCGGACAGCAGAGGAATATTATCACAAAGAGGTCAGGGGTCATTGTCAGCTATCATACATGTGATAATCCCATCACTGACAGATGACATCTGCTCCACATGAATGATTCTCACTGATATCACACAACATGGGGCTGATTCTCACACTTACCTCGTTTCTTTTTCCCCTTTTTTCCATTTCCTGATTTTTCTTCTTCTTTACTCAGATTTATTGTAGATTTTCTTTCCTCCTGAGCAGGAAATTCTGATCATAAAGGAAAAAAAAACTTCAGTAATGACATATCCTAATGGAATCTGCTTTGTCTCCTGTATATATTAGGATTGTTCTAGTCCTGTCTCCTATAGTCCTGATTATCTGGTATTATATCATAATAGGGCAGAAAAAGTCCTATATAATGTACATAATCCCATCTGAGGGGCATTAGATGTGTCACTGATATAGAGCAGTAAGCGCCCTGTGTGCCGCCATGTGCTGCATCACTGATGAGCGATATTCTATTGTAGGAGACGATGTCTCCTTATGATGATGTAGGTTATTGTACGCTGCAACGCATCTCACAGAATCCATGAAAAAAACTACAAAATTAGTGAAATAGAGATACAATATGGGCCCATAGACAGCATAATTGTGATCCATGAAGCATGGATAACATAGGAGACCTATTCCAGAAAAACCATGTGGAAATATTTGAGCCTTGAAGTCAACAATCACATTGTTGGTGCTGCAGACATGGACATACCTGATAGTGGGAATGAGGATGGTAAGATGCTAATAGCGACGTCTCTATCAGTTATGGGGTAAGATTCTTTCTGCCTGTTTGGAAAAAGAAAAACACATGAATCACAAGGAAACACAGTATAAAAGGGGTTGTCTCACTATAAGAACACTGACTATAAGGCCTAATAGGACATATGACTGCCATAATGGGGAAGGTCTAATGCTCAACTAACTTTTATAGAATGGAGTGGAAAAAAACTACCAAGAATGTCTGGCATGTAATACTACATCTCTCCTACAGTGTGGGTATTACTAAAAATGTATGACTGGCCACAATCTGAGTGCCAAGTTCATTATCTACTGGCCACAATCATGGGCTGTTATCACCAGCGGTTTCTGAAGCCAAAAGCACAATGACTGCTAACTAGGGGGCGGAGGATGCTGCATGTGATATTATGGTATTTCTGTCCTATATTTGGTGTTGTGCACATATATCAGCCTGAAGTTCCCAGTAATGACCCCATAATCTACTCACATTTCTGAGCTGTCAGTGTTGGATGTTGGGGTACACTCTGGAGGGGACTTGGGATCCTCATCGTTCATCATTCCGTTAGTGGTGGTATAGAGCTATGTGCGGAAGCAACAAGATAGGAAATCATTTTATGTTTACTTTTAAGGGTCTTTTTATGCATATTTTGGATTTATTAATCACATACTTACTTTAGAAAGCCTTTCAGATGATGATGTAAAATTTTGAAAGTCAAACCACTTATTGTCTTCACTTGTACCCTTCTCATCCTTTGAGACCAGATGTTTTATCATATTATAATGATCTATAAGACATAGACAATGAAGTGTTATTAGAGGTTTTCAGTATAACACAATCACCATTTATCATTAATATTAATGGGAGCCTATTATCACATAATATGGAAGACGAGACAAGCAGACACTATGTCTAGATTACATCTTTTCTACTTACTGATAAAAAATAAACTGGTGTCCACATGTGATGCAAGCTGAGGAACGTACACCGGCTTTTGACTTAGAAGGTTATCAAAGTCTAAATCTCTAAAGAATGCATGATTCTTGATCTCAAATGCGCCTCCTGGATAAAGAAAAACAAAAGTGATGGGGACTTTGTCAGAGACAGCTCCATACCAACAAATTAAGGGAAGCACTTAATCAAGTGGGCTGGGACCATCTCATGGTAACTGGGGATTCCGACCATAAATGGGGCATGTTTAAGGATATCCTACTAGAATCCTGTAGAAAACTTATATCCTCTGGTAATAAAATGTCCAGGACTCGGTGTAACAAGGGAATAGTGATATTATTGTATATGTTACCTGTCCCAAGTCTATTCACAGGATTTTTTCTGAGCAGCTGAGTGATAAGGTCCTGAGCATCGGGTGGAATAGTTTCATTACTATCCCAAGTTATATCTCCTGTTATATAGAAAATTACAGAACATAAAGCCTCTTTACTGGACTGTAAGATAAAGCAAAAGAAGTAACTAAACCAAGATGACCAGTGAAAGCAATGATCAGATTATTCTACTTACCATTGATCACATTTTCATTTATCTCAGTACAGGAATTTCCATCAAATGGTATATATCCCATGAGAAATTCATATAATATGATGCCCATTGCCCACCAGTCCACAGGTCTTCCATAGCCTTTCATCAGGATGACCTCAGGGGCTATGTAACCTGGGGTGCCACAGAACTAGAAACCAACAGAAGATAGAGATGAGAATCGATGAAACAATTGTTATGATAAGTTCTTGACATAAAAACAACAGAAATACAGAAGATAAAATATCAGTGAAAAAGTTCTCTAGAAATGAAGAACGTAGGGAAGAGAAAATGGGGTTATGAGATTTATGCAGAACACGCTAAGTTCCTGTAGGTAATGCCAACCTCATGGTCCTGGAACTCTCTGGAGATGTCTTCTGCTGATTGCTTGTAGATGTTGGTGTTTGGCATCATGACACCAACTTTTGAAACTCCAAAGTCGGTAACTTTAATATGTCCAGCTGATGTTATCAGGAGGCTGTGAAAGTGAAGATGGTTTTAGATTCATAGGCCGTGAGATAATAAAGGATAACTTTCCTCTTTTTCTCATACTACAGGTATTCACTTACTTCTCCGGCTTCATGTCTCTGTGCACCACACCGTAACTATGCAGGTATTCCACAGCAAGAACCGCTTCTGCAAAGTACAAGCGGGCCAACGGGACAGGGAAAGGACCCCTGGTGTTTAGAAGGGTCCTACAGTCTCCACCTATAGAAGAAAGGAAATATAACCGGTGAGGGGTTTATACAGCAGATCACCATGATGTGTGATGAGAAGTGAGCGGAGACATTGGGGCAGGAGACAATATATCAAGATATAATATACTGTACTGTATACTACACAAATGAATTAGTCTGACGTCATGATGAAATGTCATCTATGTAACTAATAACATAAAGTGATGTCACATCTCGTCTACAGCTGGAGATACTGACGCTCTCAGTGCGGACATTCAGGGAGATCACACAGATCAATGACTTTCTGAGCATCTTGGTAATAGATAACCTATAGTAAATGTTCTGTGGGATGTAACCGTCCACGGGGACAAGTCTTAATGATATGGTAGGTGATAAGATGTCAGCAGACATGGGCTGAATATAATTCAATGTAGGTGTCCTACCTGCTACATACTCCATGACCATACACAGGTAAGATCTAGTAGGGAAGGAGCAGAGCATGGAGACCACAAAGGGACAATTTGCGAATGTTAGGATGTCTCTCTCGATAAAGGTGCTTTCCACTTTCTGTGGAGTATCCAGGTTCCGCTTGGCCAAATCCTTCATAGCGAAGATCTGTTGTGATTCTTTATGGCGCACTAAGTAGACGGACCTGGAGAGAAGGAGAATCCATGGTTTATAATGATCCCTTATTAACAGTCTGTATATACAAGTCATTATATGATCTTTTAGTAATGTTTGATGCCAGCAGTCCGGCCATCACTAGAAATCCACATCTAGAAATACATAAAAGAGCTCTACATAGATCACCTATGGGAGGTCTGCACCACGCCACGTCTGCCGGACCCTCACCCAGGTCACATTAGAGATGAGAGAATCTACAGAAATGCATTTTGGGCCGATTCGCTATAACCGACCAGTACATTCGATTCCATCAAAATATAAATTGGTCTAAATTGAAAATGTTCCAATTGCCGTAGCAGGATGGTTTTTAGGCTTTCTCCACAGCCCAAGGCAGAATAAATGGAGGGGAGGGAAGAGGTTAAAATATAATTAAACACATTACACCCCCTTGTCCTCATCCCTCCCCGTCCATCACTGTAGTCCTCCGTCCTCTGTGCCAGTCTTTGGTTGTTCTCCCTTCTGCTGCTGAGGCCAGTGATCGGACTCACATGGTCATGGTGGAGGGTGGGGGTGCAGATGTCATTGGCATCAGTATCGTGTCACCCCTCACCTGACCGTGTGCAGCCAATCACTATTATCAGTTCCATAATGGGGCCCCGAAAAATCCAAAGATCGGTGTGCAGGACGGGGAAGCTGTGGTGGAGGTGGCAGAAAAAGAACAAATGAGGTCTCGGACCGGTGGGTGTAATGTATTATATCATCACTTTCCTTACAGACTGATTTGTTACAGATCTGGTCGCTCAGCTGTATATAACTGAGCTGAAGAGTGACATTGAGATGTGGACAGTGATGTGGACTCTGATCGTTTCCCTATGATAACACTGAATGGCAGAGCACAGAGGCAGAAGCATTGTCATAGGGAACCCTGAGAAATGGGGATTATGGGAACAGAAATCTCACCCAAAAGATCCACTGCCGATCCGTTTAGATGTCTCATAGTCGCTGATACGCGGCTCTCTTGCCGGGATCAATGATCTGATCAAGTCCTAAAAAAGAATAAGAAATAATACTAAGATATAGAAGCTGCAGGAAAACATCTCAGGATGTAAAAAATACAAATACAAAAGCACCAATCAAGAAGGACTAAACCAACATTTACAGATGCACCAATTGTAACTCTACAAATCACACGCCATCAGGGGAACTTTTCTCAGACACTTCTCTCCCTTATGTGGTTAAGATGAGTTAACATGGAAAAATCTCCCGTTCGGTGTCAGATTTTATATTATGCACAGTGATATCCCAGAGCTGCATTATCCCCGTTCTTTCCACCATGGATACATCTTGCACTTTATTCATTATATTATTGGGTAGAATTGCTTTACACTGCAGCTCCTCTCCACCAGCCCACATTAATATACTGTACAATGGACTTGTATGCACAACATTTCTGTAATGACGTCTATTATCTCAGCTGCAGCATTTACAAGTAGGAAGACTGATAGGGCGAGAAAGAAGGGAAAATAGAGGCTTCCCCCACTGAGCTGTGACTACATCAGCAGAATACAGACTGTCCTCACAGAGGAGGGAGCAGCACAGACAGGCGGCCATAAAACTTCCTGTGCCTGCCGGGGACTGACAGGGGGCCTGGAAGATCTAACACCAGAGCTTCTGATCTGGAGAAGATAAAAAAAACAAGGATGTGTGGTAAAAAAGATGATGGCTCCTTACCGGGCGTTCCGATGAGCAGGCCGGACGTTCTAGTACACACAGGACTTTTTCGGCCAGACCTTTAATAAAAGCCAAATCTTGAATTTGAGATCTTTTTTCAGCCTTTAAAGAAGAAAAGAAACAGAAAGGAAAAATCTGAGATGAGAAAAGACACAATGGAGGCGGCCATTGTCAGTGACATCGTCTCCTCTCTGCAGATACAACGACTCCATATCTGGGGACTCGTCATGTTTTATATTCGAGGAAAGAAGACGCTTCTCTCCCACCATTATTATCTATGATTATAGAGAAGTTTTGTGCGGAGCATCCGCCATTTACCTGGTGTAGTAATGTCCTGATGTTGTGACGTAAATCCGTCAGATACTCTGACGTTAGTTGATCTCGTTGGTGTTTGGTCAGGCAATCCATTACTAGCTGCACCACCAGCCGGTGAGTGAAGCTGAGGACGCCATCGGATGGTGGAAGCACAATGTTAGGATGATTGGTGGTAAGAATCTCCCACAGTGCTTGTACCTGAAAATTCTGCAAAAGTAATTCAGCCATAGTGAAAAATTGCAAATGCTCTCAGTCACTATAGAACCAAAAATGGCACCGGTGACCCTGTGTACATTCTATAAGTAGGGACCGAGCTGTGAGGTCATAATGGCCGAGAATCACCAGTGATCTCATAATGGCCGAGCACCACCAGTGATCTCATAATGGCCGAGCACCACCAGTGATGTCATCAAGGAATCTTGTGATAGAATGTTCAAGGATCAGCTCTGCACAAATACAGTGGGGAAAATAAGTGTTTGATACACTGACAACTTTGCAAGTTTTCCCACCCACAAAGAATGGAGAGATCTGTAATTTTTATCATAGGCACAGTTCAACTGTGAGAGACAGAATCTAAAAATAAAAATTAAAAAAAATCACATTAAATGATTTTTAATTGATTAAATTGCATTTTATTGCATGACATAAGTATTAGATCACCTACCAACCAGCAAGAATTCTGGCTCTCCCAGACCTGATTGGGTTTTTTAACCCTTTAGTGACAGAGCCAATTTGGTACTTAATGACCAAGCCAATTTTTACAATTCTGACCACTGTCACTTTATGAGGTTATAGCTTTGGAGCGCTTTAACGTATCCCACTTATTCTGATATTGTTTTTTCGTGATATATTGTACTTCATGTCAGTGGTAAAATTTGTTTGATATACTGTAACTGCAATTTTCAAACTTTTAACTTTTGTACATTTAAATCAGAGAGTTATATCACACAAAATAGTTAATATATAACATTTCCCACATATCTACTTTACATCAGCACAATTTTTGAAACAATTTTTTTTGCTAGGATATTATAAGGGTTAAAATTGACCAGAGTTTTCCTATTTTTCCAACAAAACGTACAAAAACATTTTTTTAGGGACCACCTCACATTTGAAATGAGTTTGGGGTCAAAATAACAGAATATACCCAAAAATGACACCAATCTAAAAACTGCACCCCTCAAGATGTGCAAAACCACATTCAAGAAGTTTATTAACCCTTCAGGTGCTTCACAAGAACTAAAGCAACGTGGAAGGAAAAAATGAACATTTTACTTTTATCACAAAAAATTACTTTGGAACCAATTTTTCTATTTTTACAAGGGCAACAAGAGAAAATGGACCACAAAATTTGTTGCGCAATTTCTCCTGAGTACGCCAATACCCCATATGTGGGGAAAAGCCACTGTTTGGGTGCCTGGCAGGGCTCAGAAGGGAGGGAGCACCGTTTGACTTTTTGAACACAAAATTGGCTGGAATCAATGGTGGCGCCATGTCGCGTTTGGAGACCCCCCTGATGTACCTAAACAGTGGAAACCCCCCAATTCTAATCCCAACCCTAAACCCAACACACCCCTATCCGTAATCCCAACCCTAGCCATAACCCTAAACACAACCCTAACCCAAACACAACCCTACCCTAATCACAACCCTAACCGTCCCCCCAACCCTAATCCTAGCCCCAACCTTAACTTTAGCCCAGACCCTAACTTTATCCCCAACCCTAACTTTAGCCCCATCCGTACCCCTAACTTTAGTCCCAAACCTAACCCTAACTTTAGCCTCAACCCTAAGCCTAACTTCAGCTCCAACCCTAACTTTAGCCCAACTCTAACCCTAATGGTAAAATGGGGGGATGCAGGACAGTCCAGGGACACCGGGAAGTTCCGGGAGGAATCAAGGACCCTATTTCTCTCTCCTCTGATGTGCGATTACATCAGATGAGAGAGAAATTAAATGGAAAATCTAACTTTTTTCTGCAGTTGCTATTGTACCGTTAATAACAGCAATCGCAACACCGGAGTCAGTAAAAACCGACCCAAATCATGTTCTCTGGGGTCTTGGCTACCCCAGGTAGCTGAAACCATAGATAAATTCTGACTTTGTGGGCGCTACACCTTTATTGCTAAGCAACGGCGCTGCTGTGGTTTAAGTACCCTTAACTGCCTCAGTTAAAAGGCGTTTCGGTGGTCATTAAGGGGTTAATAAGCCCTCCTACTCTGCACTCATTACCTGTATTAATTGCTCCTGTTTGAATTTAACTGTATAAAAGACACCTGTCTACTCAATCAAACACATTCCAACCTCTCCACCATGGCAAAGACAAGAGCTGTCTAGGGACACCAGGGACAAAATTGTAGACATGCACAAGGCTTGACTAGGCTACAGGACAATAGGAAGCCATAATGATCATGACACATGTATGCAACATACAAATCAAGAAGCGCTTATATTCAATTCAAAATAAGCACTTTATTTTTGAGTATATAAAGCAATACATAAAAGAGAAAACATTAATGACATAAAAAGGTGCCTCAAACCAACAAACACACGGAGGCAGTTGCAGCAAATTACTAGTAGTTGTAAAACAAATGACTATATATAAATCCTAATTGTTCCCGTGTTCAGCCATCGTGCATAAAGATACAGTAGATCTTAAATATATATTATCGGGTAAACATGCCGTACTATAATATCCTGATATCTGCACAGAAGCCAACTATTGCCAGACACCAATGGAATCAGGTGAGGGTGAACAATCGCACCCCTTTGCAGAGAGACACTGCTGTGGGAAAGTTCTTATCAGAAGATAACTACTCATAGAGGTGACATCACAAAATGACAGGCGTAGCAAGGCAATGTAGAAGTAATCGGGAGTGCACTGGTATATATATAAAGACTGTTTGCCAAAACTAGGAGATGTAAATATTACCTGTATGGGTCAAAGCTGACACATGGGTAATGGTTGCATGCTGCCTCCCGTAACCCTGATGCACGTTTCACTAGTGCTTCTTCCTTCTTCCTAGTGCATGCCTGTGTGGGAAGCATCATTGCTATAAAAGCAACCTCCAGCCAATGGAGACAGTTGAGGTGGTCTATCGGGGACCCACCCACTGACATAAAACACATGTCCATTTCATTGTGTGCACATTCTAAACTGTCAGAGTCGCTGTTTAGACAAACCGCCCACATGATTGCACCAGTGGAATATAGGAGTGAACACAGGGTAACCGCACATTCTACCTATAAGGGTAAACCGCTGTCAATGTGCCGTATATGGTGATCCCAGGAGTAGGGGGGTTATCCGATTAAGTATAATTCAAACGTTTTCCGCTAGTTTGCGCTTCTACTGGTCAATGATACTATGTGAAAACACCACATTCCCTTTAAACCAGCATGAGGGAAGTGAAAGACTAGGTGAATACCATAACATTGATTAAACATCACATGTGTAGATGTGGCGCCCCTGAGGGTTCAGTTGCCACATAGGTACTGCACCTCCTCCTGAGGTGTGGTGCCCCCCCATCCAGGTAAGATGGAGGCTCCTGACCACGCTCCAACACCTGCACCCATCATCGCAAAGTAGTGTAGCAAAGCCAGAACGCCATCTTGGAAGGAGAAGGGAGGAGACCTGTGGAGCGCGAGGAGGTTATGCTGGATCTCCCCGGCGCCATGGCTGAAGGCTCCAACCCAATTCCCGAGATGAACCGCCAGCAGCTGGAAGAAGAGATCACCCGGCTGACACACCATCTGCAGCTGAGGCTGGAGGCGTTTTGGAGGATGAACTGGCAGCACGCCCAGAAGGGGCCTACACCGGCAGTACCCGCAACATCGGTACCCGTCGCTGCTGCACCGGATCTCCCCCAGGCAGACTCTATGGAACCTGCGACCGCTGCCGTACTACCGGCAGCAACCATAGCCCCCTCTCTGCCGCCACCACCGGAGGGGTTGTATGAGGCTTTGGGAGCCGAAGAGGAGTTCCCGTCTGGACCTGACGCAGCCGTGCAGGTTCCACCGGAGACCCCCGCGGACCGGGAGTCACCATCTGCTACCACCGCTGCCACCGGGAACCGCACCGTGCCTTTACTGGACCCGAGACTACACCGCCGGGAGGTATCAGGTATATATTCTGGCCCTCCTAATAGGTTGCCCCCTGAATTCACACTGTCAGAGGCTGACCTGTTAGAGCTTGAAATGGGGATGTTGGATGAGCCGTCCAGGGGCATTAGACTGTCGGAGATGGGGAGGTGGAGGAGGTCTCTGCTGAGAAGGGTACGGCTGGAACAGGCACGCATGATTCGGTGCCTTGAGGGCTGGGACGAGTCTAGGTCACTTCGGGATGTCGAGATCCCTTGGCTACCGAGTCCCCATGTAGTTGCCTATCAGCTCCAACAGGCTATGGCTTTCCCAGATGTCAGGCCCCATGCCAGAGCAGCAGGACCGCCCGCCGATGAGAAACAGTATCCCTTGGTACCGGCTGCTACTTCTACTGAACCAGTGGTAGACTGTCATCAACAGGATCAAGACACCCAAAGCATCTCCCCTGGAAACAGCCCCAGCAACCAGTTTCCAGAACCCCAGGAGGGTACCACTACTAGTAACCTGCAGTAAAATAACTCTCGTTACCCAGGAGGGTATTTGCACCGTTGTGCCTTCTGTTTTCTACTTTTGTACTTGTTCTCTATTTTTGATCATCATCTAGTTTTGTTTTTCCAGTGTTGCCCAGTTATATTGGTAGCTTTCATATTGAACTGCAGAGATCATGAACGCTGAATGGTCCAGAACTGTTACTGTATATAGTTTGCACCTCTTTAGGTGCTCTCTCTTGGTTTTACATGGACTCTCTTCATGGAAGAACTACCTCGCCATAAGGAGATTTCCAGACATGTTGGCCGGACCAGTGTCTACAATTGCACTTGTTAATAATGCTTAAAGTTATTTTGAATAGGAATTAAGAAGTGATCGTGTATATTGAAAAGTACTAATAACAGATTTTATAGTTATGATGAGAAAGAAATATATAGTAAATGGAATACTCCTTAAATGTGAATAAAGAATTGAAGTTACAGGTGATGAACCAGACACCAGCGGTTGTCATGTAAGGAAGAAAGTAGAGAATATGCCAAGTAGCAGAAAGGAGATGTGTTGCTAGAAAATGTGAATTGATATTGAGTTTTCCTATAGCACTTTAAATTAGGTAGCATAATTTCGAATTTAGATAGTTAGTTAAAACTGTTTGCAACGTTCAAGAAACTGTGTCTCCCACATTGGGAAGTTTAGTATAAGAAATGTTTATTCAGCATTACAAAAACTTTTGTATGTTCCTGTATTGTCAACTCTGTTTAACTTGCAGCCCGTGGACGTGCTGTGTTTAACGGGGGAGAGTGTGGTGCCCCTGAGGGTTCAGTTGCCACAAAGGTACTGCACCTCCTCCTGAGGTGTGGTGCCCCACCATCCAGGTAAGTTGGAGGCTCGTGACCACGCTCCAACACCTGCACCGATCATCACAAAGTAGTGTAGCAAAGCCACATTGCGGCTCCCTGCTTGAAGTGTAGCAGAGCACCTTTGGTGGCTCCCTGCTTGGAACACGAAATGTTCTGGGAGGCGGGTGGAGTTAGAATACATAAAAGAGCGGAAAGGTTTAGGATTTCAGTTCAGAGTCCAGTGTTCAGTGGAGTAGAGTGTGGAGTGGAAGAGAGGAGATCCCTGAGAGAGAGGGATGGAGGAAGGAAGTGCTGCAGCAGATCACAGTGACCTGGGTCTTCTGGCACTTGAAAGGAAAGAAAGAGACAGACATTGAAGAGAAACCTGATCTTCCATAAGAAGGAAAGACTAGTACGGAACGTAGGAGTAAAAGGGAACAGAGGAGGTGGGTTAGAAGAGAACCCTGCCTAGAAGTTCTAAGCGCAAGGCCGGGGCCAGGACCCCGAGGTTGAATGGATACTAAGGGTCCTACAGCAGACACCGGTGGAGTAGTGGGCTGTAAATGCACTACTCCCATCTAAGACTTGAGGGCACAACAGCAACATTGATAGTGAACCGGGACTTAGGAATAAGGAGTCCCCGAAGCAGGCTACAGCTGTCTGCCGTACAAGTATAGTTCTTGGGAACATCTGACAGGAGGAACTCCAGTGTAACTCAGTACTGGGAGTTCTTCACTCAAAGGTGCTATAGAGGAGACGTTCAGAAAGGCACATGTTGGCGGAGTGTTGGAAGGGAGCATTCCATCTTGCTTGGAGGTTGACTGAGCCCCTGACCCAGAGGACACAGCACGGAGGCAGGCACCTGTATATACTACAGACTGTGAGTAAAGCTTTGGAACTACAAGCCCTTGTGTCCTCCACTCATTCCGGTGCCAACATCCTCGACACTGCTACATTTCTGCACCATCCACGTCTCCCCACTATTATCTCCTTTTTACACTGCCCTGGGAATACAGCTCCACCTGTGGGGAGCTTCAACATCTTTGCTGCACCACACTACCAGTCCCAGAGGATCTGCATGCAGCGTCGGCTTAACATCTCAATTGCCGAACACCACAGGTGGCGTCACGAGCTATTCATCTAGTCTATTGCATTTCCAACATTCAATCTTCCCTATTACTTGGGCGCCCAGGGCCACGGACCAGATCACCGCTGCCGTGACACATCCCGCCAATACCAGCCCGGTACTGAGTACCCCACAGCCCTGGGAGGGCGACCCATAGACAAAGTAAAATATGTCACAAAAAACAGACAGATCTAACGTCATGTAAGCCTAGAGGACCCATGGGCTTCGGTGTCTAAAATCCATTTTTCTTCTCTTGGCAGAAGCAATTTATTGCTATTGCCTCCTCTTAGTGGATTTTCTACTTGCTCAATATTTGCAAATTTTAACCCATTAGGATCTGCATTGTGGCAATTATGTATGTGTTTGATGAATCTCACTGACCCTTTCATTGTAGTGATAGAATGGAAAAGTTCTCTGAAGTGAGTGCATAGTGGCCTAATTCCGATATAGTAGAACTGACAAGGGCATAAAATTGCATGTATCACGTAATTTGTACGACACGTGATGAAATCTTTTATTATATGCGTAATTTTACCTAATTTTTACCTAATTTTAAAACCTTCCCTGTAATCTGCAGCCGACAGTATGAACAATGTCCACAACAAAAATTACCTATTGGTTTACTATCTGTTAACAATGTAGATGTTTCTATATCAGCTGTAAATCTATTTCTCACTAGTAGGTCGCTAATATTTTTTTTTTCTTCTATAAGTAACTAACGGTTTATTCTGATTGCATTCTTTATCAAACTCATAATTGGGTTATTTCTAAAAATAAAAAAAATCTTTGTTTTCTTTTAATCATATCAGTTCTTGACTTTTTTATTAATTCTGCGTGCGTTTTTTCTTTAGCTCTCTATTATGTGCCTCTTTTAGTAATGTTGAAGGGTAACCCCTAGCTCTAAAGTTTTTTGTGAGCTCTTTTGCTTGAGTTTCAAAACCTGCATCACTACTGTTGATTCGTCTTATACCGTTTAATGAGTTTGTTAATTATTTAAATAATTATAACAAAATTAACATGAAATTTACAGCAAAATTTGGGCCTAATAGTCTAGAGTTTTTAGATGTGCAAATAAGTATAATAAATTACATTATTATTACTAATTTTTTTAAAAAATTAATAGCTTCTAACATGCTCCTACATTGTCATGATCCAGACAGGGGTTGGAGCCCTGTTTTCCCTTTCTCCCGGTTTGGTCATAAAGGGGTTACCTTTCCCAGCCTTAGTCTGAGTTCAGATTTGCTATTTATTGCTGCTTCCTTCAGGCGATGTCAGTTATAGTTCCTGCCTTGACTTGGCTTGCATCCTGATCTGCTTCTGTCTTTTGCCTTTGTCTTATCCGCTTCCGACCGTTGCTGATTCTCTGACTTGTCCCTGACCATGAGTTTGCTTATTCATTTGGTACTACGCTACAGTCTAGGATTTGACCTGGCTAGTTGGACTACTTTGCTGCCACCTGTGGCAGGCTTCCTGATGTACTGCAGGCCAACTTTGTTTAGGTGTAGTCCTGCTTCCACTCTGCTGCCATCTTGTGGAGCCTGCACCTACCTGCATCCCAGCAGCAAGATATTATAACTGACCCAAAACAGCTATTTTTTTCTCTGCTCTGCTTTCTATGGATCCGCTTCATACCTAGGCGGATCAACTGGATAGTCTGACACAAATGATGCAGGATCTGTCTGTGGAACATAGGGCCTTGGCCTTGTCTCATAACCACCTGCAAAGGGAACTTTCTGACTCGGTAAAATCTTTGCAGAGATTTTCTTTCCACTCTGTCTGTAAGTACTCTAACACTGTTGATAACTCATTGCACTCACCTGAATCTACAGTTAGGTTCCCAGACACCTTCTCCAGGGAACAGGAGAGGTTCCATACGTTTAAGGAGAGTTGCAAGCTATTTTTTTCTTCTCTTAGACCCCGATCCTCTGGAGATGAGAGTCAGCGTGTGGGGATAATCATTTCCTTACTGCGGGAGGGACCTCAATCATGGGCTTTCACTTTACCTGCTTCTGCCCCTGAACGTGTGTCTATGGATAGGTTCTTTGAGGCCTTAGAACTTATTTTTGAGGAGCCTGACCTGGTCAGAGTGGCAGAGAACACAATCATGAGTCTCTTTCAGGGGAAGGTCTCAGCTGAATGATATTGCTTCAAGTTCCGTCGATTGTCCACTGAGGTGTCCTGGGATGACTCTGCGCTGAGATGTCAGTTCAGGAGAGGACTGTCGGATCACTTGAAGGATGCTCTGCCTCTCCATCCACCACCCAGCTCATTGGAGGAGGCTATGACTCTGGCTATCTGTATGGATCGGAGGCTAAGGGAGAGAGGTGTTACACAGCGAGAGGTTCTGTTACTCCCTGTTAATCCTGTTGTTTTGCCACCATCTGAACCTATGGAGGTGGGGGCCACCAACCTCAAAGAGAAGGAGAGGAGATGTCGACGTGAAGGAAAGCCATGTTATTACTGCGGAGACCCCGGACATTGGAAAAAGGACTGCCCCTCCTGCCAACCGACTAACAACCAATAACTTGGTAACCAAGTGTAAGTTAGAAACAGTTAGGATGGAAACTCCTCTTCATGTTGTTGCCATTGACAAAATATCACTGGCTAAGAATGTCATCAAATTTGTCTCAGAGGAGTTTCTCCTTAAAGTGGGTTCCTTGCACCAGGAACGTATTTCATGTTTTGTTCTGGACAATCTGCCTGCGGGACTAATGTTGAGGTTCCCGTGGTTAGGCTAGGTTCACATTGCCTTAGGGGCATCCGTTTAATGGATCCATTAAACGGATGCACTAACGCAGATGTCATTTTTGACATCTTTTGTGCACCTAGCGCTAACGTATGCGCTAACGCATGGTAGCATTTTGCTACCATGAGTTAGCCATACAGGTCTATGCACAGCGAACGCCGGAGTATCTGAAGGATTTTGAGGATGTTTTGTCCGAAAAGGAGGCTGAGATCTTACCACCACACCGCCCTTTTGATTGTACTATTAATCTGATTCTGGGTGCTAAATTGCCCAAGGCCCGTCTGTCCAACCTCTCTGGCCCGGAGCAAACAGCTATGAAAGAGTATATTTCTGAAAGCCTACGTAAAGGCCACATCCGGCCCTCTGTCTCTCCTGTGGCGGCTGGATTCTTTTCTGTAAATAAAAGATGGTGGTTTGCGCCCTTCACTCGATTTTTGAGAATTGAATAAGATCACTGTGAGAAATACCTACCCCCTCCCGCTCATCCCTAATTTATACAACTAATTGTCGGGGGGCCAAATCGTTTTTAAATTGGACATCAAGGTGGCATATAATCTTATCCGTATTCGGGAGGGGGATGAGTGGAAAACGGCAATTCTCACTTCTGAAGGGTTATTTAAGAATTTGTTTATGCCCATTGGTCTCACCAAAGCACCATTTGTTTTTCAAAATTTCATTACCCATGTATTTTCTGATTTTATTGGGCACTCTATGGTGCTGTATTTGGATGATATCCTCATGTTCTCATCTAACAAACAGGTTCACTTGGATCATCTACGTGTGGTTCTCCAGAGGTTACAGGAGAACTCGCTTTTTGAGAACTTGTCTTTTCTGGGGTTCATTCTGTCTGACAAGGGGTTTCGTATGGACCCTGGGAAGCTATGGGCCATTGTGAATTGGGTGGAACCCAGAGACTTAAAGGGTCTTCAATATTTTTTGGGTTTGTAAACGATTATAGAGTAAGGTTTCTCCTTGTGGAAAGTGAGAAACCTTACCCCTTAGACCTCAGTCCAGAGCCTCTCACCTAGCCAAATCAGTTCTCATACTTTGCACTGACGAGGGCCAATAGCCCGAAACACCATGCCTGCAAATTGAGATTTTGATTCAGCTTTTATCCTTAGTCATATTCCAAGACTCGTTAAAGGGTTGATTGTGACTTATAGGATTGCTACTACCAACGTGTGGCACTATAGAGTTCAAGTCCTCTTTCCCTCTCTCTGAAGAGGCAATTTGCATATTAAATTTCTCAGAGGAGCATTGCGAATAAGGGTCCTTACCTTGACAAGCCAGAGCTGGTATGTCACCCTCCACAAGGAGAAACCTTACCCCTTAGACCTCAGTCCAGAGCCTTTCACCTAGCCAAATCAGTTCTCATACTTTGCACTGATCAGGGCCAATAGCCCGAAACACCGTGTCTGCAAATTGAGATTCTGATTTAGCTTTTATCCCAAGTCATATTGTAAGACTTGTTAAAGGGTTGATTGTGACTTGTAGGATCGCTAATACCAACAGGTGGCGCTATAGAGTTCAAATCCTCTTTCAATCTCTGAAGAGGCAATTTGCATATCAAACTGTTTTAGGAAATTTATTAAGGGGTTTTCACAGGTAGTCAAACCCTCACTGATCTGACTTGTAAGGGGGCTGATATCAAAAACTGGTCAGCTCTGGCTGTGGAGGCGTTTGCTTTATTAAAGTAGGCTTAGTCTCTTGCTCCTCCGTCATTGCATGACACCAAGCTCTTTGTCCTGGTTCAGTACCGGTTGAGGGTGCTCCAGGAGTTCCACGATTCCGCTCTTAGTGTGCATTCTGGAAACGTGAAAAGCTATTGCTAGGCTATTTTGGTGGTCTTCTATGGCCTCTGATGTTGCCATGTTTGTGTCTGCTTGTGATACTTATGCTCATGCTAAGAGCTCCCATAACCGGCCGGCCGGGGAATTGGTGCCATTGCCAATTCCGGAGAGACCTTGGACTCATTTGTACATGGAATTTATCACTGATCTCCCTCCTTCCAATGGAAAAACTGTGGTCTGGGTAGTGGTGGATAGATTCAATAAACAGGCACATTTTGTACCTTTGGCGGCACTGTCTAATGCTGAAACTATTTCTAGGTTGTTTGTTGAGTATGTGGTGCAATTGCATGGTTTGCCTTTGAACGTGGTTTCAGATGGGGGGTACAATTTGTGTCCCAGTTCTGGAGGGCTTTTTGTAAGAGGTTAGGTATTACTTTGGCCTTCTCCTTGGCCTATCATCCCAAAACCAATGGTCAGACGGAGAGGACCAATCAGTCTCTTGAACAAATTTTGCTGTGTCTTGCCACTTCCCAGCAGGATGATTGGTGTTCTTTGTTACCAGTGGCTGAGTTTTCGTTTAATAATTGTATTAATCAGTGCACAGGTACCTCTCCGTTCTTTTGTAATTATGGCTTTCATCCCTATTTTGGTGAGTTTTCCAGGATGAAATTGGGGTGTTCTGGGGCTGATTCAGCCATTCAGAGGCTAATGGAGGTATGGAGGGAGGTCCAGAGGAACATTGGGGAAGCTCAGGGCAAACATAAATAGTTTGTGGATAAACGACGATCTACAGGACCCATGTTCCTGGTAGAAGATAAGGTATGGTTGTCTACCAAGAAAATTTGGATGAAAGTTCCTTCCTCTAAGCTGGGTCCCAGGTTTATAGGTCCTTATGAGGTTATTGAGGTTGTTAATCCAGTTGCCTTTTATCTATGTCTACCGCCGTAGCTGCGGATCCACAGTGTGTTCCATAAGTCTCTCCTGAAGTCATTCGTACCTTCCTCTGATGGGTCTCCATCCCCTCCGCCTCTGGTTTCTGTGGATGGGCAGATGGAGTGTGAGATGGAATGGATTGTGGATTTGCACATGGTCCGCAGTTCCCTGCAGTATTTGGTCCATTGGAGAGGATACGGTCCTGAGGATTGATCCTGAGACACGGCATGATCAGTTCCTGCTGATCGATTGGTTCAGGCGATTCATGCACGGTATCCTGGGAAACCTTGGGGTCCAGTGGCCCCCCTTGAGAGGAGGGTACTATCATTATCCAGACCAGGGTTGGAGTCCTGTTTTCCATTTTTGTTGGTCTGGTCATGAAGCGGTTAACTATTCTCAGTCTGGGTTCTGGTTTGCTATTTAATGCCGCTGCTTCCTGCAGGCAATGTCGGTTATAGTTCCTGCCTAGGGCTGCTGTAACTGACTGATTGCTCTGATTGGTGCTGCTACGTTTACTCTCTGATCCCGTGACTCTGTTTTCCCCTATTCCCATCCTGACTCAGTGTTTCCCTTTAGTGTGCTGACTCCCTGGGTTTGACTTGGCTTGCATCCTAACCTGCTTCTGTCTTTTGTCTTTATCTTATCTGCTTCCCACGTTGCTGATTCTCTGGCTTGTCCCTGACCATTAGTTTGCTTATTCCTTTGGTACTGCGCTACAATCTAGGATTTGACCCGGCTAGTTGGACAACTCTGCTGCCACCTGTGGTAGCCTTGCTGCTGCACTGCAGGCCAGCTCTGTTTAGGTGCAGTCCTGCTTCCACTCTACTGCCATTTTGTGGAGCCTGTACCTACCTGCATCACAGCAGCATGATAATAATAGTGCACACACCAGTCCTACTAATAAAGGGGGATCTTTTAGTCAGTATCTGACTAAGAGGAATCAACAGTAGTGATTCCGGTTTTGAAACTCAAGCAATAGAACTCACAAAAAACTTTAGAGATAGGGGTTACCCTTCAAAATAACTAAGAGGCACATAATAGAGATAAAGAAAAAACGCACGCTGAATTAATAAAAAAGCCAAGAACTGATATGATGAAAAGAAAACAGATTTATTTTTATTTTTAGAAATAACCCAAATATGAGTTTGATAAAGAATGCGATCAGAAAAAAACTGGCATTTATTGGAAGGTGACAGAGACCTTAGTACTGTAGCTCAGAATAAACCATTAGTTACTTATAGAAGAAAGAAAAATATTGGCGACCTACTAGTGATAAAAAGACTTACAGCTGATATAAAAATATCTACATGGTTAACAGATAGTAAGCCAATAGGTAATTTTCGGTGTGGACATTGTTCATACTGTCGGCTGCAAATTACAGGAAAGGTTTTAAAATTAGGTAAAATTACGCATATAATAAAAGATTTCATCACAAGTCGTACGAATAACGTGGTACATGCAATTTTATGCCCTTGTCAGTTCTACTATATCGGAAAACAATTAGGCCACCATGCACACGCTTCAGGGAACATTCTATCATATAGACCCCTCAAAGTGGCTTCAAATGTGATGTGGTCCGTAAAAATAAAATGGTGTTGCAAAAATGAGAAATAGCTGGTCAATTTTTAACCCTTATAACTTCCTAACAAAAAAAAATTTTGGTTCCAAAATTGTGCTGATGTAAAGTAAACATGTGGGAAATGTTAGTTATCAAGTTTTTGCCGTATCTCTGTGATTTAAGGGCATAAAAATTCAAAGTTGGAAAATTGCGAAATTTTCAAAATTTTCACTAAATTTCCATTTTTTTCTCAAATAAACGCAAGTGATATGAATGAAATTTTACCACTAACATGAAGTACAATATGTCTCGAGAAAACATTGTCAGAATCATCAGGATCCATGGAAGCGTTTCAGAGTTACTACCTCATAAAGGGACAGTGGTCAGAATTGTAAAAATTGGCCCGGTCATGAACGTGCAAACCACCCTTGGGGGTAAGGGGTTAAGTGTGATCTGACAAAACATCATATAGCACTCGGACCAATGTTATTCTATGGCCGTGCACATGTCCACTTTTTTCCTCGGATCGATCTGGTCCAACTAAACAAAATGACAGCGTGCCTGAGATGGATCTGCTTATCGGATCGCACTCAACCATGTAAGCCAAAGAGTCCTTGAAAAACACCAGGCGGCACTCGGATGATATCTGAGTACAGTCCGATTTTGACGGATTGACAGAATGGAGAAAATGGAGATTTTTTTTCCCATCTTCTCGTCATCCGAGAGAATCGGATCACACTATGCTGGCACTCAGATCAAACTCTGATCATAGTGTGATTAGCATAACCTGCCCCGTAATCTTGAATTGTGTGACCCGAGCCAAATGGAAAAATATTCATAAATACAAAAAAATCCATATGTGCAATTCACAATGATACAGCAGTATATAATAATCTTAATAATAATAATCTTTATTTTTATATAGCGCTAACATATTCCGCAGCGCTTTACAGTTTGCACACATTTTTCATCACTGTCCCCGATGGGGCTCACAATCTAAATTCCCTATCAGTATGTCTTTGGAGTGTGGGAGGAAACCGGAGTACCCGGAGGAAACCCACGCAAACACGGGGAGAACATACAAACTCCTTGCAGATGTTGTCCTTGGTGGGATTCGAACCCAGGACCCCAGCGCTGCAACGCTAACCACTGAGCCACCGTGCTGCCCTATGTAGTATATGATTATTATATAGTTTTCCTATTGTGTATTAAATACATGAAAAGTGCTGTCTGTGCAGAAGTATGCTAATTAAGTATACAAGTGTTTTGTAATAGTACCATTAATGGGTCACCTGATCACAAGAGATCTACAGACCTCCAACCACGTAGAAGACGCCATCGTCGGTGGTTCTATCATATCCAAAGATTGTAGAACCCTGAGGATGAAGTCTTCTGTGTGTTGTTGCACTACTATGCTCATTGTGAGAGCCAAAATGTTATATACTTTGGGCATGGAAAAAATCCCCTATTTTTTAGCTCACATCACAGAGTGCTGGCTCTTTTTGTGCCTTTTCTGTTTATTATCTAACAGGTGGTAGATCGAGAGGCTTGCACACTAACTTGGTGGATTTAGTCAGGGACAGACTCAGACAGAATAGGGTGCTTGTGCAATATTTTGGTTGGGGACTGGAGTAAGATTTCTGGTGTGGAGCACGGAGACGCAGAACACTCTACAGATGCATCTGACTCCTACACATCCCCGATCAAAAGCGACCAGAAAATCCCTGATCTTGATGAGTCAGGATCTATATGTTTATTCTACATATAAAATGCCTTGATATGTAATTATCCTTCACGTAAAATTGACAATATATATTTATCAACAATATAGATGTATATTGATCCTTGGCATAGAAGTTACTTTGTGTCTGTAAGGCCGGGGTCACACTAACCGACGCAAAATACGGTCCGTAGTTTACATGCGTAATACGGATGAATGACCCCTAAATAGTGCTCCATATGTCATCCGTAAGAAAGGTGTGGTCGCGCATTTTGCGCATGTCAGCATCCGTATGTAATCTGTATGGCATCCGTATGGACTCCGTATGGCGAGATTTTCTCGCAGCCTTGCAAAATGGACATTTAACGGTTTTGAGGCCTGGCAACTATTTAAATCATTAGCCTGCACCCTATTTATTGGCTCAGGAACAGGTGGCTGCCTCCATTCTGTCCATTTGTGACCTTGCCTTGACTAGGTGTGTTGGGATTGTATGTGCAACATGGCAAACAGTCTGACTTTCAACACAACTGAGCAGGTTCTCTTCAACTGGCTTTTGTCACGCCGCTTTGGCCAAAAATACCCAGTGATAGTGGATCCGCGGAGGAGGAGAGGCATGTGGGTCCATCTACTTTTGAGGCAACGACTCACAAGAGGTAATTTTCACCGCCTCTATTCTTCTCTGCGGGAGAATCCGGCTAAATTCTACCAATACTGTCGCATGAGCTTTGCAACATTTGATAGACTCTTGGAGACAGTGCGCCCTGGGATAACCTTTCAGGACACAAGGATGCGCAAAGCTATATCTGCAGAGGAGCGACTTCTACTCACAATACGGTATGTACTACACAACCATATTCTCTATGTTCATGATGTGTTGGTCAAAGTATGTATTTTTTGCTTCTTGGAGTAACTTTTATGCCCTCATCTTAGTCCACATATGTGTTAACTTACAGACCCGAATGTTATGTGTAATATGTACTGAATATCACTAACTCATTGTGCAAACAAAGATGTGTGTGTTATTTGCTCTGAAATCCTACCAAGTTTGTTATGTATGGACCTGTTTTGTAAATGTGTGCATTCTAAAATATTCCTTTTCTGTTGTTCTTCAGCTTCCTGGCCACTGGACTGTCTTATGCTGCCCTACACCATGAGTTTCTGATTGGAAGATCTACCATTTCAGGCATAGCCAGGTCAACATGTAGTGAAATCTGGACAAGACTACATCAAATCGTCATGCCCGAGCCCAGGATGGAAAACCGGTTGAGGATATCAAGGGACTTTGAGGAGGAATGCTAGTTTCCTAATTGTATTGGGGCCCTTGATGGCAAACATACCCGGGTGCGTAAGCCGCCGAACTCTGGCTCCCAGTTCTTCAATTATAAACAATACTTTTCTGTTGTATTGTTGGCTGTGGCCGACCCTCAATACAAGTTTATAATTGTTGACATTGGGGCCTATGGAAGGACGGGAGACTCTAGAGTCTTCAATACTTCCCTTATGGCTCGGTGGCTACGCACCAACTAGTTGGATCTACCACCACCACGCCAGCTACCAGGCTCCACTCAAGAATCTGTCCCTTATGTCCTTGTGGCAGATGAGGCGTTTCAGTTAACACGCAATGTCATGAAGCCATATCCCCGGCGCAACCTTGACCACAGGCGCAGAATTTTTAACTTGCGCCTATCACGTGCTCGGCGATGGAGTGTTCCTTTGGCATTCTTTGTGCCAAATGGCATGTACTTCAGTCTGCCATTCAGCTGAGTGAACAAAATGTTAATGAAGTGGTGAAAGCCTGTGTGGTTCTTCATAACTTCACCAGGATACATGATTGTTCCTCCTCTGCTGGTGTTGTGCGTGGGCCGGACAATGTGCGTAGGGTGAGACCATCTATCAACCCTCAACGTAGATCGCTCTCTGGCCTCCAAGTGCGTGATATTTTCACTAATTACTTTCTGGCACCTGAGGGTGAAACTTCTTGGCAAGAGCATGCTGTCTCTATGTTGTAAATTTTGGTTTGTTGTGTGTCCAAAAATATATATTTCTACCCCTTCTGAATCTATGACTGTTTAATTGCATTGGTAAGCGTATGTTGATACGGTTTTCGAGAATTGAGACAGAGACGTAAAGTGTAGTAGACAAATTTTTACTTTTGCCTTTTTTTATGTTTTTTTTTCTTAAAGGCAAACATATTCTTGCCCTATGTAAAACTTGGGCAATGGGCCAAATTGGCCATTTTGCAGATTTGAACATTGTTGCAAAATAAACCTTACAAACATATCCAGCAAAAGATATAATGCAATAACAACATTGCAACATTAGACAATTGGATTCAAAAGTCAAAAAGAGGAGGTCTCCATCATCAAAATGATATAAAAAATATAATACAAACATTTATTATGAATGTTTTCAAATCATATTAATAAGCCACCATGACAGGCAAGGCTACTTACGCGTTTCTGAGACATATTACATGTCTGCAAAAAGACAATCAGCGCACTATACAGGGAAACTCAAAGGATCACATTACAATACTCACTTGATAATACATAGAGAGAGCATGAAGTTCTTGAGGCTGTTTGCCTTGATTTGGAAAGAAAGTTAGCTGCCCACAAATTTATGAATTTTATATGGAAAGCACGCCTTTTCTATGTATTATCAAGTGAGTAGTCTATTTTGATCCTTTGACTTTACCAGTATAGCGCGGTGAAATATTGTATTTCTTACAGACATGTTATAGAATCATAGAATCGTAGAGTTGGAAGGGACCTCCTGGGCCATCTGGTCCAACCCCCTGCTCAAAGCAGGATTCGCTAAATCATCCCAGTCAGATGTCTGTCCAGCCTCTGCATGAAGACTTCCATTGAAGGAGAACTCACCACTTCTCGTGGCAGCCTGTTCCACTCATTGATCACTCTAACTGTCAAAAAGTTTTTTCTAATATCTAATCTGTGTCTCCTCCCATTCAGTTTCATCCCATTGCTTCTAGTCTTTCCTTGTGCAAATGAGAATAAAGTTGATCCTTCTACAATGTGACAGCCCTTTAGATATTTGTAGACAGCTATTAAGTCTCCTCTCAGTCTTCTCTTTTGCAAACTAAACAATCCCAAATCCTGCAACCTTTCCTCATAAGACAGGGTTTGCAGACCGGTCACCATTCTGGTTGCTCTTTTCTGAACTTGCTCCAGTTTGTTGATGTCTTTTTTTAAAATGTGGTGCCCAAAACTGGACACAATATTCCAGATGAGGTCTGACCAAAGAGGAGTAGAGGGAAATAATGACTTCACATGATCTAGACTGTATGCTTCTGTTAATACATCCTAGAATTGCATTTGCCTTTTTTGCTGCTGCATCACACTGTTGACTCATATTCAGTCTGTGATCTATTAGTATACCCAAATCTTTTTCACATGTGCTGTTGCTTAGGCCTATTCCTCCCATTCTGTATATGCTTTTTTCATTTTTATTGCCCAGATGTAGTACTTTGCATTTTTCCCTGTTAAAAACCATTCTGTTAGTTGCTGCCCACTTCTCCAGTTTATTTATATCTTTTTGAATCCTCTCTCTCTTCTCTAGTATTAGCTATCCCTCCTAGCTTTGTGTCATCAGCAAATTTAATCAGTTTACCCTCAATTCCTTCATCTAAATTGTTGATAATATGTCTCAGAAGCGCGTAAGGTAGCCTTGCCTGTCATGGTGGTTTATTAATATGCTTTGAAAACCTACATAATAAATGTTCGTTTTATAGTTTTTACATCATTTTGATGATGTAGAGCACCTCTTTTTTACTTAGGATTGTGATTTTTAGCACCAGTTGTAACACACTGGACATCTGCCATCAGTCCGCTTATGGACACTGATGTACAGTATGCATCAACAATTTGCATGTTTTTAGCCACTTATAAATTGTGGAATGTTGGGGAAGGAGAAGGCGGAATAGCAGCCTGTGGTTGCTGCTGACTATTTTGAGCAACATCGCCCTGTGTGGGGGCATACTGTTGCCCATGATGTTGGTACTGACCTTCCTCCTGTGATTGTTGGGGGTAGTGGCCAGAGTAATACTGCTGAGGGGCTTCTTGTTGGGGCGGGTAGGCCCGTGTCTCATACCCACCAATATAACCATGTCGTCCCCAACCAGGTTGGGATCAGCCTCCAACACTGGGTGGTAAAAAGTGGCCATATTGGTGGGGTTGGCTAGAGGCAGACATATGTTGCTGCTGTAGGGAAGGTTGGGGTAGGGGGAGGAAGGGGGTGAGGTGTAGGGCCACGTACTTGAGGATGTTCAGACCCTGCTTGAGCAAGCATCTGTGTGGGTGGTCTCATGCGCATAAGATTTCAGGGGGAAAGCTGCCACCTCTCCAGATATTCAAAAAGCTCATATGGGGTATTGGGGGGGTGTGCTTGCATCAAGCAGGATCTGAAAACATCCTCGAATACGGAGACTCACCTCACGGGAAAGGGCACGGAGATAATGGGCAAGGCTACGTGAGTAGGCCTCCTCCCCATCATTTGCATTGACTCTAGATAGGTAATTTAGGACCCCAGTGTCCACATTGGTCCTGGTATCTTGAACAGCCATCTGCCGCCTTCTTCGTCCTCGCCGGGATGTTACAGCAGCCTGTGGGGAGCCCCGGATCTGGGCAGTTGGGCTGCTGCTCATGTTGCCCTGCTCCTCCAGTATGGGTGATGGGCCAGCAGCAGACGGTCCTGGTGGTGATGTTTGTTCTGCAGGCAATGGGTTCTCCTGTGATGACTCTTCACCCATGCTTCTTGTTGGTGGAGAAGATGGGCCAGCCACCTCATCCCCTACAGGATCAATTATGGCCTCTGTCTCTGAGCCCGTTCCTCGATCCGTAAGGTTGGATTGAGTTCTATTATGAAATAGAACAGAGCCAAAAATACATCAATATTTTTGGCCCTGTAAAGTATGGGTGCAATGTGGTGTGAGGTATCTACTTACGGTCTCAGATCCAGAATTGGGGCGAGGAAGGAGAGGCGGTCATAATATACGTTTTTTCTTTTGACGTAGCCCGCATCCCCACTCCTGAACCGCTGCTGACGTTCCCGCCGGCACTGATCCCAGATGCTGCGCCAGCATTTCATAACATCTTCCACTGCAATGTGACAGGAAATATTATCAATTTCACATATTTGATCGGTCACATTTGCTACCAGTAGTCTAGGCATGTGGCCTTCTGGGGTGTGCTTTCTAGGCAGGGTGGCATATCTAATTGGCCCATCCAGGCCCGATACACAGGGTCTGAATAGTTCATGTATCAAGTAACTACACTTAATAGCTTAGTTGGCTAAGAGGATGAGGAGCTTGTGGCCTGGGCTAAATTATGGCAGTGTGAAACTATGTGTCACATCAAAATCTACCCGCCTCATGAGGAAAAAAGTAGAAGCACAGGAAGGGGAGGGGGGCAGAATCTGTATGCATTTTTGGTTGTGAGGTAATTTTAATCATTTTTGGGCCTTGTACTTACTCAGTTTCTGCTGCTCCTCACGTGGCCGATCACCAAAGTCATGGAACATCTGACGACATATGCGCCTCCATGACGCCTCCTTTCTTGCCCGGTTTGCATAATTGGCATCCCGTTGGTCCCAGAGTCCTGGCCGCTCCTGTACCAGTACAATGAGCATCTCCACATTTAGGAAATATGGCGCCATGACGCTGCTGTACTCTGTGAAGGCTGACTTCCTGGATGTCTGGAGAGCTATTTGAGGTGATTTGCATGTCTAGGCTTCCTGATGATGGATTGGGCCATTTCCTGTCACAAGCCAAAAGACCTGCGTATTTCTCGCAAGTCACATGTGTGGTTCGTGTGTAATCCGTATTTTTTGCGCACCCATAGACTTGCATTGGCGTATTACGGGCGTAGTACGTTGACAATCGCAGCATGCTGCGATTGGCACAGACCGTAGAATACGCCCGAGAAATATACGGCTGTTGGGAGCAAACCCATAGAGAATAATTTGTCCGTGTGTAAAGTGTGCTTTTAACGCCTCTCACTCGTCCGTATTCCTCGCCAGTGTGACCCCGGCCTAAGGCTACTTTCACACTTGCGTTTTTTGCGCTGTGTTTTTGCGCAAAAATGCGCAAGCGGTTTTTTCCTATACTTAACATGGGTGCGCAATGTCACGCGTTTGTATGCGCATGCGTTTTTTTGTAGTGTGCGCCCGAGCGCACAAAATGCATCTTGTTGCATTTTTTGTGCATCTGATATGTCTCAAAAAAAAAAACACATGCGCACGCATTGCACACGAAATTCACCCAAAACCCATTAAAGTCTATGGGAGCGCTGACGTGCGCATAGTCATGCGCATGTCAGCGCAAAAAAAAAAACATGCGCAAAAAACAAGAAAACGCATGATGCTTTTTTTGCGCATTTGCACTGCGCACGCAGCACAGCGCAAAAAAAAGCAAGTGTTAAAGTAGCCTAACCCAGATATAAACATTTCTTCATGTATTTATCCTTTATATATGTGTATAATTATATAGCTATCCTAGATAGAAATGTATCATAATATTTTTACTCTATACATAGGAATGTAAACTAGATGTAAATTTATCATCATGTATTTTACAGATGTTTGATTTTAGATGAATCCTTTATACAGGTGTAGTATTATAAAGCTACACTATATACAGATGTAGGATTATAAAGATACCCTATATACAGGTGTAGTATTATAAAGATACCCCATATACAGATGTAGGATTATAAAGATACCCTATATACAGATGTAGGATTATAAAGCTACACTATATACAGATGTAGGATTATAAAGCTACACTATATACACGTGAAGGACCATAGAGCTACACTATATAGAGATGATGTGTCACGAAGCCACCACTCAATGTGTCCTGCACGCAGTTAATGACAGCTGTGAGGGACAGCTCAGCCATCCAATCTGAGGCTAGAGCGTGCTGAGCTGTCAGTATTGTGAGTGACAGATCAACCACCAGTCAGGGCAGGGGACGTGATGGGTTTCTTCCAGGTGTCTCCTGTTCTGGGTGATTAACTGGATATTTAGCTAGCTGTCAGCTTCTGATTAATTGTCAGTCATAGCTACTACCCTATCTCATGGCTTGTCCATGAGTAGTGACTCGGCGTCACATTTATGAATCAGTGTCACATTATGACTGGCCCTATACATTTTTTTCCCATGAGTATGGACTGAATTTGTACACTTTGCAATCAGGTGGCGAATCTGTCCGAGATGATTCAGAATCTGGACAAAGGTAGAAACTGGGAAAGAAAAAGCGCATTAGGGTCTTATCAGATGACAGTGGGGTGTCAGGAAAAGGGGAGATACATTCACCTTGCTAGGTTGCTAAATGGCAACACATAATGGGCATATAAAACAGCTGCTGCACAGATATCTGTCATGAGGATGACCATAGATACACAGAGGAAGACGGAGGTATCACTCATTCACTACTGATATCAAAATATCGGTGAAATTAAAACTTATTTAGACAGGTTTAAAAGTCAACGGGTTTCGAGGTCACGCAGTACCTCTTCATCAGATAAAGAGGTCCTGCGTGACCTTGAAACGCGTTGACTTTTAAACCTGTCAAAATAAATGTTTTCATTTCACCGATATTTCAATATCAGCAGTGCATGAGTATGTGAACATGCGTTTATGTGCTGCATGTATACCAACTCAAACCAAGATGAATTTTTGTGTTTTATTCTTAGTATGTTTGCATTCTGTGCAAGCCAGGGTGTGGCTTCCCTCTCCTGAGCAGGCCTTTTGTCTGCCCTTGTGTGCAAATGTGGGGAGGAGGACTCCTATATAGTGATTGGGCCGGAACCAAGGGGACTGCCATCAGGGTTCCTGAAGGAATCACACCAGGGGGATGACAAAGGGAGACACGACTAAGAGTGTCAGGGCAACAGGGGGTGGGGCTAGGATAAAAGGAGCAGGGGGCGCGCTCAGGTGTCACTTGACAGAGAGCCGGACAACAGGCAGGAAGCCGTGTGAGACAGAGAGGACCGAGGGAGCAGACGTGTTCTGGAGAGACCGACAGGGGTCTGTGAAAGGAAAGCTGCACACTCACCGACTAGTGACACGTGAGAGACTTTCACCGTCGGTCGCTCCCCTCATACGGTCGCATACAGCCGCCCCCGCTGTTTCCCTCCCTTCTGTGACAAGTCTGCGACCTCCAGTGACCGCTGCGACTACAGACCATTCCGCTACAGCGGTCAGGACACTGCCCCCCTGCCTTCTCTCCCAGTTGCGGCCCTGTCATCACCTCGCTACAGGTGGTCGTAGAGGCCCCCATCCGGTTTGCTAAGGGACCCTGAGCAGAGGTTGATGAACGGTTATATTTAAAGACTGCGCCATAACTGCAAGGAGAGCTGCAAGGAGACGCCTCTTGCGTCCATTGGCACCGTTTCTTCAGGGCCTGTTGCGCCCCACCGGCACAGTTTTTTCAGGGCCTATTGCGCCCCATCAGCACCGTTTCTTCAGGGCCTGTTGCGCCCCACCTGCACAGTTTCTTCAGGGCCTGTTGCACCCCACCGGCACCATTTCTTCAGGGCCTGTGGCGCCCCACCGTCACAGTTCCCTCAAGGCCTGTTGCGCCTCACGGGTATAGGTTCTCCAGGGCCTGTTGTGCCCAAACCTCCCTGGAATATCGAGGTGTCGAGGTGACAGCATCAGCGACCTCTAAGCGGCCCCATCTGCGACTTCGAGCTACGCATGGAAAGATAAGTGACCTATAGGAATAAGTACACTAGTTTTGTCTTACTCAGTCCTTCGACACCCGGACTAGCCGGGTTGCTCCCAGTTAATATAAAATATTTTGTTTATTTGTTTTGAGTCCCTGCGTGGACAAATTGTTGTTACCTCTTTTTATTGGTTCAGCAGAGCCCCTGCGGCTCCAAGTTATAAAGGTTGATTATATACCCTGTCTCATGTCTCGTCACTTGGCGTAGTCGGCAGGATGCAGTCTCCGAGCACGGACAGTGGTGGCCCAGATCAGGGCGGGGCTGTAAACTCTACAACTAATGAGGGTCCCCGTACCAGCATTTCATTGGGGGCCATGCTGAACAACCTGCCTAGATTTTCCGGCTCCATTACTATGTTATGGAGCTGGACAGAGCGGATGCGGGGGCTCTTTCGGATGCACCCAATGACCCCTGACTTGGAAGCCGAAGTGGCACTCATGGCCCTAGACGGGGAGGTGCATAGGTCAGTGATGTTGAAACCTCCGGGGCACCGCAACACTTTTAAAAAAGTGTTACAGATAGTGGAACAGACCGACGGGGATCCCACTAATGTGGGAGAGTTAAGGACCCGTCTGGTTAGTCGGATGCAGGCAGAAGGGGAGACGATCACTCAGTACATGAATGTCCTCCAAGAATTACATACTGCTATTGAAAGAAAAGACGGGGTAGGGGTAGGACCTGTTGACATTACCCTACGTGACCTACTGGTGACTGGACTGCGAGATCCACTAATAAAGCAGGCATTACGGGAGCAGATCAGAATGAACCCCCAAATAGACTTTACAGAAGTTTCCCGGGTTCGAGAGCAAGAACAGTGGATGACGGTCCCCATGGGGAAGGTCCGAGGTGTGGAGGCCTCCTCGAACGCAGTGGAGGAACCTCAGTGGGTGGAGGAGATGAAGCGAGAATTGAAAAATATTAAGGGCGAGTTGGCCGAAGTAAAGAGAAGAACAGAAGCTGGGATTGGACGACCTAGCTTTAATCCCGGCCCCTGGGGGTCACGCTCCCCGAGGGGTGGTCAGTCTATGTCGGCCCGGTGTTGAGTGTGGAGAACCAGGTCACTTTGCCCGGGAGTGTCTGCGGCATGGGAGATACCCACCCCGGCGGCCATTAAACTAAAGGGCTCCGGGCTGGGAGGACGCCGCTCGGAGCCAAAAACCACAACTAGAGGTGGTGGAAGTCCCGAAGATTTGGTAGCAAAGTGTCCAGTGGTTTGGGCAGAAGTGGAGGGCCGGGCCGTCTGGTGTCTGGTGGACACGGGGTCACAAGTAACCACTATGCCCGCAACGTACTTTCAACAAAACTTTCTGGAGGCAGCAAGGCCTCAGTGGGGGCCCATGATCAGATTAATAGCCGCCAACCAACTGCCGGTCCCGGTTGCCGGGGTAGTGTGGGTGCAGGTGACGGTGTGTGGTAAACCCCTTGGTCACAGAGGGGTGGTGCTGACTCAAGGAGAAGCTGATCCACGACACCCCGTCACCCTAGGCATAAATATTTTACGAGAATTTGGCAACCTGTTGCTTAATGATCCCACACAAAAGATACTGAAGCAGTGGGGTTCTCGCACAGCTCAAGGACAGGTATTCCAACAGCTGGTGTGAGGTGCGCGGGTGCATCGGGACTGCCGGAAAGGCAAGGCTCTAGGCAAGGTCATCGCGTCAGCGGCTCCCCTGCTTGTACTACCTCCTGGGCAGACCCTGGTGACCCTACCAATTCGAGCCTCGATACCTTTGGAGGGCATGGAGGTGCAGGTGGAGCCGTGTCACTCGGAGCGCTTGCCTCCTGGCATACTGGTGGCCCGTTCCCTGGCTACCGTGCAAAAAGGAACCGTCCTGGTACGCTGCGTTAACCTTGAAGACCGAGACATCGTTTTAAAAGCGCGGACTGAACTGGCCAAACTAGTAAGGCCCTTAGAGGAAGTACTACCTGCTCCTGCGGTTCAATTGCGAATACACCCTGAGGATCCGTGGGAAGTCACGATTCGAACCCTACAGACCACCGAAGTCTCGGCTCATGAGAAGGATCAAAATATTCTGGAGCAGATGCGGGCCGAGCTTTCTGGGTTAACTGCAACCCAACTCTCACAGGTAAAAACATTGCTTGGACAGTACCACAAAGTATTTGCTAGTCATGAAGAAGATTTTGGGTATACCACCGCTATTACTCATGAAATTCCCACAGCAGGAGCGGCCCCTATCCGGGAACGATATCGACAGATACCTCCACAACTCTATCAAGAAGTAAAAACTTTGCTGGCCCAGATGCTGCGAAAAGTGGTGATACGGGAGAGTTAAAGTCCCTGGGTGGCTCCAATCGTGTTGGTCCGGAAGAAAGATGGCACACTACGGTTCTGTGTGGACTATCGGAAACTGAATGCTTGCACTATTAAAGACTCGTATCCACTGCCCCGCATAGAAGAATCCTTGTCAGCCTTGGAAAAGGCAACATACTTTTCGACCCTGGACTTAGCCAGTGGGTACTGGCAGGTGCCCATGTCAGAAGAAGATAGAGCCAAGACGGCGTTCATATTGCCCATGGGACTATTTGAGTTTAATCGGATGCCGTTTGGACTGGCCAACGCCCCCGGGACCTTTCAGCGGTTGATGGAGCGGTGTCTAGGAGATCTCAATTTTGAGGCCATGTTGATCTACCTGGACGATATCATCGTCTATGCCGCCACATTCGAGGACCACCTGAAGTGTTTGGGGCAGGTACTCAGCCGGCTGCAAAAGTACGGGTTGAAGGTGAAGCCCCAGAAATGCCACCTATTTCACTCCCAGATTGAGTATCTGGGTCATGTCGTTTCAGCAGAGGGTGTGACGCCATCCTGGGAGAAGGTTGCTGCTATCCTGGAATGGCCTACCCCCGAGACGGTAAAAGATGTGCGGGCTTTTCTGGTGTTAGCCGGATATTACTGTCGTTTCATAAAGAATTTTGCACGTCGAGCTCGAGCCCTGCACGACCTGCTAAAGGGGGCTCCCGCTGGGGCCAATGGACGACGAATCCAGTGGCAACACCCTCAGGAAGAGGCCTTCCGAGACCTCAAGGCTGCACTCTCAGATGCCCCAGTGTTAGCTTATGCGGACTTCTCACAACCATTCATCCTACACACTGACGGGAGTCTTCATGACCTGGGGGCTGTGTTGTCACAAGTGCAAGACGGCCGGGAGAGGGTGATCGCATATGGAAGCCGCTCACTCCATGACTCAAGCGTAACCCTGACAATTACAGCTCCTTCAAGCATGTGCTCCTTGCAGTGGTGTGGGCCATGACGGAGAGATTTGCAGAGTACCTAGCGGGCTCCGAGGAGGTGGTGCGAACGGACAACAACCCGCTGGCTCATTTGGAAAACGCCAAATTGGGGGCTCTGGAACAGCAATGGGTGGCGTGGATGGCGAAGTTCAATTATAAAATCATCTACAAAAGAGGGGCCGAGAATGTTCATGCTGACGCCCTCTCCAGGATTCGACATACAACTCCGTTGCAGAATCGAGACAAAGAATTAGAAGGAGAAGAAATACCATTCACCCTCACCGCTGCCGTGCTCACAAATGTCAATCCAAAAGTATCTACCCCAGAGACCCCCAGAGGCATACTGGAACAATCTCGGAATAAGTGGATACAACAACAACAAGACGAGGAAGTTGGACTTCTCCGGACGTGGGTCGCCGTTGGCCAATTGCCCACTGATACTCGATGACAAACTTTGACCCAAGACCTGTCGCTGATGCTGCGACAAAGGGAGAGGTTGGTTATCCGAAAGGGACTATTGTACCGTAAAATAACATCACAAGCAACCTTAATGACGGTTTGGCAGGTGGTTACGCCCGGAACTCAACTACACGAACTGGCTCGAGAGGCTCACGAAAAAGGGCCCACTTTGGAGTTAAAAAGACATTGCAATGGTTGCAACAGAAAGCTTATCACCCACGTTTGCCGGTTGTTGTGGACGAAGTTTGCCGGACTTGCCTCTTATGTGAATTGGCCAAACCGCCCGCTCAGCACGCCGCAACACAGACAATTGTGACTTCAGCACCCCTTGAACTCCTAACGGTGGATTACCTGACCATTGGTCCTGCATTCCAGGGATACGAACACTGCCTCGTCATGGTGGATCATTTCACCAAGTTCGCTGTGGTCACCCCTACTCGAGACCAAACCGCGGAGTCGGCCGCCTCCGCAATTTGCAGAAACTTTATACAAGTGTACAGTTGTCCTCAATGTATACATTCCGACCAGGGAGCATGTTTTTTGGGAAAAGTTATGGAGGAACTGCATCATCTCTATGGGATTGACAAATCCTGGACCACACCGTATCACCCACAAGGAAATGGGGCTTGTGAACGATTTAATCGGACATTGATTCAAATGCTGCGTACCCTGGAGAGTGACAAGAAGGCTCGGTGGCCCAAATATGTTTCTGAACTGGTATGGGTCTATAATAACCGGGTACATCGAGTTACTGGCTATACCTCTTATTCCCTGCTGTTTGGACGAGAGGGTAAAGGGATCATGGAGGTGGAGTTGGACCCCGAAGAGCCTCAGCCCTGGACCGGAGTGTCGTCCTGGGTCCGAAATCATCGCCACAGGCTGCAAACTCTCCACCGAATCGTACATACCAAACTGCAAGACTGGGAACACCCAGGGAAGAATACAACTCCACCTCCTCAGCTCCAAAGCGGGGACCGTGTGCTTGTACTAGATCAACGCCCCCAGAACAAACTGGATTCGCGTTGGGAAAAGAGTCCTTATCGGGTACTACGCCGTATCCATCCGGCCCGAGCAGGATGAAACACTGCTCACCCGTATTGTGCATCATAATATGTTACGCCCGTGTATTTCCACCGACCCGAAACTACTGGAGCTCATCCCGGTGACATCTGAACCGGCGTCCATATGCTGGGACCCGGACGACGACGAAGATTTCCCTCCAGAACCCAGAGGCACTTCACTCAATAATGAGCCAGTTGACACAATTAGCCCGCCTGCACCATTCAGCCCACCAATGTCCACCACCCCAGAAGACTCCACCCCAGTCGAACTAAGACGCTCCGAGCGGTCAACAGCTGGTAAACCCCCTGAACGATATGAACAAGACCAGTTCGTATTGGAATGAACACTGATACCTCCGCAGACCTGTTTCAATAGACTAAGGCCCTCGCCCGAGGACTGGCGAGCTTACAGGGTGGAGGAATGTGGGGAGGAGGACTCCCATATAGTGATTGGGCCGGAACCAAGGGGACCATCATCAGGGTTCGTGAAGGAATCACACCAGGGGGATGACAAAGGGAGAGACACGACTAAAGGTACTGTCACACTAAGCGATATCGCTAGCAATATCGCTATAACTTGTGACGTTATAGCGATATTGCTAGCGATATCGCTGTGTCTGATACTTACCAACGACCCGCTCCCCCGCTGGTTATCGCTGATCGCGCGAGAACATCCTGGACTGTTTCTCGTCGTCAGCTTCCTGCAGCACTTCCTGTGGAGAGACGAGCGTGGAGCCGGGCGGGAGGACGTCAGGATCGCCTAGTGTGACATGTAAGTAGCGACCCCCGTCCCCAGCGATGTCGCTGGTGAGATCTGCCTGTGTGGCAGCTCACTAGCGACCACTTAGCGATGTACCAGCGGTCCTGGCCGCGTCATATCGCTGGTCGGGATCGCTGGTACATCGCTAAGTGTGACAGTACCCTTTGGGTGTCAGGGCAACAGGGGGCGGGGCTAGGATAAAAGAAGCAAGGGGCGAGCTCAGGTGTCAGTTGACAGAGAGCCGGACAACAGGCATGAAGCCGTTGTGTTCTGGAGAGACCGACAGGGGTCTGTGAACGGAAAGCTGCACACTCACCGACTAGTGACACGTGAGAGACTTTCACCGGCGGCCGCTCCCCTCATACAGCCGCCCCCGCTGTTTCCCTCCCTGCTGTGACAAGTCGGCGACCTCCAGTGACCGCTGCGACTACAGACCATTCCGCTACAGCGGTCAGGACACTGCCCCCCTGCCTTCTCCCCCAGTTGCAGCCCTGTCATCACTGGCCCCTGGGGCCCCCGTCTGGTTTGCTAAGGGACCCTGAGCAGAGGTTGGTGAACGGTTATATTTAAAGACTGTGTCATAACTCCGCGGTGAGAAGAGAGCTGCAAGGAGACGCCTGTTGCGTCCATCGGCACCGTTTCTTCAGGGCCTGTTGCACCCCACCAGCACAGTTTCTTCAGGGCCTATTGTGCCCCATCGGCACCGTTTCTTCAGGGCCTGTTGCGCCCCACCAGCACAGTTTCTTCAGGGCCTGTTGCGCCCCACCGGCACCATTTCTTCAGGGCCTGTTGCGCCCCACTGTCACAGTTCCCTCAAGGCCTGTTGCGCCTCACCGGCATAGGTTCCCCAGGGCCTGTTGTGCCCAAACCTCCCCGGAATACCTAGATGTCAAGGTGACAGCATCAGCGACCTCTAAGTGGCCCCATCTGCGACTTCGAGCTACGCATGGAAGGATAAGTGACCTATAGGAATAAGTACCCTAGTTTTGTCTTACTCAGTCCTTCGACCCCCGGACTAGCCGGGTTGCTCCCAGTTAATATAAAATATTTTGTTTATTTGTTTTGAGTCCCTGCGAGGACAAATTGTTGTTACCTCTTTTTATTGGTTCAGCATAGCCCCTGCGGCTCCACGTTATAAAGGTTGATTATACAAACCATACCCTGTCTCGTGTCTCGTCACTGCATCCTGTGAACCTGCTCAGACCCTACACATTGTTGGGTCTGGTCTCTCATCTTCCTCTTGACAATACCCCATAGATTATCTTTTGGGTTAAGATCAGCCAATCAAGCACAGCAATACTGTTCTTTATAAACTATGTATTGGTACTTTTGGCAGTGTGGACAGGTGACAAGTCCTGCTGGAGAATGAAATTTCCATCTCCGAAAAGATGGACGGTGGAGGAAAGCATGAAGTGCTCTAAAATTTCCTGGTAGATGGCTGCCCTGACTTTGGTCTTGATAAAACACAGTGGACCTACACGACTAGATGACATGGCTCCCCAAACCATCACTGATTGTGGAAGCTTCACACTAGACCTCAAGCAGCTTGGATTGTGGCCTGTCCACTCTTCCTCCAGACTCTGAGACCTTGATTTCCAAATGAAATGCAAAATTTAGTTTCATTTGAAAGCAACACCTTGGACCACTGAGCAACAGTCCAGTTCTTTTTCTCCTTGGCCCAGGTAAGACGCTTCTGGCGTTGTCTTTGGGTCATGAGTGTCTTGACACAAGAAATACGGCACTTGTAGCCCATGTCCTGGATACGTCTGTGTGTGGTGGCTCTTGAAGCAATGACTCCAGCAGCAGTCCACTCCTTGTGAATCTCCCCCAAATTTTTGAATGGCCTTTTCTTAACAATCCTTTCAAGGCTGCGGTTTTCCCGGTTGCTTGCGCACCTTTTTCTACCACACATTTTCCTTCCACTCAACTTTCCATTAATATGCTTGGATACAGCACTCTGTGAGCAGCCAGCTTCTTTAGCACTGACCTTTTGTGGCTTACCCTCCTAGTGGAGTGTGTCAATGACTGCCCTATGGATATCTGTCAAGTCAGCAGTCTTCCCCATGATTGTGGAGCCTACTGATACAGACTAAGGAACCTTTTAACACACTTAGAAAGCTTTTTTTTTTATGAATTATTCTATTTTACTGAGATAATGACTTTTGGGTTTTCATTGGCTATCAGTCATAATCATCAACATTTACATAAATAAACACTTGAAATAGATCACTCTGTAATGGCTCTATATAATATGAGTTTCACTTTTTGTTTTGAAGAACTGAAATAAATTAACTTTTTGATGATATTTGATCCTCATGGAGGAGCTGAGTTGACTCATTCCTCACAGAAGTTGAAAAAGCGCAGATATCCAGATTAAACAATGAACAGGGCATACAATATAGCTTCTAAGAGAAGTCGCACTGATTTACTCACTCCCACTTTGAATAAACAAATTGATAGTCAATTCCAACGTAAACCACTTGCGTGTTTTCAATACAGTCCTCAGTTCTATAGGATTAAAGATATTATTAAAAAATATTTTCCCGTCCTCCATGAGGATCAAACCTTGGGCACAATTTTACAATCTGGTTGCAACATAGTTGTCAGAAGAGCACCTACAATTGGTAATTGTTTCTCCTAGTATGTATGTCTCAGGAACTAAAAGAGAAACTTGGCTCAGCTGCAAAGGCTTTTTTACATGTGGTAGAATGGGTTGCAAAACATGTAGACAGTCGGCTAACATTAAAACATTTAACAATTGCAATAACAAAAAAAATTCACTCTAAAAAAATTTATTAATTGCAATTCTAATCATGTGATCTACAAAATTGATTGTACTTTATGTCATAAATTATACATAGGATATACTACTCGCAAACCAAAGAAGTGGATTTCGGAACGTTTATTTGATATATCTGATGTTACTAGTGATAATCATAATATTTCTTCTGTAGCAAAACATTTTATACTCTACTAGCTGAAGAGCCCGGCGCTGCCCGGGCATAGTAACTAACTGTGGTTAGTTATAACAAATTATAATTATCCTCCATTCCATAGTCCCGCGCCCATATACCCATCATACTTATCCACCATCCCATAGGCCCGTGCCCATATACCCATCATACATATCCTCTATCCCATAGGCCCGTGCCCATATACCCATCACACCTCCTCCATCCCATAGGCCCGTGCCCATATACCTATCATACATATCCTCCATCCCATAGTCGAGTGCCCATATACCCATCACACATCCTCCATCCCATAGTCCCATGCCCATATACCCATCACACATCCGCCATCCCATAGTCCCATGCCCATATACCCATCATACATATTCGCCATCCCATAGTCGAGTGCCCATATACCCATCACACATCCTTCATCTCATAGTCCCATGCCCATATACCCATCATACATATCCGCCATCTCATAGTCCCGTGCCCATATACCTGTCATACATATCCTCCATCCCATAGTCCAGTGCCCATATACCCATCACACATCCTCCATCCCATAGTCCCATGCCCATATACCAGTCATACATATCCTCCATCCCATAGTCCAGTGCCCATATACCCATCACACATCCTCCATCCCATAGTCAACCATTGTGACATCATAATGAGGCAGGGCTTGCAACCTATGATGACATCAGCGTTGCCATGGCAACCATTGTGACATCATAATGAGGGGCGGGGCTTGATGCGCACACACTGTTTCCCCATTATGTAGATAGGGGCATTATGACATCATAATGAGGGGCGGGGCTTGACGCGCACACACTTTTTCCCAGTATGTAGACGGGCAAAATTGTTTGGTGAATTGGAACGCTCGGGGTTAAAATTTCGCCTCACAACATAGCTTAGGATGCTCTCGGGGTCAAGACGTCTGACTGTGCCAAATTTTGTGGCTGTAGCTGCGACGGTGCGGATGCCTATCCCGGACATACACACACACACACACACATACATACACACACACATACACACACATACATACATACATGAGCTTTATATATTAGATTTGGTTCTTTTTACCAGGTTGGTTGCCATGCACACCTGAATTTTTTATGCTCTTATGTCATCGGGATATAGTTTAGCATGACAGGAGCACACACTACCCCGTGTTTTTGGATTTTGTTTTTGTTGTTGTTTTTTGATCACTGATTAACCCCTTAACGTCCATTGACGGGCATAGCCAGTCATGGCAGGATGTAAGTTCCCGCACCATGACAGACTATACCCGTCATGCATTTAAACTGTCACTGCGTGTAAATACGCAGTGACAGTTCAGCGCCAACAGCTGTCATAGACAGCTGACAGGTACAGGAAGAGGTGCGCGGACCCAGAGCACTGTGATTGGTCAGTCAATCTGACTGACCGATCACAGCATGATCAGGCAGGAGATGCTGAAATTTCAGCATCTCCTGCCCGGAAAGTGCAGTAGCTCAGTGCTGCTAGTGGCTGAGCTTCCTGCACTAACAGCCAGAAGTGGCGTCCGTGCCGCCCCTGGCTGTTAACCCCCTGAATGCTTCGATCAGGTGCAATCACAGCGTTCAGTAGGGAGGCAGAGGGTCGGGGGCTCCCTCTGTCTTCAGATCGGCGTCCCAGCTATGTAATCGATGGGCCCGATCTCTGCCATGATAACCCGGGGTTGTCTTGACAACCCCCGGGTCATCCAACTATGGAAAGCCTCTGAGACCATACTCACAGCATGGTCTCAGAAGCATTCAGCATAGGCATAATACAATGCAGTGCTTGAGCATTGCAATGTATTATGTTATGATTGAGTCACCGTAGGAGGCGAAAACAGAAATGTTAGCTAAGTCCAGAAAACCAGGGCAGTTGGCAGCTATCGGATTGCAGACCCCTGATCCTATCACAACAACTAACAATAGCCGTGGGGGGTTCCTACGATGCCCTAGACCCCTCGATCACAGCCGGAGAATTAAATAGGCCTACAGAAAGAAAGGGGAAATCTAAACTGCCCCAGAGCAGACCCCAAAGCAATAGGCAGCCCCCAACATATAATGACGGTGAAGCAAGATGAAAACACTAACACAGACAGAAAGATAGACTGAGCAAAGACGGGGCCCAAACTACCTAGATAGGAAAGGACAGGAAGGCTGCTGTCTGCAATCCGTGAAAAACCCTATGAAAATAAGAGCCAACAGACTGACAGTGAAAAAGGCCCTGAAGACGCTAGGCTTCAAAAAAGCTATGTCAATACTCAGGAATATTCTGAAGACAGAGCAACAGGCAAAAGGAGATTCAGCTCACCCCAGCAGGGAATGGCAGAATCCAGAAAAGCAAGGAAAACAAAAACAAAATATAAATGCAAACAGGCAAAGCAGAAAACTTAGCTTTAGGGAAGCAGGAATCAGACTGGTGTCCTAGAAGTCCACAGAGAACTCACCCGCAGGGCAGAAGGGCGTCGGCAGCCTTATATCCAGTCAGTGACTCCACTCAGCCAATCATCCTCATTAGTCTCAGGTGCCTGATAATCAGGCTCATTACCTCCCTTTACCAGAATAGGGAGTTCACCAGACCTTAGTGACGAAGGGGAAAATGAACTCACAACAGTACCTCCCCCTTGAGGAGGGGTCACCGAACCCTCAACCACGCCACCAGGGCGATCAGGGTGAGCCCGATGAAAGGCACGCACCAATCTTTTGGCATGAATATCAGAGGCAGAGACCCAGGAATTATCCTCCTGACCATAACCCTTCCACTTAACCAAATACTGGAGTCTCCGTCTAGCCAGACGGGAATCCAGTATTTTCACTACCTCATATTCCATGTTACCTTCAACCAATACAGGGTCTGGAGGTGCCACCCCAGGAACAACTGGTTCAACAAACCTCCTCAACAAGGACTTATGGAACACATTATGGATTTTAAATGTGACAGGAAGAGCCAAACGAAAAGAGACCGGATTAATAATCTCCAAAATCTTGTAAGGTCCAATAAATCTAGGCTTAAACTTAGGAGAAGCCACCTTCATAGCAATATTTTTTGATGATAACCAAACCATATCACCAATCTTAAACTGGGGACCAATGGTCCTATGTCGATTGGAAAACCGCTGGGCCTTTTCCTGGGAGAGAGATAACTTATCCACCACTTGGTCCCAGATCTGGTGCATTCTCTCCACCACAGTGTCAACACCTAAGCAGGCAGAAGGCTCCACCTGCCCTGAAGAAAATCGAGGATGAAACCAAAAGTTACAAAAAAAAGGTGACATCAAAGTGGCAGAACTAGCTCTATTATTTAAAGCAAATTCGGCCAAGGGCAAAAATGAAACCCAATCATCCTGATCAGCGGAAATAAAACATCTCAAATACGACTCCAAGGTCTGGTTTGTTCTCTCTGTCTGCCCATTGGTCTGAGGGTGAAAAGCAGAGGAGAAGGACAACTGAATTCCCAGCTTGGAACAGAAAGTCCTCCAAAATCTAGACACAAACTGAACTCCTCTGTCAGATACAATGTTCTCAGGAATCCCGTGCAAGCGAACCACCTGTTGCAAAAACAGGGGCACCAACTCAGAGGAAGATGGCAACTTAGGGAGTGGTACAAGATGAACCATCTTAGAGAACCTATCACAAATCACCCAAATAACAGTCATTCTTTGAGAGACCGGCATATCAGAGATGAAATCCATTGAAATATGGGTCCATGGCCTCCTGGGGACCGGCAAAGGCATCAACAACCCACTAGAGCGAGAACAAGATTTAGACCGGGAGCAAGTCCCACAGGACTGCACAAAATTCCTGACATCATGAGACAAGGTGGGCCACCAAAAAGAGTGACTCACCAGATCTCTAGTACCAAAAATACCTGGATGACCAGCCAATGCAGAGCAATGAACTTCAGACATCACTCTCTTCTTCCACTGGTCAGGAACATACAACTTTCCACTGGGACAACGCTCAGGTTTGTCCTCCTGGAACTCTTGCATAGCAAGTCTCAAATCGGGCGAGATGGCAGAAAGAACTACCCCTTCGCCTAAGATGGTAGCAGGCTTGGTCACCACAGGAGAATCAGCAAAGAAACTCCTAGAGAGGGCGTCTGCCTTGACATTCTTAGTTCCAGGAAGAAAAGAGACCACAAAATCAAAACGTGTAAAAAACAAGGCCCACCTAGCCTGTCTAGGGTTCAAGCGTTTAGCCGACTCTAGGTAAATCAAATTCTTGTGGTCAGTGAGGACCACAACTTGATGTTTAGCTCCCTCCAACCAATGTCTCCACTCCTCAAATGCCCATTTCATGGCCAACAGTTCCCGATTCCCCACATCATAGTTACGTTCAGATGGAGAGAACTTTCAGGAAAAGAAAGCACAGGGATTCATTTTAGATGTTACAGGATCCTTTTGGGACAAAACAGCTCCTGCACCAATCTCAGAAGCATCCACCTCTACCTGGAACGGGAGTGAGACATCAGGTTGCCGCAAAACCGGGGCGGAGGTAAATCTTCGCTTCAGCTCCTGAAAGGAAGCAACAGCCTCAGGAGACCAATTCAACACATCAGCACCCTTCTTAGTCAGATCAGTCAATGACTTGGCAATACTAGAAAATTTTGCTATAAATTTCCGATAAAAATTAGCAAAACCCAAAAACTTCTGGAGGGCCTTCAAAAAGTGGGCTGAACCCAATCATAAATGGCCTGTACCTTGGCCGGGTCCTTTTCAATAGTTGACGGAGACAAAATAAATCCCAAAAATGAAATCCTCTGTACTCCAAAATGGCATTTCGATCCTTTGACATACAGGGAATTCTCCCTCAAGATCCGGAACACAGTCCAAATATGTTCCACATGAGAATCCCAATCCTTGGAGAAGATCAAAATATCATCCAGATAGATAATCAAAAATTTATCGACAAAGTCTCAGAAAATATCGTTCACGATGCACTGGAAGACAGAAGGGGCATTAGTGAGCCCAAAAGGCATCACCAGGTACTCAAAATGTCCCTCCGGAGTATTAAACGCCGTCTTCCATTCATCCCCCTGCTTAATGCGGATAAGATTATACGCCCCCCTAAGGTCAAGCTTGGTAAACCAGCAAGCACCTCTAACTCTAGAGAATAGATCCGACATCAGGGGTAACGGATACTGATATTTAATAGTAATTTTATTGAGGGCACGATAATCAATACAAGGCCTTAAAGAACCATCCTTTTTGGCCACAAAAAAAAACGGCACCTAAGGGTGAAGAGGATGGTCTAATATGACCCTTCTCCAACGCCTCCTTAATATAGGACCGCATAGCCTCGTGCTCGGGTACAGATAAATTGAAGATCCGACCCTTGGGAAATTTACACCCCGGGCTTAGTTCAATTGCACAGTCATAACTCCTATGAGGAGGCAAGGACGCAGACTCATTCTCACTAAATACATCATAAAAGTCCGCCAAATAGTCAGGAACATCATGCGACTGAGGAGAGGTGGAAAAAACCGGAGTCTCACTAAAGGCACACCGACAACCCCAACTCACCACAGACACAGACTTCCAATCCAAAATTGGATTATGAATTTGCAACCAGGGAAACCCCAGAACGGCGGCATCATGCAGACCATGCAACACCAAAAATCTGCAATTTTCTTGATGGTCTGGGGCGACCCGCATGACCACCTGGGTCCAAAACTGAGGTTTATTTTTAGCCAAAGGAGTAGCATCAATCCCCCTCAAAGGGATAGGCGTCTGCAGAGGTGTCATCGGAAATCCACAACGTTTAGCAAAATCCAATTCCATTAGGTTTAGCGCTGCTCCCGAATCCACAAAAGCCTTGGCGGAAAATGTGGACAGGGAGCAGATCAGAGTAATTGCCAGAAGAAACTTAGGTTGAACACCACCAACAGAAAACATGTGTGCAAAGCGTTTCTCTCGTTTAGGACAAACAGAAATAATATGCGAGGCATCTCCACAGAAAAAACACAGCTTATTACGCCTTCTGAACTCCTGACGTTGCGCCTTAGACAAAACTCTATCACATTGCATAGGTTCAGACGTCTGTTCAACCGGTGGCAACACCTCTCGTGCAATCCTGCGTTCACGTAAACGCCGATCAACCTGAATGGCTAATGACATAGAATCGTCCAGACCAGAGGGAACAGGAAATCCCACCATAGTATCTTTTACGGCTTCTGACAAACCTTTCCGAAAGAGAGCAGCCAAAGCATTATAATTCCAGGTAGTAAGGACCGCCCACTTTCGGAACTTTTGACAGTACAACTCTGCAGAATCTCGACCCTGGTTTAATGCCAACAGGGTCTTTTCAGCCTGATCAATAGCATTAGGTTCGTCATACAACAACCCCAAAGCTTGAAAGAATGCGTTCACATTAGTCAGAATAGGATCATCTGGTTTCAAAGAAAACGCCCAATCCTGGGGATCGCCACGCAGCAAAGAGATGACAATTTTAACCTGCTGCGCGGAGCTCCCTGACGAGTTAGGCTTCAAGGCAAAAAATAATTTACAATTATTTTTGAAACTCAAAAATTTAGATCGATCCCCAAAAAATACATCAGGTGTAGGGATCTTTGTTCAACAGCATGCGAACGAGCAAGGTAGGCGGAAATTCCCAGCACTTCCGCAGCGAGCTGCTCCACACGATCAGACAATTGCTTTATCTCCATTGAGAGAAAAAAAATTCCCCCTACGACCTCAGTGATATAGAGGAAAGAATATACACACACCTTCTTTTTTTTTTTTTAAACACAATTCTTTCCTGCTATTGAGTACCCTAGGATCTGCGGTATGGCGGGTGATTCTGTTATGATTGAGTCACCGTAGGAGGCAAAAACAGAAATGCTAGCTAAGTCTAGAAAACCAGAGCAGTTGGCAGCTATCGGATTGCAGACCCCTGATCCTATCACAACAACTAACAGTAGCCGTGGGGGGTTCCTACGATGCTCTAGCCGGAGAATTAAATAGGCCTACAGAAAGAAAGGGGAAATCTAAACTGCCCCAGAGCAGACCCCAAAGCAATAGGCAGCCCCCAACATATAATGACGGTGAAGCAAGATGAAAACACTAACACAGACAGAAAGATAGACTGAGCAAAGATCGGGCCCAAACTACCTAGATAGGAAAGGACAGGAAGGCTGCTGTATGCAATCCGTGAAAAACCCTATGAAAATAAGAGCCATCAGATTGACAGTGAAAAAGGCCCTAAAGACGCTAGGCTTCAAAAAAGCTATGTCAATACTCAGGAATATTCTGAAGACAGAGCAACAGGCAAAAGGAGATTCAGCTCACCCCAGCAGGGAATGACAGAATCCAGAAAAGCAAGGAAAACAAAACATAAATGCAAACAGGCAAAGCAGAAAACTTAGCTTTAGGGAAGCAGGAATCAGACTGGTGTCCTAGAAGTCCACAGAGAACTCACCCGCAGGGCAGAAGGGCGTCGGCAGCCTTATATCCAGTGAGTGACTCCACTCAGCCAGTCATCCTCATTAGTCTCAGGTGCCTGATAATCAGGCTCATTAACTTCCTTTACCAGAATAGGGAGTTCACCAGACCTCAGTGACGAAATGGGAAAATGAACTCACAACAGTATTATACCTGCAAATCAAAGTGAATAAGTGAAAGTCCCATAAAGGGACAAGGTAAATAAAAAAATGTTTGGTATCGCCGCGTCCGTAAAAATCCCATCTATAAAAGTGTTACCCTAGTTAACCCCTTCAGTGAACTCCGTAAAAAAAGACAAAAAATTAGCAAATTATACTTTTTCTAAGCGATATCATCATACCGCTTGAAAAAAGTGGAATAAAACGTGGTCAAAAAAATGAATGGTAATAAATATAGTGTCACTTAAAGCACCATCTTGTCCCGCAAAAAACAAGCTGCCATACAGCTCCATCAGCGGAAAAATAAAAAAGTTATAACTCGCAGAATAAAGTGATGCAAAAATAATTATTTTTTCTATAAAAGTTTTTATTGTGTAAAAGCGCCAAAGCATAAAAAAAATAAAAATAAGGTATCATTGTAATCGTACTGACCCGAAGAATAAAGCTGCCTTACCATTTTTACCACACGCGGAACAGAGGAAAGAAAAAAGAAAAAAACAATTACTGAATTGCTGGTTTTTGTTCATTGTGCCTCCACAAAAATCGTAATCGAAAGCGATCAAAAAATGTCATGTGCCCGAAAATGGTACCAATAAAAACATAAGTTCATCCCGCAAATAACAAGCCCGCACATGACTCTGTCGGCCGAAATATGGAAAAATTATATCTCTCAAAATACGGCGATGCAAAAACTTCTTACAAAAGCTTCTTACAAAAAAAGCGTCTTTTAGTGTGTGACAGAAGCTAAACATGAAAAAAGGAAATAAATATGGTATCTCTGTAATCGCATCAACCCGAGGAATAAAGTCACCATATCACTAATACCACACGAGGAACGGCGTAAAAAATAAAACCAATTCTTCAACTTTTGTGGATTTGTTCGTTCTGCCTCCCAAAGATCGCAGTAAGGCGATCACAGTGGTTTACCCCCACATATGGGGTATCAGCGTTCTCATGACAAATTGCACAACAACTTTGGAGGTCTAATTTCTCCTGTTTACCTTGTGAAAATAAAATTTTTTGAACAAAAAGGTCATTTTTGTGGAAATAAAATACGATTTTTTTTAATTTCACAGCTCTATGTTATAAATTAATGTGAAGCACTTGGGGGTTCAAAGTGCTCACCACACATCTAGATGAGCTCCTTTGGGGTCTAGTTTCCAAAATGAGGTCACTTGTGGGGGGTTTCTACTGGCACATCAAGGGCTCTGCAAACACAACATGACACCCGCAGACCATTCAATCAAAGTCTGCATTCCAAAATGGCGCTCCTTCCCTTCCAAGCTCTGCCATGCGCCCAAACAGTGGGTCCACCCCATATATGGGGTATCAGCGTACTCAGGACAAATTGCACAACTTTTGAGGTCCTATTTCTCCTGTTACCCTTGTAAAAATAAAAATTTGGGGCAAAAAGATCATTTTTGTGGAAAAAAATATGATTTTTTTATTTTCACGGCTCTACGTTATAAACTTCTGTGAAGCACTTGGGGGTTCAAAGTGCTCACCACACACCTAGATAAGCTCCTTGAAGGGTCTAGTTTCTAAAATGGTGTCACTTGTGGGGGGTTTCCACTGTTGAGGCACATCAGGGGCTCTGATGACTCTGCTCGAACATTTACAACTCATAAGTAAAATGTTGGACACAAAAGGTAATAAATGTTTGTAGTATAAGGTTCGGCCACCAGCCAGTATCTATGTACTGAATTTTATCAGATAACAAAATACAAAGATAATTTTTTTTCACATTGATTAAACTTAAGTACCGTATTTTTCGGACCATAAGACGCACTTTTTTCCCAAAAAATTTTGGGGCGTCTTATGGTCGCAATGATCCTACCTCCGAGGCTGGTGCGGGTGCCGCGGGGCTCTGTAGTGCGGTGGTGGCAGCGGGCTGTGCTCTGGTGCAGGGGTAGCAGCTCTCTGTGCTCCGGTGCAGGGGCGGCGGCTCCGCTGGCATTTCCTCCAGGCCCGGAGGCCCCCGCACATCCCTTGTTGGCCGCCGCCATGTTGCGGTGGCCTCCGGGAACATAGATGCCGGGAAGATGGCCGCCAGTCCGGGGACGGCGCATGCGCAGGTTCAGATCTCGTTCCGAGATCTCGGGGGACGAGATTCATATCTCGGCAACGAGATCTAGTTTTCGGAGATCTCGGGACGAGATCTGAACCTGCGCATGCGCCGTCCCCGGACCGGTGGCCATCTTCCCGGCGTCCATGTTCCCGGAGGCCACCGCAACATGGCAACGGCCAGCAAGGGATGTGCGGGGGCCTTCGGGCTTGGAGGAAATGCCGGTGGAGCCGCCGCCCCTGCACCGGAGCACAGAGAGCCGCCACCCTCACCCCACAGAGCCCACCTGCCCCAGCATAGCTGCTCCAGCCCCAGCTCAGCACAGCTGCCCCAGCCCCAGCACAGCTGCCCCATCCCCAGCACAGCACAGCTGCCCCAGCACAGCACAGCTGCCCTAGCACAGCAGCCCCAGCACAGCACAGCTGCCCCAGCCAAGCTGCCACAGCCCCAGCACAGCTGCCACAGCCCACCTGCCCCAGCACAGCCCACGAGCCCCAGCACAGCCCAGCCCAGCTGCTCCAGCACAACCAATCTGCCCCAGCACAGAGCCGCCACCGCACGAGCCTGGACCACTGAATGACCCCTGTGACCACTCCTACACCTGTGCCGGATCCCTTCCCAGGTAAGCTGAATTCGGACTGTAAGACGGACCCCCTTTTGACACATTATTTTTTCCCCTATTTTCCTTCTGAAAATTGGGGTGCGTCTTATGGTCCGGTGCGTCTTATAGTCAGAAAAATACGGTAACCTTAGAAATTTTTTTTATTTTTTTCAATTTTAATTAATAATAGGATAGAAGGATAAGGGAGGGGTAAAACTAGGAACAGAATCAAAATGTGTATGAAAAAGCTCTGTCATTAATACTGTTCGGGTAGAGCTATTCGATAGCGCTGTCCATGAAGAAAGTGCACGGGTAGAGCTATCCCATAGCTCTCTTCCTAAAGGAAATGAACGGGTAGAGCTATCTGATAGCGCTATCCCTCAATGTGCCTGAGCGTAAGCTATTTCACATGGTTGAGCGCACTTGGGATCTGCCCCCAAGGCCCTGCCCATGCCCAATGTTTGGTCCGTAGACCGCGGCTAGGAGTTAGTCCCGCTTTTATACAGGTCCAGCAGTGATGGTGGATCTGTTGTACTTCAGGGCGCTGGCTGCTTAGGTTTCCTGTCTTTTAGATGGTTCTAGGGCAACAGTGACAACCTGCAATTACTCGAGCAGCCCTGGATAATCCACGCCGGCAGGATGATAAGATCCGGCGGAAGATGGAGCCTATGAGAAGAGAAGTAAATATAATGTAAGTGATGGGACTCCATATGACATGATACTACTGTGCGGTCACTGTGGCCGGACAGCAGAGGAATATTATCACAAAGAGGTCAGGGGTCATTGTCAGCTATCATACATGTGATAATCCCATCACTGACAGATGACATCTGCTCCACATGAATGATTCTCACTGATATCACACAACATGGGGCTGATTCTCACACTTACCTCGTTTCTTTTTCCCCTTTTTTCCATTTCCTGATTTTTCTTCTTCTTTACTCAGATTTATTGTAGATTTTCTTTCCTCCTGAGCAGGAAATTCTGATCATAAAGGAAAAAAAAACTTCAGTAATGACATATCCTAATGGAATCTGCTTTGTCTCCTGTATATATTAGGATTGTTCTAGTCCTGTCTCCTATAGTCCTGATTATCTGGTATTATATCATAATAGGGCAGAAAAAGTCCTATATAATGTACATAATCCCATCTGAGGGGCATTAGATGTGTCACTGATATAGAGCAGTAAGCGCCCTGTGTGCCGCCATGTGCTGCATCACTGATGAGCGATATTCTATTGTAGGAGACGATGTCTCCTTATGATGATGTAGGTTATTGTACGCTGCAACGCATCTCACAGAATCCATGAAAAAAACTACAAAATTAGTGAAATAGAGATACAATATGGGCCCATAGACAGCATAATTGTGATCCATGAAGCATGGATAACATAGGAGACCTATTCCAGAAAAACCATGTGGAAATATTTGAGCCTTGAAGTCAACAATCACATTGTTGGTGCTGCAGACATGGACATACCTGATAGTGGGAATGAGGATGGTAAGATGCTAATAGCGACGTCTCTATCAGTTATGGGGTAAGATTCTTTCTGCCTGTTTGGAAAAAGAAAAACACATGAATCACAAGGAAACACAGTATAAAAGGGGTTGTCTCACTATAAGAACACTGACTATAAGGCCTAATAGGACATATGACTGCCATAATGGGGAAGGTCTAATGCTCAACTAACTTTTATAGAATGGAGTGGAAAAAAACTACCAAGAATGTCTGGCATGTAATACTACATCTCTCCTACAGTGTGGGTATTACTAAAAATGTATGACTGGCCACAATCTGAGTGCCAAGTTCATTATCTACTGGCCACAATCATGGGCTGTTATCACCAGCGGTTTCTGAAGCCAAAAGCACAATGACTGCTAACTAGGGGGCGGAGGATGCTGCATGTGATATTATGGTATTTCTGTCCTATATTTGGTGTTGTGCACATATATCAGCCTGAAGTTCCCAGTAATGACCCCATAATCTACTCACATTTCTGAGCTGTCAGTGTTGGATGTTGGGGTACACTCTGGAGGGGACTTGGGATCCTCATCGTTCATCATTCCGTTAGTGGTGGTATAGAGCTATGTGCGGAAGCAACAAGATAGGAAATCATTTTATGTTTACTTTTAAGGGTCTTTTTATGCATATTTTGGATTTATTAATCACATACTTACTTTAGAAAGCCTTTCAGATGATGATGTAAAATTTTGAAAGTCAAACCACTTATTGTCTTCACTTGTACCCTTCTCATCCTCTGAGACCAGATGTTTTATCATATTATAATGATCTATAAGACATAGACAATGAAGTGTTATTAGAGGTTTTCAGTATAACACAATCACCATTTATCATTAATATTAATGGGAGCCTATTATCACATAATATGGAAGACGAGACAAGCAGACACTATGTCTAGATTACATCTTTTCTACTTACTGATAAAAAATAAACTGGTGTCCACATGTGATGCAAGCTGAGGAACGTACACCGGCTTTTGACTTAGAAGTTTATCAAAGTCTAAATCTCTAAAGAATGCATGATTCTTGATCTCAAATGCGCCTCCTGGATAAAGAAAAACAAAAGTGATGGGGACATTGTCAGAGACAGCTCCATACCAACAAATTAAGGGAAGCACTTAATCAAGTGGGCTGGGACCATCTCATGGTAACTGGGGATTCCGACCATAAATGGGGCATGTTTAAGGATATCCTACTAGAATCCTGTAGAAAACTTATATCCTCTGGTAATAAAATGTCCAGGACTCGGTGTAACAAGGGAATAGTGATATTATTGTATATGTTACCTGTCCCAAGTCTATTCACAGGATTTTTTCTGAGCAGCTGAGTGATAAGGTCCTGAGCATCGGGTGGAATAGTTTCATTACTATCCCAAGTTATATCTCCTGTTATATAGAAAATTACAGAACATAAAGCCTCTTTACTGGACTGTAAGATAAAGCAAAAGAAGTAACTAAACCAAGATGACCAGTGAAAGCAATGATCAGATTATTCTACTTACCATTGATCACATTTTCATTTATCTCAGTACAGGAATTTCCATCAAATGGTATATATCCCATGAGAAATTCATATAATATGATGCCCATTGCCCACCAGTCCACAGGTCTTCCATAGCCTTTCATCAGGATGACCTCAGGGGCTATGTAACCCGGGGTGCCACAGAACTAGAAACCAACAGAAGATAGAGATGAGAATCGATGAAACAATTGTTATGATAAGTTCTTGACATAAAAACAACAGAAATACAGAAGATAAAATATCAGTGAAAAAGTTCTCTAGAAATGAAGAACGTAGGGAAGAGAAAATGGGGTTATGAGATTTATGCAGAACACGCTAAGTTCCTGTAGGTAATGCCAACCTCATGGTCCTGGAACTCTCTGGAGATGTCTTCTGCTGATTGCTTGTAGATGTTGGTGTTTGGCATCATGACACCAACTTTTGAAACTCCAAAGTCGGTAACTTTAATATGTCCAGCTGATGTTATCAAGAGGCTGTGAAAGTGAAGATGGTTTTAGCTTCATAGGCCGTGAGATAATAAAGGATAACTTTCCTCTTTTTCTCATACTACAGGTATTCACTTACTTCTCCGGCTTCAGGTCTCTGTGCACCACACCGTAACTATGCAGGTATTCCACAGCAAGAACCGCTTCTGCAAAGTACAAGCGGGCCAACGGGACAGGGAAAGGACCCCTGGTGTTTAGAAGGGTCCTACAGTCTCCACCTATAGAAGAAAGGAAATATAACCGGTGAGGGGTTTATACAGCAGATCACCATGATGTGTGATGAGAAGTGAGCGGAGACATTGGGGCAGGAGACAATATATCAAGATATAATATACTGTACTGTATACTGCACAAATGAATTAGTCTGACGTCATGATGAAATGTCATCTATGTAACTAATAACATAAAGTGATGTCACATCTCGTCTACAGCTGGAGATACTGACGCTCTCAGTGCGGACATTCAGGGAGATCACACAGATCAATGACTTTCTGAGCATCTTGGTAATAGATAACCTATAGTAAATGTTCTGTGGGATGTAACCGTCCATGGGGACAAGTCTTAATGATATGGTAGGTGATAAGATGTCAGCAGACATGGGCTGAATATAATTCAATGTAGGTGTCCTACCTGCTACATACTCCATGACCATACACAGGTAAGATCTAGTAGGGAAGGAGCAGAGCATGGAGACCACAAAGGGACAATCTGCGAATGTTAGGATGTCTCTCTCGATAAAGGTGCTTTCCACTTTCTGTGGAGTATCCAGGTTCCGCTTGGCCAAATCCTTCATAGCGAAGATCTGTTGTGATTCTTTATGGCGCACTAAGTAGACGGACCTGGAGAGAAGGAGAATCCATGGTTTATAATGATCCCTTATTAACAGTCTGTATATACAAGTCATTATATGATCTTTTAGTAATGTTTGATGCCAGCAGTCCGGCCATCACTAGAAATCCACATCTAGAAATACATAAAAGAGCTCTACATAGATCACCTATGGGAGGTCTGCACCACGCCACGTCTGCCGGACCCTCACCCAGGTCACATTAGAGATGAGAGAATCTACAGAAATACATTTTGGGCCGATTTGCTATAACCGACCAGTACATTCGATTCCATCAAAATATAAATTGGTCTAAATTGAAAATGTTCCAATTGCCGTAGCAGGATGGTTTTTAGGCTTTCTCCACAGCCCAAGGCAGAATAAATGGAGGGGAGGGAAGAGGTTAAAATATAATTAAAAACATTACACCCCCTTGTCCTCATCCCTCCCCGTCCATCACTGTAGTCCTCCGTCCTCTGTGCCAGTCTTTGGTTGTTCTCCCTTCTGCTGCTGAGGCCAGTGATCGGACTCACATGGTCATGGTGGAGGGTGGGGGTGCAGATGTCATTGGCATCAGTATCGTGTCACCCCTCACCTGACCGTGTGCAGCCATTCACTATTATCAGCTCCATAATGGGGCCCCGAAAAATCCAAAGATCGGTGCGGAGGACGGGGAAGCTGTGGTGGAGGTGGCAGAAAAAGAACAAATGAGGTCTTGGACCGGTGGGTGTAATGTATTATATCATCACTTTCCTTACAGACTGATTTGTTACAGATCTGGTCACTCAGCTGTATATAACTGAGCTGAAGAGTGACATTGAGATGTGGACAGTGATGTGGACTCTGATCGTTTCCCTATGATAACACTGAATGGCAGAGCACAGAGGCAGAAGCATTGACATAGGGAACCCTGAGAAATGGGGATTATGGGAACAGAAATCTCACCCAAAAGATCCACTGCCGATCCGTTTAGATGTCTCATAGTCGCTGATACGCGGCTCTCTTGCCGGGATCAATGATCTGATCAAGTCCTAAAAAAGAATAAGAAATAATACTAAGATATAGAAGCTGCAGGAAAACATCTCAGGATGTAAAAAATACAAATACAAAAGCACCAATCAAGAAGGACTAAACCAACATTTACAGATGCACCAATTGTAACTCTACAAATCACACGCCATCAGGGGAACTTTTCTCAGACACTTCTCTCCCTTATGTGGTTAAGATGAGTTAACATGGAAAAATCTCCCGTTCGGTGTCAGATTTTATATTATGCACAGTGATATTCCAGAGCTGCATTATCCCCGTTCTTTCCACCATGGATACATCTTGAACTTTATTCATTATATTATTGGGTATAATTGCTTTACACTGCAGCTCCTCTCCACCAGCCCACATTAATATACTGTACAAGGGACTTGTATGCACAACATTTCTGTAATGACGTCTATTATCTCAGCTGCAGCATTTACAAGTAGGAAGACTGATAGGGCGAGAAAGAAGGGAAAATAGAGGCTTCCCCCACTGAGCTGTGACTACATCAGCAGAATACAGACTGTCCTCACAGAGGAGGGAGCAGCACAGACAGGCGGCCATAAAACTTCCTGTGCCTGCCGGGGACTGACAGGGGGCCTGGAAGATCTAACACCAGAGCTTCTGATCTGGAGAAGATAAAAAAACAAGGATGTGTGGTAAAAAAGATGATGGCTCCTTACCGGGCGTTCCGACGAGCAGGCCGGACGTTCTAGTACACACAGGACTTTTTCGGCCAGACCTTTAATAAAAGCCAAATCTTGAATTTGAGATCTTTTTTCAGCCTTTAAAGAAGAAAAGAAACAGAAAGGAAAAATCTGAGATGAGAAAAGATACAATGGAGGCGGCCATTGTCAGTGACATCGTCTCCTCTCTGCAGATACAACGACTCCATATCTGGGGACTCGTCATGTTTTATATTCGAGGAAAGAAGACGCTTCTCTCCCACCATTATTATCTATGATTATAGAGAAGTTTTGTGCGGAGCATCCGCCATTTACCTGGTGTAGTAATGTCCTGATGTTGTGACGTAAATCCGTCAGATACTCTGACGTTAGTTGATCTCGTTGGTGTTTGGTCAGGCAATCCATTACTAGCTGCACCACCAGCCGGTGAGTGAAGCTGAGGACACCATCGGATGGTGGAAGCACAATGTTAGGATGATTGGTGGTAAGAATCTCCCACAGTGCTTGTACCTGAAAATTCTGCAAAAGTAATTCAGCCATAGTGAAAAATTGCAAATGCTCTCAGTCACTATAGAACCAAAAATGGCACCGGTGACCCTGTGTACATTCTATAAGTAGGGACCGAGCTGTGAGGTCATAATGGCCGAGAATCACCAGTGATCTCATAATGGCCGAGCACCACCAGTGATCTCATAATGGCCGAGCACCACCAGTGATCTCATAATGGCCGAGCACCACCAGTGATCTCATAATGGCCGAGCACCACCAGTGATCTCATAATGGCCGAGCACCACCAGTGATGTCATCAAGGAATCTTGTGATAGAATGTTCAAGGATCAGCTCTGCACAAATACAGTGGGGAAAATAAGTGTTTGATACACTGACAACTTTGCAAGTTTTCCCACCCACAAAGAATGGAGAGATCTGTAATTTTTATCATAGGCACAGTTCAACTGTGAGAGACAGAATCTAAAAATAAAAATTAAAAAAAATCACATTAAGTGATTTTTAATTGATTAAATTGCATTTTATTGCATGACATAAGTATTAGATCACCTACCAACCAGCAAGAATTCTGGCTCTCCCAGACCTGATTGGGTTTTTTAACCCTTTAGTGACAGAGCCAATTTGGTACTTAATGACCAAGCCAATTTTTACAATTCTGACCACTGTCACTTTATGAGGTTATAGCTTTGGAACGCTTTAACGTATCCCACTTATTCTGATATTGTTTTTTCGTGATATATTGTACTTCATGTCAGTGGTAAAATTTGTTTGATATACTGTAACTGCAATTTTCAAACTTTTAACTTTTGTACATTTAAATCAGAGAGTTATATCACACAAAATAGTTAATATATAACATTTCCCACATATCTACTTTACATCAGCACAATTTTTGAAACAATTTTTTTTGCTAGGATATTATAAGGGTTAAAATTGACCAGAGTTTTCCTATTTTTCCAACTAAACGTACAAAAACATTTTTTTAGGGACCACCTCACATTTGAAATGAGTTTGGGGTCAAAATAACAGAATATACCCAAAAATGACACCAATCTAAAAACTGCACCCCTCAAGATGTGCAAAACCACATTCAAGAAGTTTATTAACCCTTCAGGTGCTTCACAAGAACTAAAGCAACGTGGAAGGAAAAAATGAACATTTTACTTTTATCACAAAAAATTACTTTGGAACCAATTTTTCTATTTTTACAAGGGCAACAAGAGAAAATGGACCACAAAATTTGTTGCGCAATTTCTCCTGAGTACGCCAATGTGGGGAAAAGCCACTGTTTGGGTGCCTGGCAGGGCTCAGAAGGGAGGGAGCACCGTTTGACTTTTTGAACACAAAATTGGCTGGAATCAATGGCGGCGCCATGTCGCGTTTGGAGACCCCCCTGATGTACCTAAACAGTGGAAACCCCCCCAATTCTAATCCCAACCCTAAACCCAACACACCCCTATCCGTAATCCCAACCCTAGCCATAACCCTAAACACAACCCTAACCCAAACACAACCCTACCCTAATCACAACCCTAACCGTCCCCCCAACCCTAATCCTAGCCCCAACCTTAACTTTAGCCCAGACCCTAACTTTATCCCCAACCCTAACTTTAGCCCCATCCGTACCCCTAACTTTAGTCCCAAACCTAACCCTAACTTTAGCCTCAACCCTAAGCCTAACTTCAGCTCCAACCCTAACTTTAGCCCAACTCTAACCCTAATGGTAAAATGGGGGGATGCAGGACGGTCCAGGGACACCGGGAAGTTCCGGGAGGAATCAAGGACCCTATTTCTCTCTCCTCTGATGTGCGATTACATCAGATGAGAGAAAAATTAAATGGAAAATCTAACTTTTTTCTGCAGTTGCTATTGTACCGTTAATAACAGCAATCGCAACACCGGAGTCAGTAAAAACCGACCCAAATCATGTTCTCTGGGGTCTTGGCTACCCCAGGTAGCTGAAACCATAGATAAATTCTGACTTTGTGGGCGCTACACCTTTATTGCTAAGCAACGGCGCTGCTGTGGTTTAAGTACCCTTAACTGCCTCAGTTAAAAGGCGTTTCGGTGGTCATTAAGGGGTTAATAAGCCCTCCTACTCTGCACTCATTACCTGTATTAATTGCTCCTGTTTGAATTTAACTGTATAAAAGACACCTGTCTACTCAATCAATCACATTCCAACCTCTCCACCATGGCAAAGACAAGAGCTGTCTAGGGACACCAGGGACAAAATTGTAGACATGCACAAGGCTTGACTAGGCTACAGGACAATAGGAAGCCATAATGATCATGACACATGTATGCAACATACAAATCAAGAAGCGCTTATATTCAATTCAAAATAAGCACTTTATTTGTGAGTATATAAAGCAATACATAAAAGAGAAAACATTAATGACATAAAAAGGTGCCTCAAACCAACAAACACACGGAGGGCAGTTGCAGCAAATTACTAGTAGTTGTAAAACAAATGACTATATATAAATCCTAATTGTTCCCGTGTTCAGCCATCGTGCATAAAGATACAGTAGATCTTAAATATATATTATCGGGTAAACATGCCGTACTATAATATCCTGATATCTGCACAGAAGCCAACTATTGCCAGACACCAATGGAATCAGGTGAGGGTGAACAATCGCACCCCTATGCAGAGAGACACTGCTGTGGGAAAGTTCTTATCAGAAGATAACTACTCATAGAGGTGACATCACAAAATGACAGGCGTAGCAAGGCAATGTAGAAGTAATCGGGAGGGCACTGGTATATATATAAAGACTGTTTGCCAAAACTAGGAGATGTAAATATTACCTGTATGGGTCAAAGCTGACACATGGGTAATGGTTGCATGCTGCCTCCCGTAACCCTGATGCACGTTTCACTAGTGCTTCTTCCTTCTTCCTAGTGCATGCCTGTGTGGGAAGCATCATTGCTATAAAAGCAACCTCCAGCCAATGGAGACAGTTGAGGTGGTCTATCGGGGACCCACCCACTGACATAAAACACATGTCCATTTCATTGTGTGCACATTCTAAACTGTCAGAGTCGCTGTTTAGACAAACCGCCCACATGATTGCACCAGTGGAATATAGGAGTGAACACAGGGTAACCGCACATTCTACCTATAAGGGTAAACCGCTGTCAATGTGCCGTATATGGTGATCCCAGGAGTAGGGGGGTTATCCGATTAAGTATAATTCGAACGTTTTCCGCTAGTTTGCGCTTCTACTGGTCAATGATACTATGTGAAAACACCACATTCCCTTTAAACCAGCATGAGGGAAGTGAAAGACTAGGTGAATACCATAACATTGATTAAACATCACATGTGTAGATGTGGCGCCCCTGAGGGTTCAGTTGCCACATAGGTACTGCACCTCCTCCTGAGGTGTGGTGCCCCCCCATCCAGGTAAGATGGAGGCTCCTGACCACGCTCCAACACCTGCACCCATCATCGCAAAGTAGTGTAGCAAAGCCAGAACGCCATCTTGGAAGGAGAAGGGAGGAGGCCTGTGGAGCGCGAGGAGGTTATGCTGGATCTCCCCGGCGCCATGGCTGAAGGCTCCAACCCAATTCCCGAGATGAACCGCCAGCAGCTGGAAGAAGAGATCACCCGGCTGACACACCATCTGCAGCTGAGGCTGGAGGCGTTTTGGAGGATGAACTGGCAGCACGCCCAGAAGGGGCCTACACCGGCAGTACCCGCAACATCGGTACCCGTCGCTGCTGCACCGGATCTCCCCCAGGCAGACTCTATGGAACCTGCGACCGCTGCCGTACTACCGGCAGCAACCATAGCCCCCTCTCTGCCGCCACCACCGGAGGGGTTGTATGAGGCTTTGGGAGCCGAAGAGGAGTTCCCGTCTGGACCTGACGCAGCCGTGCAGGTTCCACCGGAGACCCCCGCGGACCGGGAGTCACCATCTGCTACCACCGCTGCCACCGGGAACCGCACCGTGCCTTTACTGGACCCGAGACTACACCGCCGGGAGGTATCAGGTATATATTCCGGCCCTCCTAATGGGTTGCCCCCTGAATTCACACTGTCAGAGGCTGACCTGTTAGAGCTTGAAATGGGGATGTTGGACGAGCCGTCCAGGGGCATTAGACTGTCGGAGATGGGGAGGTGGAGTAGGTCTCTGCTGAGAAGGGTACAGCTGGAACAGGCACGCATGATTCGGTGCCTTGAGGGCTGGGACGAGTCTAGGTCACTTCGGGATGTCGAGATCCCTTGGCTACCGAGTCCCCATGTAGTTGCCTATCAGCTCCAACAGGCTATGGCTTTCCCAGATGTCAGGCCCCGTGCCAGAGCAGCAGGACCACCCGCCGATGAGAAACAGTATCCCTTGGTACCGGCTGCTACTTCTACTGAACCAGTGGTAGACTGTCATCAACAGGATCAAGACACCCAAAGCATCTCCCCTGGAAACAGCCCCAGCAACCAGTTTCCAGAACCCCAGGAGGGTACCACTACTAGTAACCTGCAGTAAAATAACTCTCGTTACCCAGGAGGGTATTTGCACTGTTGTGCCTTCTGTTTTCTACTTTTGTACTTGTTCTCTATTTTTGATCATCATCTAGTTTTGTTTTTCCAGTGTTGCCCAGTTATATTGGTAGCTTTCATATTGAACTGCAGAGATCATGAACGCTGAATGGTCCAGAACTGTTACTGTATATAGTTTGCACCTCTTTAGGTGCTCTCTCTTGGTTTTACATAGGACTCTCTTCATGGAAGAACTACCTCGCCATAAGGAGATTTCCAGACATGTTGGCCGGACCAGTGTCTACAATTGCACTTGTTAATAATGCTTAAAGTTATTTTGAATAGGAATTAAGAAGTGATCGTGTATATTGAAAAGTACTAATAACAGATTTTATAGTTATGATGAGAAAGAAATATATAGTAAATGGAATACTCCTTAAATGTGAATAAAGAATTGAAGTTACAGGTGATGAACCAGACACCAGCGGTTGTCATGTAAGGAAGAAAGTAGAGAATATGCCAAGTAGCAGAAAGGAGATGTGTTGCTAGAAAATGTGAATTGATATTGAGTTTTCCTATAGCACTTTAAATTAGGTAGCATAATTTCGAATTTAGATAGTTAGTTAAAACTGTTTGCAACGTTCTGTGTCTGTGTCTGTGTCTCCCACATTGGGAAGTTTAGTATAAGAAATGTTTATTCAGCATTACAAAAACTTTTGTATGTTCCTGTATTGTCAACTCTGTTTAACTTGCAGCCCGCGGACGTGCTGTGTTTAACGGGGGGGAGTGTGGTGCCCCTGAGGGTTCAGTTGCCACAAAGGTACTGCACCTCCTCCTGAGGTGTGGTGTCCCACCATCCAGGTAAGTTGGAGGCTCGTGACCACGCTCCAACACCTGCACCGATCATCACAAAGTAGTGTAGCAAAGCCACATTGCGGCTCCCTGCTTGAAGTGTAGCAGAGCACCTTTGGTGGCTCCCTGCTTGGAACACGAAATGTTCTGGGAGGCGGGTGGAGTTAGAATACATAAAAGAGCGGAAAGGTTTAGGATTTCAGTTCAGAGTCCAGTGTTCAGTGGAGTAGAGTGTGGAGTGGAAGAGAGGAGATCCCTGAGAGAGAGGGATGGAGGAAGGAAGTGCTGCAGCAGATCACAGTGACCTGGGTCTGCTGGCACTTGAAAGGAAAGAAAGAGACAGACATTGAAGAGAAACCTGATCTTGCATAAGAAGGAAAGACTAGTACGGAACGTAGGAGTAAAAGGGAACAGAGGAGGTGGGTTAGAAGAGAACCCTGCCTAGAAGTTCTAAGTGCAAGGCCGGGGCCAGGACCCCGAGGTTGTATGGATACTAAGGGTCCTACAGCAGACACCGGTGGAGTAGTGGGCTGTAAATGCACTACTCCCATCTAAGACTTGAGGGCACAACAGCAACATTGATAGTGAACCGGGACTTAGGAGTAAGGAGTCCCCGAAGCAGGCTACAGCTGTCTGCCGTACAAGTATAGTTCTTGGGAACATCTGACAGGAGGAACTCCAGTGTAACTCAGTACTGGGAGTTCTTCACTCAAAGGTGCTATAGAGGAGACGTTCAGAAAGGCACATGTTGGCGGAGTGTTGGAAGAGAGCATTCCATCTTGCTTGGAGGTTGACTGAGCCCCTGACCCAGAGGACACAGCACGGAGGCAGGCACCTGTACGTACTACAGACTGTGAGTAAAGCTTTGGAACTACAAGCCCTTGTGTCCTCCACTCATTCCGGCGCCAACATCCTCGACACTGCTACATTTCTGCACCATCCACGTCTCCCCACTATTATCTCCTTTTTACACTGCCCTGGGAATACAGCTCCACCTGTGGGGAGCTTCAACATCTTTGCTGCACCACACTACCAGTCCCAGAGGATCTGCATGCAGCGTCGGCTTAACATCTCAATTGCCGAACACCACAGGTGGCGTCACGAGCTATTCATCTAGTCTATTGCATTTCCAACATTCAATCTTCCCTATTACTTGGGCGCCCAGGGCCACGGACCAGATCACCGCTGCCGTGACACATCCCGCCAATACCAGCCCGGTACCGAGTACCCCACAGCCCTGGGAGGGCGACCCATAGACAAAGTAAAATATGTCACAAAAAACAGACAGATCTAACGTCATGTAAGCCTAGAGGACCCATGGGCTTCGGTGTCTAAAATCCATTTTTCTTCTCTTGGCAGAAGCAATTTATTGCTATTGCCTCCTCTTAGTGGATTTTCTACTTGCTCAATATTTGCAAATTTTAACCCATTAGGATCTGCATTGTGGCAATTATGTATGTGTTTCATGAATCTCACTGACCCTTTCATTGTAGTGATAGAATGGAAAAGTTCTCTGAAGTGAGTGCATAGTGGCCTAATTCCGATATAGTAGAACTGACAAGGGCATAAAATTGCATGTATCACGTAATTTGTACGACACGTGATGAAATCTTTTATTATATGCGTAATTTTACCTAATTTTTACCTAATTTTAAAACCTTCCCTGTAATCTGCAGCCGACAGTATGAACAATGTCCACAACAAAAATTACCTATTGGTTTACTATCTGTTAACAATGTAGATGTTTCTATATCAGCTGTAAATCTATTTCTCACTAGTAGGTCGCTAATATTTTTTTTTTCTTCTATAAGTAACTAACGGTTTATTCTGATTGCATTCTTTATCAAACTCATAATTGGGTTATTTCTAAAAATAAAAAAAATCTTTGTTTTCTTTTAATCATATCAGTTCTTGACTTTTTTATTAATTCTGCGTGCGTTTTTTTCTTTAGCTCTCTATTATGTGCCTCTTTTAGTAATGTTGAAGGGTAACCCCTAGCTCTAAAGTTTTTTGTGAGCTCTTTTGCTTGAGTTTCAAAACCTGCATCACTACTGTTGATTCGTCTTATACCGTTTAATGAGTTTGTTAATTATTTAAATAATTATAACAAAATTAACATGAAATTTACAGCAAAATTTGGGCCTAATAGTCTAGAGTTTTTAGATGTGCAAATAAGTATAATAAATTACATTATTATTACTAAATTTTTTTAAAAATTAATAGCTTCTAACATGCTCCTACATTGTCATGATCCAGACAGGGGTTGGAGCCCTGTTTTCCCTTTCTCCCGGTTTGGTCATAAAGGGGTTACCTTTCCCAGCCTTAGTCTGAGTTCAGATTTGCTATTTATTGCTGCTTCCTTCAGGCGATGTCAGTTATAGTTCCTGCCTTGACTTGGCTTGCATCCTGATCTGCTTCTGTCTTTTGCCTTTGTCTTATCCGCTTCCGACCGTTGCTGATTCTCTGACTTGTCCCTGACCATGAGTTTGCTTATTCATTTGGTACTACGCTACAGTCTAGGATTTGACCTGGCTAGTTGGACTACTTTGCTGCCACCTGTGGCAGGCTTCCTGATGTACTGCAGGCCAACTTTGTTTAGGTGTAGTCCTGCTTCCACTCTGCTGCCATCTTGTGGAGCCTGCACCTACCTGCATCCCAGCAGCAAGATATTATAACTGACCCAAAACAGCTATTTTTTTCTCTGCTCTGCTTTCTATGGATCCGCTTCATACCTAGGCGGATCAACTGGATAGTCTGACACAAATGATGCAGGATCTGTCTGTGGAACATAGGGCCTTGGCCTTGTCTCATAACCACCTGCAAAGGGAACTTTCTGACTCAGTAAAATCTTTGCAGAGATTTTCTTTCCACTCTGTCTGTAAGTACTCTAACACTGTTGATAACTCATTGCACTCACCTGAATCTACAGTTAGGTTCCCAGACACCTTCTCCAGGGAACAGGAGAGGTTCCATACGTTTAAGGAGAGTTGCAAGCTATTTTTTTCTTCTCTTAGACCCCGATCCTCTGGAGATGAGAGTCAGCGGGTGGGGATAATCATTTCCTTACTGCGGGAGGGACCTCAATCATGGGCTTTCACTTTACCTGCTTCTGCCCCTGAACGTGTGTCTATGGATAGGTTCTTTGAGGCCTTAGAACTTATTTTTGAGGAGCCTGACCTGGTCAGAGTGGCAGAGAACACAATCATGAGTCTCTTTCAGGGGAAGGTCTCAGCTGAATGATATTGCTTCAAGTTCCGTCAATTGTCCACTGAGGTGTCCTGGGATGACTCTGCGCTGAGATGTCAGTTCAGGAGAGGACTGTCGGATCACTTGAAGGATGCTCTGCCTCTCCATCCACCACCCAGCTCATTGGAGGAGGCTATGACTCTGGCTATCTGTATGGATCGGAGGCTAAGGGAGAGAGGTGTTACACAGCGAGAGGTTCTGTTACTCCCTGTTAATCCTGTTGTTTTGCCACCATCTGAACCTATGGAGGTGGGGGCCACCAACCTCAAAGAGAAGGAGAGGAGATGTCGACGTGAAGGAAAGCCATGTTATTACTGCAGAGACCCCGGACATTGGAAAAAGGACTGCCCCTCCTGCCAACCGACTAACAACCAATAACTTGGTAACCAAGTGTAAGTTAGAAACAGTTAGGATGGAAACTCCTCTTCATGTTGTTGCCATTGACAAAATATCACTGGCTAAGAATGTCATCAAATTTGTCTCAGAGGAGTTTCTCCTTAAAGTGGGTTCCTTGCACCAGGAACGTATTTCATGTTTTGTTCTGGACAATCTGCCTGCGGGACTAATGTTGAGGTTCCCGTGGTTAGGCTAGGTTCACATTGCCTTAGGGGCATCCGTTTAACGGATCCGTTAAACGGATGCACTAACGCAGATGTCATTTTTGACATCTTTTGTGCACCTAGCGCTAACGTATGCGCTAACGCATGGTAGCATTTTGCTACCATGAGTTAGCCATACAGGTCTATGCACAGCGAACGCCGGAGTATCTGAAGGATTTTGAGGATGTTTTGTCCGAAAAGGAGGCTGAGATCTTACCACCACACCGCCCTTTTGATTGTACTATTAATCTGATTCTGGGTGCTAAATTGCCCAAGGCCCGTCTGTCCAACCTCTCTGGCCCGGAGCAAACAGCTATGAAAGAGTATATTTCTGAAAGCCTACGTAAAGGCCACATCCGGCCCTCTGTCTCTCCTGTGGCGGCTGGATTCTTTTCTGTAAATAAAAGATGGTGGTTTGCGCCCTTCACTCGATTTTTGAGAATTGAATAAGATCACTGTGAGAAATACCTACCCCCTCCCGCTCATCCCTAATTTATACAACTAATTGTCGGGGGGCCAAATCGTTTTTAAATTGGACATCAAGGTGGCATATAATCTTATCCGTATTCGGGAGGGGGATGAGTGGAAAACGGCAATTCTCACTTCTGAAGGGTTATTTAAGAATTTGTTTATGCCCATTGGTCTCACCAAAGCACCATTTGTTTTTCAAAATTTCATTACCCATGTATTTTCTGATTTTATTGGGCACTCTATGGTGCTGTATTTGGATGATATCCTCATGTTCTCATCTAACAAACAGGTTCACTTGGATCATCTGGATCATCATTTGGGATGATTTAGCGAATCCTGCTTTGAGCAGGGGGTTGGACCAGATGGCCCAGGAGGTCCCTTCCAACTCTACGATTCTATGATTCTATGATTCTATGATTCTATGATCTACGTGTGGTTCTCCAGAGGTTACAGGAGAACTCGCTTTTTGAGAACTTGTCTTTTCTGGGGTTCATTCTGTCTGACAAGGGGTTTCGTATGGACCCTGGGAAGCTATGGGCCATTGTGAATTGGGTGGAACCCAGAGACTTAAAGGGTCTTCAATATTTTTTGGGTTTGTAAACGATTATAGAGTAAGGTTTCTCCTTGTGGAAAGTGAGAAACCTTACCCCTTAGACCTCAGTCCAGAGCCTCTCACCTAGCCAAATCAGTTCTCATACTTTGCACTGACGAGGGCCAATAGCCCGAAACACCATGCCTGCAAATTGAGATTTTGATTCAGCTTTTATCCTTAGTCATATTCCAAGACTCGTTAAAGGGTTGATTGTGACTTATAGGATTGCTACTACCAACAGGTGGCACTATAGAGTTCAAGTCCTCTTTCCCTCTCTCTGAAGAGGCAATTTGCATATTAAATTTCTCAGAGGAGCATTGCGAATAAGGGTCCTTACCTTGACAAGCCAGAGCTGGTATGTCACCCTCCACAAGGAGAAACCTTACCCCTTAGACCTCAGTCCAGAGCCTTTCACCTAGCCAAATCAGTTCTCATACTTTGCACTGATGAGGGCCAATAGCCCGAAACACCGTGTCTGCAAATTGAGATTCTGATTTAGCTTTTATCCCAAGTCATATTGTAAGACTTGTTAAAGGATTGATTGTGACTTGTAGGATCGCTAATACCAACAGGTGGCGCTATAGAGTTCAAATCCTCTTTCAATCTCTGAAGAGGCAATTTGCATATCAAACTGTTTTAGGAAATTTATTAAGGGGTTTTCACAGGTAGTCAAACCCTCACTGATCTGACTTGTAAGGGGGCTGATATCAAAAACTGGTCAGCTCTGGCTGTGGAGGCGTTTGCTTTATTAAAGTAGGCTCAGTCTCTTGCTCCTCCGTCATTGCATGACACCAAGCTCTTTGTCCTGGTTCAGTACCGGTTGAGGGTGCTCCAGGAGTTCCACGATTCCGCTCTTAGTGTGCATTCTGGAAACGTGAAAAGCTATTGCTAGGCTATTTTGGTGGTCTTCTATGGCCTCTGATGTTGCCATGTTTGTGTCTGCTTGTGATACTTATGCTCATGCTAAGAGCTCCCATAACCGGCCGGCCGGGGAATTGGTGCCATTGCCAATTCCGGAGAGACCTTGGACTCATTTGTACATGGAATTTATCACTGATCTCCCTCCTTCCAATGGAAAAACTGTGGTCTGGGTAGTGGTGGATAGATTCAATAAACAGGCACATTTTGTACCTTTGGCGGCACTGTCTAATGCTGAAACTATTTCTAGGTTGTTTGTTGAGTATGTGGTGCAATTGCATGGTTTGCCTTTGAACGTGGTTTCAGATGGGGGGTACAATTTGTGTCCAAGTTCTGGAGGGCTTTTTGTAAGAGGTTAGGTATTACTTTGGCCTTCTCCTTGGCCTATCATCCCAAAACCAATGGTCAGACGGAGAGGACCAATCAGTCTCTTGAACAAATTTTGCTGTGTCTTGCCACTTCCCAGCAGGATGATTGGTGTTCTTTGTTACCAGTGGCTGAGCTTTCGTTTAATAATTGTATTAATCAGTGCACAGGTACCTCTCCGTTCTTTTGTAATTATGGCTTTCATCCCTATTTTGGTGAGTTTTCCAGGATGAAATTGGGGTGTTCTGGGGCTGATTCAGCCATTCAGAGGCTAATGGAGGTATGGAGGGAGGTCCAGAGGAACATTGGGGAAGCTCAGGGCAAACATAAATAGTTTGTGGATAAACGACGATCTACAGGACCCATGTTCCTGGTAGAAGATAAGGTATGGTTGTCTACCAAGAAAATTTGGATGAAAGTTCCTTCCTCTAAGCTGGGTCCCAGGTTTATAGGTCCTTATGAGGTTATTGAGGTTAATCCTGTTGCCTTTTATCTATGTCTACCGCCGTAGCTGCGGATCCACAGTGTGTTCCATAAGTCTCTCCTGAAGTCATTCGTACCTTCCTCTGATGGGTCTCCATCCCCTCCGCCTCTGGTTTCTGTGGATGGGCAGATGGAGTGTGAGATGGAATGGATTGTGGATTTGCACATGGTCCGCAGTTCCCTGCAGTATTTGGTCCATTGGAGAGGATACGGTCCTGAGGATCGATCCTGAGACACGGCATGATCAGTTCCTGCTGATCGATTGGTTCAGGCGATTCATGCACGGTATCCTGGGAAACCTTGGGGTCCAGTGGCCCCCCTTGAGAGGAGGGTACTATCATTATCCAGACCGGGGTTGGAGTCCTGTTTTCCATTTTTGCTGGTCTGGTCATGAAGCGGTTAACTATTCTCAGTCTGGGTTCTGGTTTGCTATTTAATGCCGCTGCTTCCTGCAGGCAATGTCGGTTATAGTTCCTGCCTAGGGCTGCTGTAACTGACTGATTGCTCTGATTGGTGCTGCTACGTTTACTATCTGATCCCGTGACTCTGTTTTCCCCTATTCCCATCCTGACTCAGTGTTTCCCTTTAGTGTGCTGACTCCCTGGGTTTGACTTGGCTTGCATCCTAACCTGCTTCTGTCTTTTGTCTTTATCTTATCTGCTTCCCACGTTGCTGATTCTCTAGCTTGTCCCTGACCATTAGTTTGCTTATTCCTTTGGTACTGCGCTACAATCTAGGATTTGACCCGGCTAGTTGGACAACTCTGCTGCCACCTGTGGTAGCCTTGCTGCTGCACTGCAGGCCAGCTCTGTTTAGGTGCAGTCCTGCTTCCACTCTACTGCCATTTTGTGGAGCCTGTACCTACCTGCATCACAGCAGCATGATAATAATAGTGCACACACCAGTCCTACTAATAAAGGGGGATCTTTTAGTCAGTATCTGACTAAGAGGAATCAACAGTAGTGATTCCGGTTTTGAAACTCAAGCAATAGAACTCACGAAAAACTTTAGAGATAGGGGTTACCCTTCAAAATAACTAAGAGGCACATAATAGAGATAAAGAAAAAACGCACGCTGAATTAATAAAAAAGCCAAGAACTGATATGATGAAAAGAAAACAGATTTATTTTTATTTTTAGAAATAACCCAAATATGAGTTTGATAAAGAATGCGATCAGAAAAAAATGGCATTTATTGGAAGGTGACAGAGACCTTAGTACTGTAGCTCAGAATAAACCATTAGTTACTTATAGAAGAAAGAAAAATATTGGCGACCTACTAGTGATAAAAAGACTTACAGCTGATATAAAAATATCTACATGGTTAACAGATAGTAAGCCAATAGGTAATTTTCGGTGTGGACATTGTTCATACTGTCGGCTGCAAATTACAGGAAAGGTTTTAAAATTAGGTAAAATTACGCATATAATAAAAGATTTCATCACAAGTCGTACGAATAACGTGGTACATGCAATTTTATGCCCTTGTCAGTTCTACTATATCGGAAAACAATTAGGCCACCATGCACACGCTTCAGGGAACATTCTATCATATAGACCCCTCAAAGTGGCTTCAAATGTGATGTGGTCCGTAAAAATAAAATGGTGTTGCAAAAATGAGAAATAGCTGGTCAATTTTTAACCCTTATAACTTCCTAACAAAAAAAAATTTTGGTTCCAAAATTGTGCTGATGTAAAGTAAACATGTGGGAAATGTTAGTTATCAAGTTTTTGCCGTATCTCTGTGATTTAAGGGCATAAAAATTCAAAGTTGGAAAATTGCGAAATTTTCAAAATTTTCACTAAATTTCCATTTTTTTCTCAAATAAACGCAAGTGATATGAATGAAATTTTACCACTAACATGAAGTACAATATGTCTCGAGAAAACATTGTCAGAATCATCAGGATCCATGGAAGCGTTTCAGAGTTACTACCTCATAAAGGGACAGTGGTCAGAATTGTAAAAATTGGCCCGGTCATGAACGTGCAAACCACCCTTGGGGGTAAGGGGTTAAGTGTGATCTGACAAAACATCATATAGCACTCGGACCAATGTTATTCTATGGCCGTGCACATGTCCACTTTTTTCCTCGGATCGATCTGGTCCAACTAAACAAAATGACAGCGTGCCTGAGATGGATCTGCTTATCGGATCGCACTCAACCATGTAAGCCAAAGAGTCCTTGAAAAACACCAGGTGGTACTCGGATGATATCTGAGTACAGTCCGATTTTGACGGATTGACAGAATGGAGAAAATGGAGATTTTTTTTCCCATCTTCTCGTCATCCGAGAGAATCGGATCACACTATGCTGGCACTCAGATCAAACTCTGATCATAGTGTGATTAGCATAACCTGCCCCGTAATCTTGAATTGTGTGACCCGAGCCAAATGGAAAAATATTCATAAATACAAAAAAATCGATATGTGCAATTCACAATGATACAGCAGTATATAATAATCTTAATAATAATAATCTTTATTTTTATATAGCGCTAACATATTCCGCAGCGCTTTATACAGTTTGCACACATTTTTCATCACTGTCCCCGATGGGGCTCACAATCTAAATTCCCTATCAGTATGTCTTTGGAGTGTGGGAGGAAACCGGAGTACCCGGAGGAAACCCACGCAAACACGGGGAGAACATACAAACTCCTTGCAGATGTTGTCCTTGGTGGGATTCGAACCCAGGACCCCAGCGCTGCAAGGCTGCAGCGCTAACCACTGAGCCACCGTGCTGCCCTATGTAGTATATGATTATTATATAGTTTTCCTATTGTGTATTAAATACATGAAAAGTGCTGTCTGTGCAGAAGTATGCTAATTAAGTATACAAGTGTTTTGTAATAGTACCATTAATGGGTCACCTGATCACAAGAGATCTACAGACCTCCAACCACGTAGAAGACGCCATCGTCGGTGGTTCTATCATATCCAAAGATTGTAGAACCCTGAGGATGAAGTCTTCTGTGTGTTGTTGCACTACTATGCTCATTGTGAGAGCCAAAATGTTATATACTTTGGGCATGGAAAAAATCCCCTATTTTTTAGCTCACATCACAGAGTGCTGGCTCTTTTTGTGCCTTTTCTGTTTATTATCTAACAGGTGGTAGATCGAGAGGCTTGCACACTAACTTGGTGGATTTAGTCAGGGACAGACTCAGACAGAATAGGGTGCTTGTGCAATATTTTGGTTGGGGACTGGAGTAAGATTTCTGGTGTGGAGCACGGAGACGCAGAACACTCTACAGATGCATCTGACTCCTACACATCCCCGATCAAAAGCGACCAGAAAATCCCTGATCTTGATGAGTCAGGATCTATATGTTTATTCTACATATAAAATGCCTTGATATGTAATTATCCTTCATGTAAAATTGACAATATATATTTATCAACAATATAGATGTATATTGATCCTTGGCATAGAAGTTACTTTGTGTCTGTAAGGCCGGGGTCACACTAACCGACGCAAAATACGGTCCGTAGTTTACATGCGTAATACGGATGAATGACCCCTAAATAGTGCTCCATATGTCATCCGTAAGAAAGGTGTGGTCGCGCATTTTGCGCATGTCAGCATCCGTATGTAATCTGTATGGCATCCGTATGGACTCCGTATGGCGAGATTTTCTCGCAGCCTTGCAAAATGGACATTTAACGGTTTTGAGGCCTGGCAACTATTTAAATCATTAGCCTGCACCCTATTTATTGGCTCAGGAACAGGTGGCTGCCTCCATTCTGTCCATTTGTGACCTTGCCTTGACTAGGTGTGTTGGGGTTGTATGTGCAACATGGCAAACAGTCTGACTTTCAACACAACTGAGCAGGTTCTCTTCAACTGGCTTTTGTCACGCCGCTTTGGCCAAAAATACCCAGTGATAGTGGATCCGCGGAGGAGGAGAGGCATGTGGGTCCATCTACTTTTGAGGCAACGACTCACAAGAGGTAATTTTCACCGCCTCTATTCTTCTCTGCGGGAGAATCCGGCTAAATTCTACCAATACTGTCGCATGAGCTTTGCAACATTTGATAGACTCTTGGAGACAGTGCGCCCTGGGATAACCTTTCAGGACACAAGGATGCGCAAAGCTATATCTGCAGAGGAGCGACTTCTACTCACAATACGGTATGTACTACACAACCATATTCTCTATGTTCATGATGTGTTGGTCAAAGTATGTATTTTTTGCTTCTTGGAGTAACTTTTATGTCCTCATCTTAGTCCACATATGTGTTAACTTACAGACCCGAATGTTATGTGTAATATGTACTGAATATCACTAACTCATTGTGCAAACAAAGATGTGTGTGTTATTTGCTCTGAAATCCTACCAAGTTTGTTATGTATGGACCTGTTTTGTAAATGTGTGCATTCTAAAATATTCCTTTTCTGTTGTTCTTCAGCTTCCTGGCCACTGGACTGTCTTATGCTGCCCTACACCATGAGTTTCTGATTGGAAGATCTACCATTTCAGGCATAGCCAGGTCAACATGTAGTGAAATCTGGACAAGACTACATCAAATCGTCATGCCCGAGCCCAGGATGGAAAACCGGTTGAGGATATCAAGGGACTTTGAGGAGGAATGCTAGTTTCCTAATTGTATTGGGGCCCTTGATGGCAAACATACCCGGGTGCGTAAGCCGCCGAACTCTGGCTCCCAGTTCTTCAATTATAAACAATACTTTTCTGTTGTATTGTTGGCTGTGGCCGACCCTCAATACAAGTTTATAATTGTTGACATTGGGGCCTATGGAAGGACGGGAGACTCTAGAGTCTTCAATACTTCCCTTATGGCTCGGTGGCTACGCACCAACTAGTTGGATCTACCACCACCACGCCAGCTACCAGGCTCCACTCAAGAATCTGTCCCTTATGTCCTTGTGGCAGATGAGGCGTTTCAGTTAACACGCAATGTCATGAAGCCATATCCCCGGCGCAACCTTGACCACAGGCGCAGAATTTTTAACTTGCGCCTATCACGTGCTCGGCGATGGAGTGTTCCTTTGGCATTCTTTGTGCCAAATGGCATGTACTTCAGTCTGCCATTCAGCTGAGTGAACAAAATGTTAATGAAGTGGTGAAAGCCTGTGTGGTTCTTCATAACTTCACCAGGATACATGATTGTTCCTCCTCTGCTGGTGTTGTGCGTGGGCCGGACAATGTGCGTAGGGTGAGACCATCTATCAACCCTCAACGTAGATCGCTCTCTGGCCTCCAAGTGCGTGATATTTTCACTAATTACTTTCTGGCACCTGAGGGTGAAACTTCTTGGCAAGAGCATGCTGTCTCTATGTTGTAAATTTTGGTTTGTTGTGTGTCCAAAAATATATATTTCTACCCCTTCTGAATCTATGACTGTTTAATTGCATTGGTAAGCGTATGTTGATACGGTTTTCGAGAATTGAGACAGAGACGTAAAGTGTAGTAGACAAATTTTTACTTTTGCCTTTTTTTATGTTTTTTTTTCTTAAAGGCAAACATATTCTTGCCCTATGTAAAACTTGGGCAATGGGCCAAATTGGCCATTTTGCAGATTTGAACATTGTTGCAAAATAAACCTTACAAACATATCCAGCAAAAGATATAATGCAATAACAACATTGCAACATTAGACAATTGGATTCAAAAGTCAAAAAGAGGAGGTCTCCATCATCAAAATGATATAAAAAATATAATACAAACATTTATTATGAATGTTTTCAAATCATATTAATAAGCCACCATGACAGGCAAGGCTACTTACGCGTTTCTGAGACATATTACATGTCTGCAAAAAGACAATCAGCGCACTATACAGGGAAACTCAAAGGATCACATTACAATACTCACTTGATAATACATAGAGAGAGCGTGAAGTTCTTGAGGCTGTTTGCCTTGATTTGGAAAGAAAGTTAGCTGCCCACAAATTTATGAATTTTATATGGAAAGCACGCCTTTTCTATGTATTATCAAGTGAGTAGTCTATTTTGATCCTTTGACTTTACCAGTATAGCGCGGTGAAATATTGTATTTCTTACAGACATGTTATAGAATCATAGAATCGTAGAGTTGGAAGGGACCTCCTGGGCCATCTGGTCCAACCCCCTGCTCAAAGCAGGATTCGCTAAATCATCCCAGTCAGATGTCTGTCCAGCCTCTGCATGAAGACTTCCATTGAAGGAGAACTCACCACTTCTCGTGGCAGCCTGTTCCACTCATTGATCACTCTAACTGTCAAAAAGTTTTTTCTAATATCTAATCTGTGTCTCCTCCCATTCAGTTTCATCCCATTGCTTCTAGTCTTTCCTTGTGCAAATGAGAATAAAGTTGATCCTTCTACAATGTGACAGCCCTTTAGATATTTGTAGACAGCTATTAAGTCTCCTCTCAGTCTTCTCTTTTGCAAACTAAACAATCCCAAATCCTGCAACCTTTCCTCATAAGACAGGGTTTGCAGACCGGTCACCATTCTGGTTGCTCTTTTCTGAACTTGCTCCAGTTTGTTGATGTCTTTTTTTAAAATGTGGTGCCCAAAACTGGACACAATATTCCAGATGAGGTCTGACCAAAGAGGAGTAGAGGGAAATAATGACTTCACATGATCTAGACTGTATGCTTCTGTTAATACATCCTAGAATTGCATTTGCCTTTTTTGCTGCTGCATCACACTGTTGACTCATATTCAGTCTGTGATCTATTAGTATACCCAAATCTTTTTCACATGTGCTGTTGCTTAGGCCTATTCCTCCCATTCTGTATATGCTTTTTTCATTTTTATTGCCCAGATGTAGTACTTTGCATTTTTCCCTGTTAAAAACCATTCTGTTAGTTGCTGCCCACTTCTCCAGTTTATTTATATCTTTTTGAATCCTCTCTCTCTTCTCTAGTATTAGCTATCCCTCCTAGCTTTGTGTCATCAGCAAATTTAATCAGTTTACCCTCAATTCCTTCATCTAAATTGTTGATAATATGTCTCAGAAGCGCGTAAGGTAGCCTTGCCTGTCATGGTGGTTTATTAATATGCTTTGAAAACCTACATAATAAATGTTCGTTTTATAGTTTTTACATCATTTTGATGATGTAGAGCACCTCTTTTTTACTTAGGATTGTGATTTTTAGCACCAGTTGTAACACACTGGACATCTCCTGCCATCAGTCCGCTTATGGACACTGATGTACAGTATGCATCAACAATTTGCATGTTTGTAGCCACTTATAAATTGTGGAATGTTGGGGAAGGAGAAGGCGGAATAGCAGCCTGTGGTTGCTGCTGACTATTTTGAGCAACATCGCCCTGTGTGGGGGCATACTGTTGCCCATGATGTTGGTACTGACCTTCCTCCTGTGATTGTTGGGGGTAGTGGCCAGAGTAATACTGCTGAGGGGCTTCTTGTTGGGGCGGGTAGGCCCGTGTCTCATACCCACCAATATAACCATGTCGTCCCCAACCAGGTTGGGATCAGCCTCCAACACTGGGTGGTAAAAAGTGGCCATATTGGTGGGGTTGGCTAGAGGCAGACATATGTTGCTGCTGTAGGGAAGGTTGGGGTAGGGGGAGGAAGGGGGTGAGGTGTAGGGCCACGTACTTGAGGATGTTCAGACCCTGCTTGAGCAAGCATCTGTGTGGGTGGTCTCATGCGCATAAGATTTCAGGGGGAAAGCTGCCACCTCTCCAGATATTCAAAAAGCTCATATGGGGTATTGGGGGGGTGTGCTTGCATCAAGCAGGATCTGAAAACATCCTCGAATACGGAGACTCACCTCACGGGAAAGGGCACGGAGATAATGGGCAAGGCTACGTGAGTAGGCCTCCTCCCCATCATTTGCATTGACTCTAGATAGGTAATTTAGGACCCCAGTGTCCACATTGGTCCTGGTATCTTGAACAGCCATCTGCCGCCTTCTTCGTCCTCGCCGGGATGTTACAGCAGCCTGTGGGGAGCCCCGGATCTGGGCAGTTGGGCTGCTGCTCATGTTGCCCTGCTCCTCCAGTATGGGTGATGGGCCAGCAGCAGACGGTCCTGGTGGTGATGTTTGTTCTGCAGGCAATGGGTTCTCCTGTGATGACTCTTCACCCATGCTTCTTGTTGGTGGAGAAGATGGGCCAGCCACCTCATCCCCTACAGGATCAATTATGGCCTCTGTCTCTGAGCCCGTTCCTCGATCCGTAAGGTTGGATTGAGTTCTATTATGAAATAGAACAGAGCCAAAAATACATCAATATTTTTGGCCCTGTAAAGTATGGGTGCAATGTGGTGTGAGGTATCTACTTACGGTCTCAGATCCAGAATTGGGGCGAGGAAGGAGAGGCGGTCATAATATACGTTTTTTCTTTTGACGTAGCCCGCATCCCCACTCCTGAACCGCTGCTGACGTTCCCGCTGGCACTGATCCCAGATGCTGCGCCAGCATTTCATAACATCTTCCACTGCAATGTGACAGGAAATATTATCAATTTCACATATTTGATCGGTCACATTTGCTACCAGTAGTCTAGGCATGTGGCCTTCTGGGGTGTGCTTTCTAGGCAGGGTGGCATATCTAATTGGCCCATCCAGGCCCGATACACAGGGTCTGAATAGTTCATGTATCAAGTAACTACACTTAATAGCTTAGTTGGCTAAGAGGATGAGGAGCTTGTGGCCTGGGCTAAATTATGGCAGTGTGAAACTATGTGTCACATCAAAATCTACCCGCCTCATGAGGAAAAAAGTAGAAGCACAGGAAGGGGAGGGGGGCAGAATCTGTATGCATTTTTGGTTGTGAGGTAATTTTAATCATTTTTGGGCCTTGTACTTACTCAGTTTCTGCTGCTCCTCACGTGGCCGATCACCAAAGTCATGGAACATCTGACGACATATGCGCCTCCATGACGCCTCCTTTCTTGCCCGGTTTGCATAATTGGCATCTCGTTGGTCCCAGAGTCCTGGCCGCTCCTGTACCAGTACAATGAGCATCTCCACATTTAGGAAATATGGCGCCATGACGCTGCTGTACTCTGTGAAGGCTGACTTCCTGGATGTCTGGAGAGCTATTTGAGGTGATTTGCATGTCTAGGCTTCCTGATGATGGATTGGGCCATTTCCTGTCACAAGCCAAAAGACCTGCGTATTTCTCGCAAGTCACATGTGTGGTTCGTGTGTAATCCGTATTTTTTGCGCACCCATAGACTTGCATTGGCGTATTACGGGCGTAGTACGTTGACAATCGCAGCATGCTGCGATTGGCACAGACCGTAGAATACGCCCGAGAAATATACGGCTGTTGGGAGCAAACCCATAGAGAATAATTTGTCCGTGTGTAATGTGTGCTTTTAACGCCTCTCACTCGTCCGTATTCCTCGCCAGTGTGACCCCGGCCTAAGGCTACTTTCACACTTGCGTTTTTTGCGCTGCGTTTTTGCGCAAAAATGCGCAAGCGGTTTTTTCCTATACTTAACATGGGTGCGCAATGTCACGCGTTTGTATGCGCATGCGTTTTTTTGTAGTGTGCGCCCGAGCGCACAAAATGCATCTTGTTGCATTTTTTGTGCATCTGATATGTCTCAAAAAAACACATGCGCACGCATTGCACACGAAATTCACCCAAAACCCATTAAAGTCTATGGGAGCGCTGACGTGCGCATAGTCATGCGCACGTCAGCGCAAAAAAAAAACATGCGCAAAAAACAAGAAAACGCATGATACTTTTTTTGCGCATTTGCACTGCGCACGCAGCACAGCGCAAAAAAAAGCAAGTGTTAAAGTAGCCTAACCCAGATATAAACATTTCTTCATGTATTTATCCTTTATATATGTGTATAATTATATAGCTATCCTAGATAGAAATGTATCATAATATTTTTACTCTATACATAGGAATGTAAACTAGATGTAAATTTATCATCATGTATTTTACAGATGTTTGATTTTAGATGAATCCTTTATACAGGTGTAGTATTATAAAGCTACACTATATACAGATGTAGGATTAAAAAGATACCCTATATACAGGTGTAGTATTATAAAGATACCCCATATACAGATGTAGGATTATAAAGATACCCTATATACAGATGTAGGATTATAAAGCTACACTATATACAGATGTAGGATTATAAAGCTACACTATATACACGTGAAGGACCATAGAGCTACACTATATAGAGATGATGTGTCACGAAGCCACCACTCAATGTGTCCTGCACGCAGTTAATGACAGCTGTGAGGGACAGCTCAGCCATCCAATCTGAGGCTAGAGCGTGCTGAGCTGTCAGTATTGTGAGTGACAGATCAACCACCAGTCAGGGCAGGGGACGTGATGGGATTCTTCCAGGTGTCTCCTGTTCTGGGTGATTAACTGGATATTTAGCTAGCTGTCAGCTTCTGATTAATTGTCAGTCATAGCTACTACCCTATCTCATGGCTTGTCCATGAGTAGTGACTCGGCGTCACATTTATGAATCAGTGTCACATTATGACTGGCCCTATACATTTTTTTCCCATGAGTATGGACTGAATTTGTACACTTTGCAATCAGGTGGCGAATCTGTCCGAGATGATTCAGAATCTGGACAAAGGTAGAAACTGGGAAAGAAAAAGCGCATTAGGGTCTTATCAGATGACAGTGGGGTGTCAGGAAAAGGGGAGATACATTCACCTTGCTAGGTTGCTAAATGGCAACACATAATGGGCATATAAAACAGCTGCTGCACAGATATCTGTCATGAGGATGACCATAGATACACAGAGGAAGACGGAGGTATCACTCATTCACTACTGATATCAAAATATCTGTGAAATTAAAACTTATTTAGACAGGTTTAAAAGTCAACGGGTTTCGAGGTCACGCAGTACCTCTTCATCAGATAAAGAGGTCCTGCGTGACCTTGAAACGCGTTGACTTTTAAACCTGTCAAAATAAATGTTTTCATTTCACCGATATTTCAATATCAGCAGTGCATGAGTATGTGAACATGCGTTTATGTGCTGCATGTATACCAACTCAAACCAAGATGAATTTTTGTGTTTTATTCTTAGTATGTTTGCATTCTGTGCAAGCCAGGGTGTGGCTTCCCTCTCCTGAGCAGGCCTTTTGTCTGCCCTTGTGTGCAAATGTGGGGAGGAGGACTCCTATATAGTGATTGGGCCGGAACCAAGGGGACTGCCATCAGGGTTCCTGAAGGAATCACACCAGGGGGATGACAAAGGGAGACACGACTAAGAGTGTCAGGGCAACAGGGGGTGGGGCTAGGATAAAAGGAGCAGGGGGCGCGCTCAGGTGTCACTTGACAGAGAGCCGGACAACAGGCAGGAAGCCGTGTGAGACAGAGAGGACCGAGGGAGCAGACGTTGTGTTCTGGAGAGACCGACAGGGGTCTGTGAAAGGAAAGCTGCACACTCACCGACTAGTGACACGTGAGAGACTTTCACCGGCGGTCGCTCCCCTCATACGGTCGCATACAGCCGCCGCCGCTGTTTCCCTCCCTTCTGTGACAAGTCTGCGACCTCCAGTGACCGCTGCGACTACAGACCATTCCGCTACAGCGGTCAGGACACTGCCCCCCTGCCTTCTCTCCCAGTTGCGGCCCTGTCATCACCTCGCTACAGGTGGTCGTAGAGGCCCCCATCCGGTTTGCTAAGGGACCCTGAGCAGAGGTTGATGAACGGTTATATTTAAAGACTGCGCCATAACTGCAAGGAGACGCCTCTTGTGTCCATTGGCACCGTTTCTTCAGGGCCTGTTGCGCCCCACCTGCACAGTTTCTTCAGGGCCTGTTGCACCCCACCGGCACCATTTCTTCAGGGCCTGTGGCGCCCCACCGTCACAGTTCCCTCAAGGCCTGTTGCGCCTCACGGGTATAGGTTCTCCAGGGCCTGTTGTGCCCAAACCTCCCTGGAATACCGAGGTGTCGAGGTGACAGCATCAGCGACCTCTAAGCGGCCCCATCTGCGACTTCGAGCTACTCATGGAAAGATAAGTGACCTATAGGAATAAGTACCCTAGTTTTGTCTTACTCAGTCCTTCGACACCCGGACTAGCTGGGTTGCTCCCAGTTAATATAAAATATTTTGTTTATTTGTTTTGAGTCCCTGCGTGGACAAATTGTTGTTACCTCTTTTTATTGGTTCAGCAGAGCCCCTGCGGCTCCAAGTTATAAAGGTTGATTATATACCCTGTCTCATGTCTCGTCACTTGGCGTAGTCGGCAGGATGCAGTCTCCGAGCACGGACAGTGGTGGCCCAGATCAGGGCGGGGCTGTAAACTCTACAACTAATGAGGGTCCCCGTACCAGCATTTCATTGGGGGCCATGCTGAACAACCTGCCTAGATTTTCCGGCTCCATTACTATGTTATGGAGCTGGACAGAGCGGATGCGGGGGCTCTTTCGGATGCACCCAATGACCCCTGACTTGGAAGCCGAAGTGGCACTCATGGCCCTAGACGGGGAGGTGCATAGGTCAGTGATGTTGAAACCTCCGGGGCACCGCAACACTTTTAAAAAAGTGTTACAGATAGTGGAACAGACCGACGGGGATCCCACTAATGTGGGAGAGTTAAGGACCCGTCTGGTTAGTCGGATGCAGGCAGAAGGGGAGACGATCACTCAGTACATGAATGTCCTCCAAGAATTACATACTGCTATTGAAAGAAAAGACGGGGTAGGGGTAGGACCTGTTGACATTACCCTACGTGACCTACTGGTGACTGGACTGCGAGATCCACTAATAAAGCAGGCATTACGGGAGCAGATCAGAATGAACCCCCAAATAGACTTTACAGAAGTTTCCCGGGTTCGAGAGCAAGAACAGTGGATGACGGTCCCCATGGGGAAGGTCCGAGGTGTGGAGGCCTCCTCGAACGCAGTGGAGGAACCTCAGTGGGTGGAGGAGATGAAGCGAGAATTGAAAAATATTAAGGGCGAGTTGGCCGAAGTAAAGAGAAGAACAGAAGCTGGGATTGGACGACCTAGCTTTAATCCCGGCCCCTAGGGGTCACGCTCCCCGCGGGGTGGTCAGTCTATGTCGGCCCGGTGTTGAGTGTGGAGAACCAGGTCACTTTGCCCGGGAGTGTCTGCGGCGTGGGAGATACCCACCCCGGCGGCCATTAAACTAAAGGGCTCCGGGCTGGGAGGACGCCGCTCGGAGCCGAAAACCACAACTAGAGGTGGTGGAAGTCCCGAAGATTTGGTAGCAAAGTGTCCAGTGGTTTGGGCAGAAGTGGAGGGCCGGGCCGTCCGGTGTCTGGTGGACACGGGGTTACAAGTAACCACTATGCCCGCAACGTACTTTCAACAAAACTTTCTGGAGGCAGCAAGGCCTCAGTGGGGGCCCATGATCAGATTAATAGCCGCCAACCAACTGCCGGTCCCGGTTGCCGGGGTAGTGTGGGTGCAGGTGACGGTGTGTGGTAAACCCCTTGGTCGCAGAGGGGTGGTGCTGACTCAAGGAGAAGCTGATCCACGACACCCCGTCACCCTAGGCATAAATATTTTACGAGAATTTGGCAACCTGTTGCTTAATGATCCCACACAAAAGATACTGAAGCAGTGGGGTTCTCGCACAGCTCAAGGACAGGTATTCCAACAGCTGGTGTGAGGTGCGCGGGTGCATCGGGACTGCCGGAAAGGCAAGGCTCTAGGCAAGGTCATCGCGTCAGCGGCTCCCCTGCTTGTACTACCTCCTGGGCAGACCCTGGTGACCCTACCAATTCGAGCCTCGATACCTTTGGAGGGCGTGGAGGTGCAGGTGGAGCCGTGTCACTCGGAGCGCTTGCCTCCTGGCATACTGGTGGCCCGTTCCCTGGCTACCGTGCAAAAAGGAACCGTCCTGGTACGCTGCGTTAACCTTGAAGACCGAGACATCGTTTTAAAAGCGCGGACTGAACTGGCCAAACTAGTAAGGCCCTTAGAGGAAGTACTGCCTGCTCCTGCGGTTCAATTGCGAATACACCCTGAGGATCCGTGGGAAGTCACGATTCGAACCCTACAGACCACCGAAGTCTCGGCTCAGGAGAAGGATCAAAATATTCTGGAGCAGATGCGGGCCGAGCTTTCTGGGTTAACTGCAACCCAACTCTCACAGGTAAAAACATTGCTTGGACAGTACCACAAAGTATTTGCTAGTCATGAAGAAGATTTTGGGTATACCACCGCTATTACTCATGAAATTCCCACAGCAGGAGCGGCCCCTATCCGGGAACGATATCGACAGATACCTCCACAACTCTATCAAGAAGTAAAAACTTTGCTGGCCCAAATGCTGCGAAAAGTGGTGATACGGGAGAGTTAAAGTCCCTGGGCGGCTCCAATCGTGTTGGTCCGGAAGAAAGATGGCACACTACGGTTCTGTGTGGACTATCGGAAACTGAATGCTTGCACTATTAAAGACTCGTATCCACTGCCCCGCATAGAAGAATCCTTGTCAGCCTTGGAAAAGGCAACATACTTTTCGACCCTGGACTTAGCCAGTGGGTACTGGCAGGTGCCCATGTCAGAAGAAGATAGAGCCAAGACGGCGTTCATATTGCCCATGGGACTATTTGAGTTTAATCGGATGCCGTTTGGACTGGCCAACGCCCCCGGGACCTTTCAGCGGTTGATGGAGCGGTGTCTAGGAGATCTCAATTTTGAGGCCATGTTGATCTACCTGGACGATATTATCGTCTATGCCGCCACATTCGAGGACCACCTGAAGTGTTTGGGGCAGGTACTCAGCCGGCTGCAAAAGTACGGGTTGAAGGTGAAGCCCCAGAAATGCCACCTATTTCACTCCCAGATTGAGTATCTGGGTCATGTCGTTTCAGCAGAGGGTGTGACGCCATCCTGGGAGAAGGTTGCTGCTATCCAGGAATGGCCTACCCCCGAGACGGTAAAAGATGTGCGGGCTTTTCTGGTGTTAGTCGGATATTACTGTCATTTCATAAAGAATTTTGCACGTCGAGCTCGAGCCCTGCACGACCTGCTAAAGGGGGCTCCCGCTGGGGCCAATGGACGACGAATCCAGTGGCAACACCCTCAGGAAGAGGCCTTCCGAGACCTCAAGGCTGCACTCTCAGATGCCCCAGTGTTAGCTTATGCGGACTTCTCACAACCATTCATCCTACACACTGACGGGAGTCTTCATGACCTGGGGGCTGTGTTGTCACAAGTGCAAGACGGCCGGGAGAGGGTGATCGCATATGGAAGCCGCTCACTCCATGACTCAAGCGTAACCCTGACAATTACAGCTCCTTCAAGCACATGCTCCTTGCAGTGGTGTGGGCCATGACGGAGAGATTTGCAGAGTACCTAGCGGGCTCCGAGGAGGTGGTGCGAACGGACAACAACCCGCTGGCTCATTTGGAAAACGCCAAATTGGGGGCTCTGGAACAGCAATGGGTGGCGTGGATGGCGAAGTTCAATTATAAAATCATCTACAAAAGAGGGGCCGAGAATGTTCATGCTGACGCCCTCTCCAGGATTCGACATACAACTCCGTTGCAGAATCGAGACAAAGAATTAGAAGGAGAAGAAATACCATTCACCCTCACCGCTGCCGTGCTCACAAATGTCAATCCAAAAGTATCTACCCCAGAGACCCCCAGAGGCATACTGGAACAATCTCGGAATAAGTGGATACAACAACAACAAGACGAGGAAGTTGGACTTCTCCGGACGTGGGTCGCCGTTGGCCAATTGCCCACTGATACTCGATGACAAACTTTGACCCAAGACCTGTCGCTGATGCTGCGACAAAGGGAGAGGTTGGTTATCCGAAAGGGACTATTGTACCGTAAAATAACATCACAAGCAACCTTAATGACGGTTTGGCAGGTGGTTACGCCCGGAACTCAACTACACGAACTGGCTCGAGAGGCTCACGAAAAAGGGCCCACTTTGGAGTTAAAAAGACATTGCAATGGTTGCAACAGAAAGCTTATCACCCACGTTTGCCGGTTGTTGTGGACGAAGTTTGCCGGACTTGCCTCTTATGTGAATTGGCCAAACCGCCCGCTCAGCACGCCGCAACACAGACAATTGTGACTTCAGCACCCCTTGAACTCCTAACGGTGGATTACCTGACCATTGGTCCTGCATTCCAGGGATACGAACACTGCCTCGTCATGGTGGATCATTTCACCAAGTTCGCTGTGGTCACCCCTACTCGAGACCAAACCGCGGAGTCGGCCGCCTCCGCAATTTGCAGAAACTTTATACAAGTGTACGGTTGTCCTCAATGTATACATTCCGACCAGGGAGCATGTTTTTTGGGAAAAGTTATGGAGGAACTGCATCATCTCTATGGGATTGACAAATCCTGGACCACACCGTATCACCCGCAAGGAAATGGGGCTTGTGAACGATTTAATCGGACATTGATTCAAATGCTGCGTACCCTGGAGAGTGACAAGAAGGCTCGGTGGCCCAAATATGTTTCTGAACTGGTATGGGTTTATAATAACCGGGTACATCGAGTTACTGGCTATACCTCTTATTCCCTGCTGTTTGGACGAGAGGGTAAAGGGATCATGGAGGTGGAGTTGGACCCCGAAGAGCCTCAGCCCTGGACCGGAGTGTCGTCCTGGGTCCGAAATCATCGCCACAGGCTGCAAACTCTCCACCGAATCGTACATACCAAACTGCAAGACTGGGAACACCCAGGGAAGAATACAACTCCACCTCCTCAGCTCCAAAGCGGGGACCGTGTGCTTGTACTAGATCAACGCCCCCAGAACAAACTGGATTCGCGTTGGGAAAAGAGTCCTTATCGGGTACTACGCCGTATCCATCCGGCCCGAGCAGGATGAAACACTGCTCACCCGTATTGTGCATCATAATATGTTACGCCCGTGTATTTCCACCGACCCGAAACTACTGGAGCTCATCCCGGTGACATCTGAACCGGCGTCCATATGCTGGGACCCGGACGACGACGAAGATTTCCCTCCAGAACCCAGAGGCACTTCACTCAATAATGAGCCAGTTGACACAATTAGCCCGCCTGCACCATTCAGCCCACCAATGTCCACCACCCCAGAAGACTCCACCCCAGTCGAACTAAGACGCTCCGAGCGGTCAACAGCTGGTAAACCCCCTGAACGTTATGAACAAGACCAGTTCGTATTGGAATGAACATTGATACCTCCGCAGACCTGTTTCAATAGACTAAGGCCCTCGCCCGAGGACTGGCGAGCTTACAGGGTGGAGGAATGTGGGGAGGAGGACTCCCATATAGTGATTGGGCCGGAACCAAGGGGACCATCATCAGGGTTCGTGAAGGAATCACACCAGGGGGATGACAAAGGGAGAGACACGACTAAAGGTACTGTCACACTAAGCGATATCGCTAGCAATATCGCTATAACTTGTGACGTTATAGCGATATTGCTAGCGATATCGCTGTGTCTGATACTTACCAACGACCCGCTCCCCCGCTGGTTATCGCTGATCGCGCGAGAACATCCTGGACTGTTTCTCGTCGTCAGCTTCCTGCGGCACTTCCTGTGGAGAGACGAGCGTGGAGCCGGGCGGGAGGACGTCAGGATCGCCTAGTGTGACATGTAAGTAGCGACCCCCGTCCCCAGCGATGTCGCTGGTGAGATCTGCCTGTGTGGCAGCTCACTAGCGACCACTTAGCGATGTACCAGCGGTCCTGGCCGCGTCATATCGCTGGTCAGGATCGCTGGTACATCGCTAAGTGTGACAGTACCCTTTGGGTGTCAGGGCAACAGGGGACGGGGCTAGGATAAAAGAAGCAAGGGGCGAGCTCAGGTGTCAGTTGACAGAGAGCCGGACAACAGGCATGAAGCCGTTGTGTTCTGGAGAGACCGACAGGGGTCTGTGAACGGAAAGCTGCACACTCACCGACTAGTGACACGTGAGAGACTTTCACCGGCGGCCGCTCCCCTCATACAGCCGCCCCCGCTGTTTCCCTCCCTGCTGTGACAAGTCGGCGACCTCCAGTGACCGCTGCGACTACAGACCATTCCGCTACAGCGGTCAGGACACTGCCCCCCTGCCTTCTCCCCCAGTTGCAGCCCTGTCATCACTGGCCCCTGGGGCCCCCGTCTGGTTTGCTAAGGGACCCTGAGCAGAGGTTGGTGAACGGTTATATTTAAAGACTGTGTCTTAACTCCGCGGTGAGAAGAGAGCTGCAAGGAGACGCCTGTTGCGTCCATCGGCACCGTTTCTTCAGGGCCTGTTGCACCCCACCAGCACAGTTTCTTCAGGGCCTATTGTGCCCCATCGGCACCGTTTCTTCAGGGCCTGTTGCGCCCCACCAGCACAGTTTCTTCAGGGCCTGTTGCGCCCCACCGGCACCATTTCTTCAGGGCCTGTTGCGCCCCACTGTCACAGTTCCCTCAAGGCCTGTTGCGCCTCACCGGCATAGGTTCCCCAGGGCCTGTTGTGCCCAAACCTCCCCGGAATACCTAGATGTCAAGGTGACAGCATCAGCGACCTCTAAGTGGCCCCATCTGCGACTTCGAGCTACGCATGGAAGGATAAGTGACCTATAGGAATAAGTACCCTAGTTTTGTCTTACTCAGTCCTTCGACCCCCGGACTAGCCGGGTTGCTCCCAGTTAATATAAAATATTTTGTTTATTTGTTTTGAGTCCCTGCGAGGACAAATTGTTGTTACCTCTTTTTATTGGTTCAGCATAGCCCCTGCGGCTCCACGTTATAAAGGTTGATTATACAAACCATACCCTGTCTCGTGTCTCGTCACTGCATCCTGTGAACCTGCTCAGACCCTACACATTGTTGGGTCTGGTCTCTCATCTTCCTCTTGACAATACCCCATAGATTATCTTTTGGGTTAAGATCAGCCAATCAAGCACAGCAATACTGTTCTTTATAAACTATGTATTGGTACTTTTGGCAGTGTGGACAGGTGACAAGTCCTGCTGGAGAATGAAATTTCCATCTCCGAAAAGATGGACGGTGGAGGAAAGCATGAAGTGCTCTAAAATTTCCTGGTAGATGGCTGCCCTGACTTTGGTCTTGATAAAACACAGTGGACCTACACGACTAGATGACATGGCTCCCCAAACCATCACTGATTGTGGAAGCTTCACACTAGACCTCAAGCAGCTTGGATTGTGGCCTGTCCACTCTTCCTCCAGACTCTGAGACCTTGATTTCCAAATGAAATGCAAAATTTAGTTTCATTTGAAAGCAACACCTTGGACCACTGAGCAACAGTCCAGTTCTTTTTCTCCTTGGCCCAGGTAAGACGCTTCTGGTGTTGTCTTTGGGTCATGAGTGTCTTGACACAAGAAATACGGCACTTGTAGCCCATGTCCTGGATACGTCTGTGTGTGGTGGCTCTTGAAGCAATGACTCCAGCAGCAGTCCACTCCTTGTGAATCTCCCCCAAATTTTTGAATGGCCTTTTCTTAACAATCCTTTCAAGGCTGCGGTTTTCCCGGTTGCTTGCGCACCTTTTTCTACCACACATTTTCCTTCCACTCAACTTTCCATTAATATGCTTGGATACAGCACTCTGTGAGCAGCCAGCTTCTTTAGCACTGACCTTTTGTGGCTTACCCTCCTAGTGGAGTGTGTCAATGACTGCCCTATGGATATCTGTCAAGTCAGCAGTCTTCCCCATGATTGTGGAGCCTACTGATACAGACTAAGGAACCTTTTTACACACTTAGAAAGCTTTTTTTTTATGAATTATTCTATTTTACTGAGATAATGACTTTTGGGTTTTCATTGGCTATCAGTCATAATCATCAACATTTACATAAATAAACACTTGAAATAGATCACTCTGTAATGGCTCTATATAATATGAGTTTCACTTTTTGTTTTGAAGAACTGAAATAAATTAACTTTTTGATGATATTTGATCCTCATGGAGGAGCTGAGTTGACTCATTCCTCACAGAAGTTGAAAAAGCGCAGATATCCAGATTAAACAATGAACAGGGCATACAATATAGCTTCTAAGAGAAGTCGCACTGATTTACTCACTCCCACTTTGAATAAACAAATTGATAGTCAATTCCAACGTAAACCACTTGCGTGTTTTCAATACAGTCCTCAGTTCTATAGGATTAAAGATATTATTAAAAAATATTTGCCCGTCCTCCATGAGGATCAAACCTTGGGCACAATTTTACAATCTGGTTGCAACATAGTTGTCAGAAGAGCACCTACAATTGGTAATTGTTTCTCCTAGTATGTATGTCTCAGGAACTAAAAGAGAAACTTGGCTCAGCTGCAAAGGCTTTTTTACATGTGGTAGAATGGGTTGCAAAACATGTAGACAGTCGGCTAACATTAAAACATTTAACAATTGCAATAACAAAAAAAATTCACTCTAAAAAAATTTATTAATTGCAATTCTAATCATGTGATCTACAAAATTGATTGTACTTTATGTCATAAATTATACATAGGATATACTACTCGCAAACCAAAGAAGTGGATTTCGGAACGTTTATATGATATATCTGATGTTACTAGTGATAATCATAATATTTCTTCTGTAGCAAAACATTTTATACTCTACTAGCTGAAGAGCCCGGCGCTGCCCGGGCATAGTAACTAACTGTGGTTAGTTATAACAAATTATAATTATCCTCCATTCCATAGTCCCGCGCCCATATACCCATCATACTTATCCACCATCCCATAGGCCCGTGCCCATATACCCATCATACATATCCTCTATCCCATAGGCCCGTGCCCATATACCCATCACACCTCCTCCATCCCATAGGCCCGTGCCCATATACCTATCATACATATCCTCCATCCCATAGTCGAGTGCCCATATACCCATCACACATCCTCCATCCCATAGTCCCATGCCCATATACCCATCACACATCCACCATCCCATAGTCCCATGCCCATATACCCATCATACATATTCGCCATCCCATAGTCGAGTGCCCATATACCCATCACACATCCTTCATCTCATAGTCCCATGCCCATATACCCATCATACATATCCGCCATCTCATAGTCCCGTGCCCATATACCTGTCATACATATCCTCCATCCCATAGTCCAGTGCCCATATACCCATCACACATCCTCCATCCCATAGTCCCGTGCCCATATACCCGTCATACATATCCTCCATCCCATAGTCCAGTGCCCATATACCCATCACACATCCTCCATCCCATAGTCAACCATTGTGACATCATAATGAGGCAGGGCTTGCAACCTATGATGACATCAGCGTCGCCATGGCAACCATTGTGACATCATAATGAGGGGCGGGGCTTGATGCGCACACACTGTTTCCCCATTATGTAGATAGGGGCATTATGACATCATAATGAGGGGCGGGGCTTGACGCGCACACACTTTTTCCCAGTATGTAGACGGGCAAAATTGTTTGGTGAATTGGAACGCTCGGGGTTAAAATTTCGCCTCACAACATAGCTTAGGATGCTCTCGGGGTCAAGATGTCTGACTGTGCCAAATTTTGTGGCTGTAGCTGCGACGGTGCGGATGCCTATCCCGGACATACACACACACACACACACATACATACACACACACATACACACACATACATACATACATGAGCTTTATATATTAGATTTGGTTCTTTTTACCAGGTTGGTTGCCATGCACACCTGAATTTTTTATGCTCTTATGTCATCGGGATATAGTTTAGCATGACAGGAGCACACACTACCCCGTGTTTTTGGATTTTGTTTTTGTTGTTGTTTTTTGATCACTGATTAACCCCTTAACGTCCATTGACGGGCATAGCCAGTCATGGCAGGATGTAAGTTCCCGCACCATGACAGACTATACCCGTCATGCATTTAAACTGTCACTGCGTGTAAATACGCAGTGACAGTTCAGCGCCAACAGCTGTCATAGACAGCTGACAGGTACAGGAAGAGGTGCGCGGACCCAGAGCACTGTGATTGGTCAGTCAATCTGACTGACCGATCACAGCATGATCAGGCAGGAGATGCTGAAATTTCAGCATCTCCTGCCCGGAAAGTGCAGTAGCTCAGTGCTGCTAGTGGCTGAGCTTCCTGCACTAACAGCCAGAAGTGGCGTCCGTGCCGCCCCTGGCTGTTAACCCCCTGAATGCTTCGATCAGGTGCAATCACAGCGTTCAGTAGGGAGGCAGAGGGTCGGGGGCTCCCTCTGTCTTCAGATCGGCGTCCCAGCTATGTAATCGATGGGCCCGATCTCTGCCATGATAACCCGGGGTTGTCTTGACAACCCCCGGGTCATCCAACTATGGAAAGCCTCTGAGACCATACTCACAGCATGGTCTCAGAAGCATTCAGCATAGGCATAATACAATGCAGTGCTTGAGCATTGCAATGTATTATGTTATGTTTGAGTCACCGTAGAAGGCAAAAACAGAAATGCTAGCTAAGTCCAGAAAACCAGAGCAGTTGGCAGCTATCGGATTGCAGACCCCTGATCCTATCACAACAACTAACAATAGCCGTGGGGGGTTCCTACGATGCCCTAGACCCCTCGATCAAAGCCGGAGAATTAAATAGGCCTACAGAAAGAAAGGGGAAATCTAAACTGCCCCAGAGCAGACCCCAAAGCAATAGGCAGCCCCCAACATATAATGACGGTGAAGCAAGATGAAAACACTAACACAGACAGAAACATAGACTGAGCAAAGACGGGGCCCAAACCACCTAGATAGGAAAGGACAGGAAGGCTGCTGTCTGCAATCCGTGAAAAACCCTATGAAAATAAGAGCCAACAGACTGACAGTGAAAAAGGCCCTGAAGACGCTAGGCTTCAAAAAAGCTATGTCAATACTCAGGAATATTCTGAAGACAGAGCAACAGGCAAAAGGAGATTCAGCTCACCCCAGCAGGGAATGGCAGAATCCAGAAAAGCAAGGAAAACAAAAACAAAATATAAATGCAAACAGGCAAAGCCGAAAACTTAGCTTTAGGGAAGCAGGAATCAGACTGGTGTCCTAGAAGTCCACAGAGAACTCACCCGCAGGGCAGAAGGGCGTCGGCAGCCTTATATCTAGTCAGTGACTCCACTCAGCCAATCATCCTCATTAGTCTCAGGTGCCTGATAATCAGGCTCATTACCTCCCTTTACCAGAATAGGGAGTTCACCAGACCTTAGTGACGAAGGGGAAAATGAACTCACAACAGTACCTCCCCCTTGAGGAGGGGTCACCGAACCCTCAACCACGCCACCAGGGCGATCAGGGTGAGCCCGATGAAAGGCACGCACCAATCTTTTGGCATGAATATCAGAGGCAGAGACCCAGGAATTATCCTCCTGACCATAACCCTTCCACTTAACCAAATACTGGAGTTTCCTCTAGACAGACGGGAATCCAGTATTTTCACTACCTCATATTCCATGTTACCTTCAACCAATACAGGGTCTGGAGGTGCCACCCCAGGAACAACTGGTTCAACAAACCTCCTCAACAAGGACTTATGGAACACATTATGGATTTTAAATGTGACAGGAAGAGCCAAACGAAAAGAGACCGGATTAATAATCTCCAAAATCTTGTAAGGTCCAATAAATCTAGGCTTAAACTTAGGAGAAGCCACCTTCATAGCAATATTTTTTGATGATAACCAAACCATATCACCAATCTTAAACTGGGGACCAATGGTCCTATGTCGATTGGAAAACCGCTGGGCCTTTTCCTGGGAGAGAGATAACTTATCCACCACTTGGTCCCAGATCTGGTGCATTCTCTCCACCACAGTGTCAACACCTAAGCAGGCAGAAGGCTCCACCTGCCCTGAAGAAAATCGAGGATGAAACCAAAAGTTACAAAAAAAAGGTGACATCAAAGTGGCAGAACTAGCTCTATTATTTAAAGCAAATTCGGCCAAGGGCAAAAATGAAACCCAATCATCCTGATCAGCGGAAATAAAACATCTCAAATACGACTCCAAGGTCTGGTTTGTTCTCTCTGTCTGCCCATTGGTCTGAGGGTGAAAAGCAGAGGAGAAGGACAACTGAATTCCCAGCTTGGAACAGAAAGTCCTCCAAAATCTAGACACAAACTGAACTCCTCTGTCAGATACAATGTTCTCAGGAATCCCGTGCAAGCGAACCACCTGTTGCAAAAACAGGGGCACCAACTCAGAGGAAGATGGCAACTTAGGGAGTGGTACAAGATGAACCATCTTAGAGAACCTATCACAAATCACCCAAATAACAGTCATTCTTTGAGAGACCGGCATATCAGAGATGAAATCCATTGAAATATGGGTCCATGGCCTCTTGGGGACCGGCAAAGGCATCAACAACCCACTAGAGCGAGAACAAGATTTAGACCGGGAGCAAGTCCCACAGGACTGCACAAAATTCCTGACATCATGAGACAAGGTGGGCCACCAAAAAGAGTGACTCACCAGATCTCTAGTACCAAAAATACCTGGATGACCAGCCAATGCAGAGCAATGAACTTCAGACATCACTCTCTTCTTCCACTGGTCAGGAACATACAACTTTCCACTGGGACAACACTCAGGTTTGTCCTCCTGGAACTCTTGCATAGCAAGTCTCAAATCGGGCGAGATGGCAGAAAGAACTACCCCTTCGCCTAAGATGGTAGCAGGCTTGGTCACCACAGGAGAATCAGCAAAGAAACTCCTAGAGAGGGCGTCTGCCTTGACATTCTTAGTTCCAGGAAGAAAAGAGACCACAAAATCAAAACGTGTAAAAAACAAGGCCCACCTAGCCTGTCTAGGGTTCAAGCGTTTAGCCGACTCTAGGTAAATCAAATTCTTGTGGTCAGTGAGGACCACAACTTGATGTTTAGCTCCCTCCAACCAATGTCTCCACTCCTCAAATGCCCATTTCATGGCCAACAGTTCCCGATTCCCCACATCATAGTTACGTTCAGATGGAGAGAACTTTCAGGAAAAGAAAGCACAGGGATTCATTTTAGATGTTACAGGATCCTTTTGGGACAAAACAGCTCCTGCACCAATCTCAGAAGCATCCACCTCTACCTGGAACGGGAGTGAGACATCAGGTTGCCGCAAAACCGGGGCGGAGGTAAATCTTCGCTTCAGCTCCTGAAAGGAAGCAACAGCCTCAGGAGACCAATTCAACACATCAGCACCCTTCTTAGTCAGATCAGTCAATGACTTGGCAATACTAGAAAATTTTGCTATAAATTTCCGATAAAAATTAGCAAAACCCAAAAACTTCTGGAGGGCCTTCAAAAAGTGGGCTGAACCCAATCATAAATGGCCTGTACCTTGGCCGGGTCCTTTTCAATAGTTGACGGAGACAAAATAAATCCCAAAAATGAAATCCTCTGTACTCCAAAATGGCATTTCGATCCTTTGACATACAGGGAATTCTCCCTCAAGATCCGGAACACAGTCCGAATATGTTCCACATGAGAATCCCAATCCTTGGAGAAGATCAAAATATCATCCAGATAGATAATCAAAAATTTATCGACAAAGTCTCAGAAAATATCGTTCACGATGCACTGGAAGACAGAAGGGGCATTAGTGAGCCCAAAAGGCATCACCAGGTACTCAAAATGTCCCTCCGGAGTATTAAACGCCGTCTTCCATTCATCCCCCTGCTTAATGCGGATAAGATTATACGCCCCCTAAGGTCAAGCTTGGTAAACCAGCAAGCACCTCTAACTCTAGAGAATAGATCCGAAATCAGGGGTAACGGATACTGATATTTAATAGTAATTTTATTGAGGGCACGATAATCAATACAAGGCCTTAAAGAACCATCCTTTTTGGCCACAAAAAAAAACGGCACCTAAGGGTGAAGAGGATGGTCTAATATGACCCTTCTCCAACGCCTCCTTAATATAGGACCGCATAGCCTCGTGCTCGGGTACAGATAAATTGAAGATCCGACCCTTGGGAAATTTACACCCCGGGCTTAGTTCAATTGCACAGTCATAACTCCTATGAGGAGGCAAGGACGCAGACTAATTCTCACTAAATACATCATAAAAGTCCGCCAAATAGTCAGGAACATCATGCGACTGAGGAGAGGTGGAAAAAACCGGAGTCTCACTAAAGGCACACCGACAACCCCAACTCACCACAGACACAGACTTCCAATCCAAAATTGGATTATGAATTTGCAACCAGGGAAACCCCAGAACAACGGCATCATGAAGACCATGCAACACCAAAAATCTGCAATTTTCTTGATGGTCTGGGGCGACCCGCATGACCACCTGGGTCCAAAACTGAGGTTTATTTTTAGCCAAAGGAGTAGCATCAATCCCCCTCAAAGGGATAGGCGTCTGCAGAGGTGTCATCGGAAATCCACAACGTTTAGCAAAATCCAATTCCATTAGGTTTAGCGCTGCTCCCGAATCCACAAAAGCCTTGGCGGAAAATGTGGACAGGGAGCAGATCAGAGTAATTGCCAGAAGAAACTTAGGTTGAACACCACCAACAGAAAACGTGTGTGCAAAGCGTTTCTCTCGTTTAGGACAAACAGAAATAATATGCGAGGCATCTCCACAGAAAAAACACAGCTTATTACGCCTTCTGAACTCCTGACGTTGCGCCTTAGACAAAACTCTATCACATTGCATAGGTTCAGACGTCTGTTCAACCGGTGGCAACACCTCTCGTGCAATCCTGCGTTCACGTAAACGCCGATCAACCTGAATGGCTAATGACATAGAATCGTCCAGACCAGAGGGAACAGGAAATCCCACCATAGTATCTTTTACGGCTTCTGACAAACCTTTCCGAAAGAGAGCAGCCAAAGCATTATAATTCCAGGTAGTAAGGACCACCCACTTTCGGAACTTTTGACAGTACAACTCTGCAGAATCTCGACCCTGGTTTAATGCCAACAGGGTCTTTTCAGCCTGATCAATAGCATTAGGTTCGTCATACAACAACCCCAAAGCTTGAAAGAATGCGTTCACATTAGTCAGAATAGGATCATCTGGTTTCAAAGAAAACGCCCAATCCTGGGGATCGCCACGCAGCAAAGAGATGACAATTTTAACCTGCTGCGCGGAGCTCCCTGACGAGTTAGGCTTCAAGGCAAAAAATAATTTACAATTATTTTTGAAACTCAAAAATTTAGATCGATCCCCAAAAAATACATCAGGTGTAGGGATCTTTGTTCAACAGCATGCGAACGAGCAAGGTAGGCGGAAATTCCCAGCACTTCCGCAGCGAGCTGCTCCACACGATCAGACAATTGCTTTATCTCCACTGAGAGAAAAAAAAATTCCCCCTACAGCCTCAGTGATATAGAGGAAAGAATATACACACACCTTCTTTTTTTTTTTTAAACACAATTCTTTCCTGCTATTGAGTACCCTAGGATCTGCGGTATGGCGGGTGATTCTGTTATGATTGAGTCACCGTAGGAGGCAAAAACAGAAATGCTAGCTAAGTCCAGAAAACCAGAGCAGTTGGCAGCTATCGGATTGCAGACCCCTGATCCTATCACAACAACTAACAGTAGCCGTGGGGGGTTCCTACGATGCCCTAGACCCCTCGATCACAGCCGGAGAATTAAATAGGCCTACAGAAAGAAAGGGGAAATCTAAACTGCCCCAGAGCAGACCCCAAAGCAATAGGCAGCCCCCAACATATAATGACGGTGAAGCAAGATGAAAACACTAACACAGACAGAAAGATAGAGTGAGCAAAGAACGGGCCCAAACTACCTAGATAGGAAAGGACAGGAAGGCTGCTGTATGCAATCCGTGAAAAACCCTATGAAAATAAGAGCCATCAGATTGACAGTGAAAAAGGCCCTAAAGACGCTAGGCTTCAAAAAAGCTATGTCAATACTCAGGAATATTCTGAAGACAGAGCAACAGGCAAAAGGAGATTCAGCTCACCCCAGCAGGGAATGGCAGAATCCAGAAAAGCAAGGAAAACAAAAAACAAAACATAAATGCAAACAGGCAAAGCAGAAAACTTAGCTTTAGGGAAGCAGGAATCAGACTGGTGTCCTAGAAGTCCACAGAGAACTCACCCGCAGGGCAGAAGGGCGTCGGCAGCCTTATATCCAGTGAGTGACTCCACTCAGCCAGTCATCCTCATTAGTCTCAGGTGCCTGATAATCAGGCTCATTAACTTCCTTTACCAGAATAGGGAGTTCACCAGACCTCAGTGACGAAATGGGAAAATGAACTCACAACAGTATTATACCTGCAAATCAAAGTGAATAAGTGAAAGTCCCATAAAGGGACAAGGTAAATAAAAAAATGTTTGGTATCGCCGCGTCCGTAAAAATCCCATCTATAAAAGTGTTACCCTAGTTAACCCCTTCAGTGAACTCCGTAAAAAAAGACAAAAAAGTAGCAAATTATACTTTTTCTAAGCGATATCATCATACCGCTTGAAAAAAGTGGAATAAAACGTGGTCAAAAAAACGAATGGTAATAAATATAGTGTCACTTAAAGCACCATCTTGTCCCACAAAAAACAAGCTGCCATACAGCTCCATCAGCGGAAAAATAAAAAAGTTATAACTCGCAGAATAAAGTGATGCAAAAATAATTATTTTTTCTATAAAAGTTTTTATTGTGTAAAAGCGCCAAAGCATAAAAAAAATAAAAATAAGGTATCATTGTAATCGTACTGACCCGAAGAATAAAGCTGCCTTACCATTTTTACCACACGCGGAACAGAGGAAAAAAAAAAGAAAAAAACAATTACCGAATTGCTGGTTTTTGTTCATTGTGCCTCCACAACAATCGTAATCGAAAGCGATCAAAAAATGTCATGTGCCCGAAAATGGTACCAATAAAAACATAAGTTCATCCCGCAAATAACAAGCCCGCACATGACTCTGTCGGCCGAAATATGGAAAAATTATATCTCTCAAAATACGGCGACGCAAAAACTTCTTACAAAAGCTTCTTACAAAAAAAGCGTCTTTTAGTGTGTGACAGAAGCTAAACATGAAAAAAGGAAATAAATATGGTATCTCTGTAATCGCATCAACCCGAGGAATAAAGTCACCATATCACTAATACCACACGAGGAACGGCGTAAAAAATAAAACCAATTCTTCAACTTTTGTGGATTTGTTCGTTCTGCCTCCCAAAGATCGCAGTAAGGCGATCACAGTGGTTTACCCCCACATATGGGGTATCAGCGTTCTCATGACAAATTGCACAACAACTTTGGAGGTCTAATTTCTCCTGTTTACCTTGTGAAAATAAAATTTTTTGAACAAAAAGGTCATTTTTGTGGAAATAAAATACGATTTTTTTTAATTTCACAGCTCTATGTTATAAATTTATGTGAAGCACTTGGGGGTTCAAAGTGCTCACCACACATCTAGATGAGCTCCTTTGGGGTCTAGTTTCCAAAATGAGGTCACTTGTGGGGGGTTTCTACTGGCACATCAAGGGCTCTGCAAACACAACATGACACCCGCAGACCATTCAATCAAAGTCTGCATTCCAAAATGGCGCTCCTTCCCTTCCAAGCTCTGCCATGCGCCCAAACAGTGGGTCCACCCCATATATGGGGTATCAGCGTACTCAGGACAAATTGCACAACTTTTGAGGTCCTATTTCTCCTGTTACCCTTGTAAAAATAAAAATTTGGGGCAAAAAGATCATTTTTGTGGAAAAAAATATGATTTTTTTATTTTCACGGCTCTACGTTATAAACTTCTGTGAAGCACTTGGGGGTTCAAAGTGCTCACCACACACCTAGATAAGCTCCTTGAAGGGTCTAGTTTCTAAAATGGTGTCACTTGTGGGGGGTTTCCACTGTTTAGGCACATCAGGGGCTCTGATGACTCTGCTCGAACATTTACAACTCATAAGTAAAATGTTGGACACAAAAGGTAATAAGTGTTTGTAGTATAAGGTTCGGCCACCAGCCAGTATCTATGTACTGAATTTTATCAGATAACAAAATACAAAGATAATTTTTTTTCACATTGATTAAACTTAAGTACCGTATTTTTCGGACCATAAGACGCACTTTTTTCCCCAAAAATTTTGGGGCGTCTTATGGTCGCAATGTTCCTACCTCCGAGGCTGGTGCGGGTGCCGCGGGGCTCTGTAGTGCGGTGGTGGCAGCGGGCTGTGCTCTGGTGCAGGGGTAGCAGCTCTCTGTGCTCCGGTGCAGGGGCGGCGGCTCCGCTGGCATTTCCTCCAGGCCCGGAGGCCCCCGCACATCCCTTGTTGGCCGCCGCCATGTTGCGGTGGCCTCCGGGAACATAGATGCCGGGAAGATGGCCGCCAGTCCGGGGACGGCGCATGCGCAGGTTCAGATCTCGTTCCGAGATCTCGGGGGACGAGATTCATATCTCGGCAACGAGATCTAGTTTTCGGAGATCTCGGGACGAGATCTGAACCTGCGCATGCGCCGTCCCCGGAGCGGTGGCCATCTTCCCGGCGTCCATGTTCCCGGAGGCCACCGTAACATGGCGACGGCCAGCAAGGGATGTGCGGGGGCCTTCGGGCTTGGAGGAAATGCCGGTGGAGCCGCCGCCCCTGCACCGGAGCACAGAGAGCCGCCACCCTCACCCCACAGAGCCCACCTGCCCCAGCACAGCTGCTCCAGCCCCAGCTCAGCACAGCTGCCCCAGCCCCAGCACAGCTGCCCCATCCCCAGCACAGCACAGCTGCCCCAGCACAGCACAGCTGCCCTAGCACAGCAGCCCCAGCACAGCACAGCTGCCCCAGCCAAGCTGCCACAGCCCCAGCACAGCTGCCACAGCCCACCTGCCCCAGCACAGCCCACGAGCCCCAGCACAGCACAGCCCAGCTGCTCCAGCACAACCAATCTGCCCCAGCACAGAGCCGCCACCGCACGAGCCTGGACCACTGAATGACCCCTGTGACCACTCCTACACCTGTGCCGGATCCCTTCCCAGGTAAGCTGAATTCGGACTGTAAGACGGACCCCCTTTTGACACATTATTTTTTCCCCTATTTTCCTTCTGAAAATTGGGGTGCGTCTTATGGTCCGGTGCGTCTTATAGTCAGAAAAATACGGTAACCTTAGAAATTTTTTTTATTTTTTTCAATTTTAATTAATAATAGGATAGAAGGATAAGGGAGGGGTAAAACTAGGAACAGAATCAAAATGTGTATGAAAAAGCTCTGTCATTAATACTGTTCGGGTAGAGCTATTCGATAGCGCTGTCCATGAAGAAAGTGCACGGGTAGAGCTATCCCATAGCTCTCTTCCTAAAGGAAATGAACGGGTAGAGCTATCTGATAGCGCTATCCCTCAATGTGCCTGAGCGTAAGCTATTTCACATGGTTGAGCGCACTTGGGATCTGCCCCCAAGGCCCTGCCCATGCCCAATGTTTGGTCCGTAGACCGCGGCTAGGAGTTAGTCCCGCTTTTATACAGGTCCAGCAGTGATGGTGGATCTGTTGTACTTCAGGGCGCTGGCTGCTTAGGTTTCCTGTCTTTTAGATGGTTCTAGGGCAACAGTGACAACCTGCAATTACTCGAGCAGCCCTGGATAATCCACGCCGGCAGGATGATAAGATCCGGCGGAAGATGGAGCCTATGAGAAGAGAAGTAAATATAATGTAAGTGATGGGACTCCATATGACAGGATACTACTGTGCGGTCACTGTGGCCGGACAGCAGAGGAATATTATCACAAAGAGGTCAGGGGTCATTGTCAGCTATCATACATGTGATAATCCCATCACTGACAGATGACATCTGCTCCACATGAATGATTCTCACTGATATCACACAACATGGGGCTGATTCTCACACTTACCTCGTTTCTTTTTCCCCTTTTTTCCATTTCCTGATTTTTCTTCTTCTTTACTCAGATTTATTGTAGATTTTCTTTCCTCCTGAGCAGGAAATTCTGATCATAAAGGAAAAAAAAACTTCAGTAATGACATATCCTAATGGGATCTGCTTTGTCTCCTGTATATATTAGGATTGTTCTAGTCCTGTCTCCTATAGTCCTGATTATCTGGTATTATATCATAATAGGGCAGAAAAAGTCCTATATAATGTACATAATCCCATCTGAGGGGCATTAGATGTGTCACTGATATAGAGCAGTAAGCGCCCTGTGTGCCGCCATGTGCTGCATCACTGATGAGCGATATTCTATTGTAGGAGACGATGTCTCCTTATGATGATGTAGGTTATTGTACGCTGCAACGCATCTCACAGAATCCATGAAAAAAACTACAAAATTAGTGAAATAGAGATACAATATGGGCCCATAGACAGCATAATTGTGATCCATGAAGCATGGATAACATAGGAGACCTATTCCAGAAAAACCATGTGGAAATATTTGAGCCTTGAAGTCAACAATCACATTGTTGGTGCTGCAGACATGGACATACCTGATAGTGGGAATGAGGATGGTAAGATGCTAATAGCGACGTCTCTATCAGTTATGGGGTAAGATTCTTTCTGCCTGTTTGGAAAAAGAAAAACACATGAATCACAAGGAAACACAGTATAAAAGGGGTTGTCTCACTATAAGAACACTGACTATAAGGCCTAATAGGACATATGACTGCCATAATGGGGAAGGTCTAATGCTCAACTAACTTTTATAGAATGGAGTGGAAAAAAACTACCAAGAATGTCTGGCATGTAATACTACATCTCTCCTACAGTGTGGGTATTACTAAAAATGTATGACTGGCCACAATCTGAGTGCCAAGTTCATTATCTACTGGCCACAATCATGGGCTGTTATCACCAGCGGTTTCTGAAGCCAAAAGCACAATGACTGCTAACTAGGGGGCGGAGGATGCTGCATGTGATATTATGGTATTTCTGTCCTATATTTGGTGTTGTGCACATATATCAGCCTGAAGTTCCCAGTAATGACCCCATAATCTACTCACATTTCTGAGCTGTCAGTGTTGGATGTTGGGGTACACTCTGGAGGGGACTTGGGATCCTCATCGTTCATCATTCCATTAGTGGTGGTATAGAGCTATGTGCGGAAGCAACAAGATAGGAAATCATTTTATGTTTACTTTTAAGGGTCTTTTTATGCATATTTTGGATTTATTAATCACATACTTACTTTAGAAAGCCTTTCAGATGATGATGTAAAATTTTGAAAGTCAAACCACTTATTGTCTTCACTTGTACCCTTCTCATCCTCTGAGACCAGATGTTTTATCATATTATAATGATCTATAAGACATAGACAATGAAGTGTTATTAGAGGTTTTCAGTATAACACAATCACCATTTATCATTAATATTAATGGGAGCCTATTATCACATAATATGGAAGACGAGACAAGCAGACACTATGTCTAGATTACATCTTTTCTACTTACTGATAAAAAATAAACTGGTGTCCACATGTAATGCAAGCTGAGGAACGTACACCGGCTTTTGACTTAGAAGGTTATCAAAGTCTAAATCTCTAAAGAATGCATGATTCTTGATCTCAAATGCGCCTCCTGGATAAAGAAAAACAAAAGTGATGGGGACATTGTCAGAGACAGCTCCATACCAACAAATTAAGGGAAGCACTTAATCAAGTGGGCTGGGACCATCTCATGGTAACTGGGGATTCCGACCATAAATGGGGCATGTTTAAGGATATCCTACTAGAATCCTGTAGAAAACTTATATCCTCTGGTAATAAAATGTCCAGGACTCGGTGTAACAAGGGAATAGTGATATTATTGTATATGTTACCTGTCCCAAGTCTATTCACAGGATTTTTTCTGAGCAGCTGAGTGATAAGGTCCTGAGCATCGGGTGGAATAGTTTCATTACTATCCCAAGTTATATCTCCTGTTATATAGAAAATTACAGAACATAAAGCCTCTTTACTGGACTGTAAGATAAAGCAAAAGAAGTAACTAAACCAAGATGACCAGTGAAAGCAATGATCAGATTATTCTACTTACCATTGATCACATTTTCATTTATCTCAGTACAGGAATTTCCATCAAATGGTATATATCCCATGAGAAATTCATATAATATGATGCCCATTGCCCACCAGTCCACAGGTCTTCCATAGCCTTTCATCAGGATGACCTCAGGGGCTATGTAACCCGGGGTGCCACAGAACTAGAAACCAACAGAAGATAGAGATGAGAATCGATGAAACAATTGTTATGATAAGTTCTTGACATAAAAACAACAGAAATACAGAAGATAAAATATCAGTGAAAAAGTTCTCTAGAAATGAAGAACGTAGGGAAGAGAAAATGGGGTTATGAGATTTATGCAGAACACGCTAAGTTCCTGTAGGTAATGCCAACCTCATGGTCCTGGAACTCTCTGGAGATGTCTTCTGCTGATTGCTTGTAGATGTTGGTGTTTGGCATCATGACACCAACTTTTGAAACTCCAAAGTCGGTAACTTTAATATGTCCAGCTGATGTTATCAGGAGGCTGTGAAAGTGAAGATGGTTTTAGCTTCATAGGCCGTGAGATAATAAAGGATAACTTTCCTCTTTTTCTCATACTACAGGTATTCACTTACTTCTCCGGCTTCAGGTCTCTGTGCACCACACCGTAACTATGCAGGTATTCCACAGCAAGAACCGCTTCTGCAAAGTACAAGCGGGCCAACGGGACAGGGAAAGGACCCCTGGTGTTTAGAAGGGTCCTACAGTCTCCACCTATAGAAGAAAGGAAATATAACCGGTGAGGGGTTTATACAGCAGATCACCATGATGTGTGATGAGAAGTGAGCGGAGACATTGGGGCAGGAGACAATATATCAAGATATAATATACTGTACTGTATACTGCACAAATGAATTAGTCTGACGTCATGATGAAATGTCATCTATGTAACTAATAACATAAAGTGATGTCACATCTCGTCTACAGCTGGAGATACTGACGCTCTCAGTGCGGACATTCAGGGAGATCACACAGATCAATGACTTTCTGAGCATCTTGGTAATAGATAACCTATAGTAAATGTTCTGTGGGATGTAACCGTCCACGGGGACAAGTCTTAATGATATGGTAGGTGATAAGATGTCAGCAGACATGGGCTGAATATAATTCAATGTAGGTGTCCTACCTGCTACATACTCCATGACCATACACAGGTAAGATCTAGTAGGGAAGGAGCAGAGCATGGAGACCACAAAGGGACAATCTGCGAATGTTAGGATGTCTCTCTCGATAAAGGTGCTTTCCACTTTCTGTGGAGTATCCAGGTTCCGCTTGGCCAAATCCTTCATAGCGAAGATCTGTTGTGATTCTTTATGGCGCACTAAGTAGACGGACCTGGAGAGAAGGAGAATCCATGGTTTATAATGATCCCTTATTAACAGTCTGTATATACAAGTCATTATATGATCTTTTAGTAATGTTTGATGCCAGCAGTCCGGCCATCACTAGAAATCCACATCTAGAAATACATAAAAGAGCTCTACATAGATCACCTATGGGAGGTCTGCACCACGCCACGTCTGCCGGACCCTCACCCAGGTCACATTAGAGATGAGAGAATCTACAGAAATGCATTTTGGGCCGATTTGCTATAACCGACCAGTACATTCGATTCCATCAAAATATAAATTGGTCTAAATTGAAAATGTTCCAATTGCCGTAGCAGGATGGTTTTTAGGCTTTCTCCACAGCCCAAGGCAGAATAAATGGAGGGGAGGGAAGAGGTTAAAATATAATTAAACACATTACACCCCCTTGTCCTCATCCCTCCCCGTCCATCACTGTAGTCCTCCGTCCTCTGTGCCAGTCTTTGGTTGTTCTCCCTTCTGCTGCTGAGGCCAGTGATCGGACTCACATGGTCATGGTGGAGGGTGGGGGTGCAGATGTCATTGGCATCAGTATCGTGTCACCCCTCACCTGACCGTGTGCAGCCAATCACTATTATCAGTTCATAATGGGGCCCCGAAAAATCCAAAGATCGGTGTGCAAGACGGGGAAGCTGTGGTGGAGGTGGCAGAAAAAGAACAAATGAGGTCTAGGACTGGTGGGTGTAATGTATTATATCATCACTTTCCTTACAGACTGATTTGTTACAGATCTGGTCGCTCAGCTGTATATAACTGAGCTGAAGAGTGACATTGAGATGTGGACAGTGATGTGGACTCTGATCGTTTCCCTATGATAACACTGAATGGCAGAGCACAGAGGCAGAAGCATTGTCATAGGGAACCCTGAGAAATGGGGATTATGGGAACAGAAATCTCACCCAAAAGATCCACTGCCGATCCGTTTAGATGTCTCATAGTCGCTGATACGCGGCTCTCTTGCCGGGATCAATGATCTGATCAAGTCCTAAAAAAGAATAAGAAATAATACTAAGATATAGAAGCTGCAGGAAAACATCTCAGGATGTAAAAAATACAAATACAAAAGCACCAATCAAGAAGGACTAAACCAACATTTACAGATGCACCAATTGTAACTCTACAAATCACACGCCATCAGGGGAACTTTTCTCAGACACTTCTCTCCCTTATGTGGTTAAGATGAGTTAACATGGAAAAATCTCCCGTTCGGTGTCAGATTTTATATTATGCACAGTGATATCCCAGAGCTGCATTATCCCCGTTCTTTCCACCATGGATACATCTTGAACTTTATTCATTATATTATTGGGTATAATTGCTTTACACTGCAGCTCCTCTCCACCAGCCCACATTAATATACTGTACAAGGGACTTGTATGCACAACATTTCTGTAATGACGTCTATTATCTCAGCTGCAGCATTTACAAGTAGGAAGACTGATAGGGCGAGAAAGAAGGGAAAATAGAGGCTTCCCCCACTGAGCTGTGACTACATCAGCAGAATACAGACTGTCCTCACAGAGGAGGGAGCAGCACAGACAGGCGGCCATAAAACTTCCTGTGCCTGCCGGGGACTGACAGGGGGCCTGGAAGATCTAACACCAGAGCTTCTGATCTGGAGAAGATAAAAAAACAAGGATGTGTGGTAAAAAAGATGATGGCTCCTTACCGGGCGTTCCGACGAGCAGGCCGGACGTTCTAGTACACACAGGACTTTTTCGGCCAGACCTTTAATAAAAGCCAAATCTTGAATTTGAGATCTTTTTTCAGCCTTTAAAGAAGAAAAGAAACAGAAAGGAAAAATCTGAGATGAGAAAAGATACAATGGAGGCGGCCATTGTCAGTGACATCGTCTCCTCTCTGCAGATACAACGACTCCATATCTGGGGACTCGTCATGTTTTATATTCGAGGAAAGAAGACGCTTCTCTCCCACCATTATTATCTATGATTATAGAGAAGTTTTGTGCGTAGCATCCGCCATTTACCTGGTGTAGTAATGTCCTGATGTTGTGACGTAAATCCGTCAGATACTCTGACGTTAGTTGATCTCGTTGGTGTTTGGTCAGGCAATCCATTACTAGCTGCACCACCAGCCGGTGAGTGAAGCTGAGGACGCCATCGGATGGTGGAAGCACAATGTTAGGATGATTGGTGGTAAGAATCTCCCACAGTGCTTGTACCTGAAAATTCTGCAAAAGTAATTCAGCCATAGTGAAAAATTGCAAATGCTCTCAGTCACTATAGAACCAAAAATGGCACCGGTGACCCTGTGTACATTCTATAAGTAGGGACCGAGCTGTGAGGTCATAATGGCCGAGAATCACCAGTGATCTCATAATGGCCGAGCACCACCAGTGATCTCATAATGGCCGAGCACCACCAGTGATGTCATCAAGGAATCTTGTGATAGAATGTTCAAGGATCAGCTCTGCACAAATACAGTGGGGAAAATAAGTGTTTGATACACTGACAACTTTGCAAGTTTTCCCACCCACAAAGAATGGAGAGATCTGTAATTTTTATCATAGGCACAGTTCAACTGTGAGAGACAGAATCTAAAAATAAAAATTAAAAAAAATCACATTAAATGATTTTTAATTGATTAAATTGCATTTTATTGCATGACATAAGTATTAGATCACCTACCAACCAGCAAGAATTCTGGCTCTCCCAGACCTGATTGGGTTTTTTAACCCTTTAGTGACAGAGCCAATTTGGTACTTAATGACCAAGCCAATTTTTACAATTCTGACCACTGTCACTTTATGAGGTTATAGCTTTGGAACGCTTTAACGTATCCCACTTATTCTGATATTGTTTTTTCGTGATATATTGTACTTCATGTCAGTGGTAAAATTTGTTTGATATACTGTAACTGCAATTTTCAAACTTTTAACTTTTGTACATTTAAATCAGAGAGTTATATCACACAAAATAGTTAATATATAACATTTCCCACATATCTACTTTACATCAGCACAATTTTTGAAACAATTTTTTTTGCTAGGATATTATAAGGGTTAAAATTGACCAGAGTTTTCCTATTTTTCCAACAAAACGTACAAAAACATTTTTTTAGGGACCACCTCACATTTGAAATGAGTTTGGGGTCAAAATAACAGAATATACCCAAAAATGACACCAATCTAAAAACTGCACCCCTCAAGATGTGCAAAACCACATTCAAGAAGTTTATTAACCCTTCAGGTGCTTCACAAGAACTAAAGCAACGTGGAAGGAAAAAATGAACATTTTACTTTTATCACAAAAAATTACTTTGAAACCAATTTTTCTATTTTTACAAGGGCAACAAGAGAAAATGGACCACAAAATTTGTTGCGCAATTTCTCCTGAGTACGCCAATACCCCATATGTGGGGAAAAGCCACTGTTTGGGTGCCTGGCAGGGCTCAGAAGGGAGGGAGCACCGTTTGACTTTTTGAACACAAAATTGGCTGGAATCAATGGCGGCGCCATGTCGCGTTTGGAGACCCCCCTGATGTACCTAAACAGTGGAAACCCCCCCAATTCTAATCCCAACCCTAAACCCAACACACCCCTATCCGTAATCCCAACCCTAGCCATAACCCTAAACACAACCCTAACCCAAACACAACCCTACCCTAATCACAACCCTAACCGTCCCCCCAACCCTAATCCTAGCCCCAACCTTAACTTTAGCCCAGACCCTAACTTTATCCCCAACCCTAACTTTAGCCCCATCCGTACCCCTAACTTTAGTCCCAAACCTAACCCTAACTTTAGCCTCAACCCTAAGCCTAACTTCAGCTCCAACCCTAACTTTAGCCCAACTCTAACCCTAATGGTAAAATGGGGGGATGCAGGACGGTCCAGGGACACCGGGAAGTTCCGGGAGGAATCAAGGACCCTATTTCTCTCTCCTCTGATGTGCGATTACATCAGATGAGAGAAAAATTAAATGGAAAATCTAACTTTTTTCTGCAGTTGCTATTGTACCGTTAATAACAGCAATCGCAACACCGGAGTCAGTAAAAACCGACCCAAATCATGTTCTCTGGGGTCTTGGCTACCCCAGGTAGCTGAAACCATAGATAAATTCTGACTTTGTGGGCGCTACACCTTTATTGCTAAGCAACGGCGCTGCTGTGGTTTAAGTACCCTTAACTGCCTCAGTTAAAAGGCGTTTCGGTGGTCATTAAGGGGTTAATAAGCCCTCCTACTCTGCACTCATTACCTGTATTAATTGCTCCTGTTTGAATTTAACTGTATAAAAGACACCTGTCTACTCAATCAATCACATTCCAACCTCTCCACCATTGCAAAGACAAGAGCTGTCTAGGGACACCAGGGACAAAATTGTAGACATGCACAAGGCTTGACTAGGCTACAGGACAATAGGAAGCCATAATGATCATGACACATGTATGCAACATACAAATCAAGAAGCGCTTATATTCAATTCAAAATAAGCACTTTATTTGTGAGTATATAAAGCAATACATAAAAGAGAAAACATTAATGACATAAAAAGGTGCCTCAAACCAACAAACACACGGAGGGCAGTTGCAGCAAATTACTAGTAGTTGTAAAACAAATGACTATATATAAATCCTAATTGTTCCCGTGTTCAGCCATCGTGCATAAAGATACAGTAGATCTTAAATATATATTATCGGGTAAACATGCCGTACTATAATATCCTGATATCTGCACAGAAGCCAACTATTGCCAGACACCAATGGAATCAGGTGAGGGTGAACAATCGCACCCCTATGCAGAGAGACACTGCTGTGGGAAAGTTCTTATCAGAAGATAACTACTCATAGAGGTGACATCACAAAATGACAGGCGTAGCAAGGCAATGTAGAAGTAATCGGGAGGGCACTGGTATATATATAAAGACTGTTTGCCAAAACTAGGAGATGTAAATATTACCTGTATGGGTCAAAGCTGACACATGGGTAATGGTTGCATGCTGCCTCCCGTAACCCTGATGCACGTTTCACTAGTGCTTCTTCCTTCTTCCTAGTGCATGCCTGTGTGGGAAGCATCATTGCTATAAAAGCAACCTCCAGCCAATGGAGACAGTTGAGGTGGTCTATCGGGGACCCACCCACTGACATAAAACACATGTCCATTTCATTGTGTGCACATTCTAAACTGTCAGAGTCGCTGTTTAGACAAACCGCCCACATGATTGCACCAGTGGAATATAGGAGTGAACACAGGGTAACCGCACATTCTACCTATAAGGGTAAACCGCTGTCAATGTGCCATATATGGTGATCCCAGGAGTAGGGGGGTTATCCGATTAAGTATAATTCGAACGTTTTCCGCTAGTTTGCGCTTCTACTGGTCAATGATACTATGTGAAAACACCACATTCCCTTTAAACCAGCATGAGGGAAGTGAAAGACTAGGTGAATACCATAACATTGATTAAACATCACATGTGTAGATGTGGCGCCCCTGAGGGTTCAGTTGCCACATAGGTACTGCACCTCCTCCTGAGGTGTGGTGCCCCCCCATCCAGGTAAGATGGAGGCTCCTGACCACGCTCCAACACCTGCACCCATCATCGCAAAGTAGTGTAGCAAAGCCAGAACGCCATCTTGGAAGGAGAAGGGAGGAGGCCTGTGGAGCGCGAGGAGGTTATGCTGGATCTCCCCGGCGCCATGGCTGAAGGCTCCAACCCAATTCCCGAGATGAACCGCCAGCAGCTGGAAGAAGAGATCACCCGGCTGACACACCATCTGCAGCTGAGGCTGGAGGCGTTTTGGAGGATGAACTGGCAGCACGCCCAGAAGGGGCCTACACCGGCAGTACCCGCAACATCGGTACCCGTCGCTGCTGCACCGGATCTCCCCCAGGCAGACTCTATGGAACCTGCGACCGCTGCCGTACTACCGGCAGCAACCATAGCCCCCTCTCTGCCGCCACCACCGGAGGGGTTGTATGAGGCTTTGGGAGCCGAAGAGGAGTTCCCGTCTGGACCTGACGCAGCCGTGCAGGTTCCACCGGAGACCCCCGCGGACCGGGAGTCACCATCTGCTACCACCGCTGCCACCGGGAACCGCACCGTGCCTTTACTGGACCCGAGACTACACCGCCGGGAGGTATCAGGTATATATTCCGGCCCTCCTAATGGGTTGCCCCCTGAATTCACACTGTCAGAGGCTGACCTGTTAGAGCTTGAAATGGGGATGTTGGACGAGCCGTCCAGGGGCATTAGACTGTCGGAGATGGGGAGGTGGAGGAGGTCTCTGCTGAGAAGGGTACAGCTGGAACAGGCACGCATGATTCGGTGCCTTGAGGGCTGGGACGAGTCTAGGTCACTTCGGGATGTCGAGATCCCTTGGCTACCGAGTCCCCATGTAGTTGCCTATCAGCTCCAACAGGCTATGGCTTTCCCAGATGTCAGGCCCCGTGCCAGAGCAGCAGGACCGCCCGCCGATGAGAAACAGTATCCCTTGGTACCGGCTGCTACTTCTACTGAACCAGTGGTAGACTGTCATCAACAGGATCAAGACACCCAAAGCATCTCCCCTGGAAACAGCCCCAGCAACCAGTTTCCAGAACCCCAGGAGGGTACCACTACTAGTAACCTGCAGTAAAATAACTCTCGTTACCCAGGAGGGTATTTGCACTGTTGTGCCTTCTGTTTTCTACTTTTGTACTTGTTCTCTATTTTTGATCATCATCTAGTTTTGTTTTTCCAGTGTTGCCCAGTTATATTGGTAGCTTTCATATTGAACTGCAGAGATCATGAACGCTGAATGGTCCAGAACTGTTACTGTATATAGTTTGCACCTCTTTAGGTGCTCTCTCTTGGTTTTACATAGGACTCTCTTCATGGAAGAACTACCTCGCCATAAGGAGATTTCCAGACATGTTGGCCGGACCAGTGTCTACAATTGCACTTGTTAATAATGCTTAAAGTTATTTTGAATAGGAATTAAGAAGTGATCGTGTATATTGAAAAGTACTAATAACAGATTTTATAGTTATGATGAGAAAGAAATATATAGTAAATGGAATACTCCTTAAATGTGAATAAAGAATTGAAGTTACAGGTGATGAACCAGACACCAGCGGTTGTCATGTAAGGAAGAAAGTAGAGAATATGCCAAGTAGCAGAAAGGAGATGTGTTGCTAGAAAATGTGAATTGATATTGAGTTTTCCTATAGCACTTTAAATTAGGTAGCATAATTTCGAATTTAGATAGTTAGTTAAAACTGTTTGCAACGTTCTGTGTCTGTGTCTGTGTCTCCCACATTGGGAAGTTTAGTATAAGAAATGTTTATTCAGCATTACAAAAACTTTTGTATGTTCCTGTATTGTCAACTCTGTTTAACTTGCAGCCCGCGGACGTGCTGTGTTTAACGGGGGGGAGTGTGGTGCCCCTGAGGGTTCAGTTGCCACAAAGGTACTGCACCTCCTCCTGAGGTGTGGTGTCCCACCATCCAGGTAAGTTGGAGGCTCGTGACCACGCTCCAACACCTGCACCGATCATCACAAAGTAGTGTAGCAAAGCCACATTGCGGCTCCCTGCTTGAAGTGTAGCAGAGCACCTTTGGTGGCTCCCTGCTTGGAACACGAAATGTTCTGGGAGGCGGGTGGAGTTAGAATACATAAAAGAGCGGAAAGGTTTAGGATTTCAGTTCAGAGTCCAGTGTTCAGTGGAGTAGAGTGTGGAGTGGAAGAGAGGAGATCCCTGAGAGAGAGGGATGGAGGAAGGAAGTGCTGCAGCAGATCACAGTGACCTGGGTCTGCTGGCACTTGAAAGGAAAGAAAGAGACAGACATTGAAGAGAAACCTGATCTTCCATAAGAAGGAAAGACTAGTACGGAACGTAGGAGTAAAAGGGAACAGAGGAGGTGGGTTAGAAGAGAACCCTGCCTAGAAGTTCTAAGTGCAAGGCCGGGGCCAGGACCCCGAGGTTGTATGGATACTAAGGGTCCTACAGCAGACACCGGTGGAGTAGTGGGCTGTAAATGCACTACTCCCATCTAAGACTTGAGGGCACAACAGCAACATTGATAGTGAACCGGGACTTAGGAGTAAGGAGTCCCCGAAGCAGGCTACAGCTGTCTGCCGTACAAGTATAGTTCTTGGGAACATCTGACAGGAGGAACTCCAGTGTAACTCAGTACTGGGAGTTCTTCACTCAAAGGTGCTATAGAGGAGACGTTCAGAAAGGCACATGTTGGCGGAGTGTTGGAAGGGAGCATTCCATCTTGCTTGGAGGTTGACTGAGCCCCTGACCCAGAGGACACAGCACGGAGGCAGGCACCTGTACGTACTACAGACTGTGAGTAAAGCTTTGGAACTACAAGCCCTTGTGTCCTCCACTCATTCCGGCGCCAACATCCTCGACACTGCTACATTTCTGCACCATCCACGTCTCCCCACTATTATCTCCTTTTTACACTGCCCTGGGAATACAGCTCCACCTGTGGGGAGCTTCAACATCTTTGCTGCACCACACTACCAGTCCCAGAGGATCTGCATGCAGCGTCGGCTTAACATCTCAATTGCCGAACACCACAGGTGGCGTCACGAGCTATTCATCTAGTCTATTGCATTTCCAACATTCAATCTTCCCTATTACTTGGGCGCCCAGGGCCACGGACCAGATCACCGCTGCCGTGACACATCCCGCCAATACCAGCCCGGTACCGAGTACCCCACAGCCCTGGGAGGGCGACCCATAGACAAAGTAAAATATGTCACAAAAAACAGACAGATCTAACGTCATGTAAGCCTAGAGGACCCATGGGCTTCGGTGTCTAAAATCCATTTTTCTTCTCTTGGCAGAAGCAATTTATTGCTATTGCCTCCTCTTAGTGGATTTTCTACTTGCTCAATATTTGCAAATTTTAACCCATTAGGATCTGCATTGTGGCAATTATGTATGTGTTTCATGAATCTCACTGACCCTTTCATTGTAGTGATAGAATGGAAAAGTTCTCTGAAGTGAGTGCATAGTGGCCTAATTCCGATATAGTAGAACTGACAAGGGCATAAAATTGCATGTATCACGTAATTTGTACGACACGTGATGAAATCTTTTATTATATGCGTAATTTTACCTAATTTTTACCTAATTTTAAAACCTTCCCTGTAATCTGCAGCCGACAGTATGAACAATGTCCACAACAAAAATTACCTATTGGTTTACTATCTGTTAACAATGTAGATGTTTCTATATCAGCTGTAAATCTATTTCTCACTAGTAGGTCGCTAATATTTTTTTTTTCTTCTTTAAGTAACTAACGGTTTATTCTGATTGCATTCTTTATCAAACTCATAATTGGGTTATTTCTAAAAATAAAAAAAATCTTTGTTTTCTTTTAATCATATCAGTTCTTGACTTTTTTATTAATTCTGCGTGCGTTTTTTTCTTTAGCTCTCTATTATGTGCCTCTTTTAGTAATGTTGAAGGGTAACCCCTAGCTCTAAAGTTTTTTGTGAGCTCTTTTGCTTGAGTTTCAAAACCTGCATCACTACTGTTGATTCGTCTTATACCGTTTAATGAGTTTGTTAATTATTTAAATAATTATAACAAAATTAACATGAAATTTACAGCAAAATTTGGGCCTAATAGTCTAGAGTTTTTAGATGTGCAAATAAGTATAATAAATTACATTATTATTACTAAATTTTTTTAAAAATTAATAGCTTCTAACATGCTCCTACATTGTCATGATCCAGACAGGGGTTGGAGCCCTGTTTTCCCTTTCTCCCGGTTTGGTCATAAAGGGGTTACCTTTCCCAGCCTTAGTCTGAGTTCAGATTTGCTATTTATTGCTGCTTCCTTCAGGCGATGTCAGTTATAGTTCCTGCCTTGACTTGGCTTGCATCCTGATCTGCTTCTGTCTTTTGCCTTTGTCTTATCCGCTTCCGACCGTTGCTGATTCTCTGACTTGTCCCTGACCATGAGTTTGCTTATTCATTTGGTACTACGCTACAGTCTAGGATTTGACCTGGCTAGTTGGACTACTTTGCTGCCACCTGTGGCAGGCTTCCTGATGTACTGCAGGCCAACTTTGTTTAGGTGTAGTCCTGCTTCCACTCTGCTGCCATCTTGTGGAGCCTGCACCTACCTGCATCCCAGCAGCAAGATATTATAACTGACCCAAAACAGCTATTTTTTTCTCTGCTCTGCTTTCTATGGATCCGCTTCATACCTAGGCGGATCAACTGGATAGTCTGACACAAATGATGCAGGATCTGTCTGTGGAACATAGGGCCTTGGCCTTGTCTCATAACCACCTGCAAAGGGAACTTTCTGACTCGGTAAAATCTTTGCAGAGATTTTCTTTCCACTCTGTCTGTAAGTACTCTAACACTGTTGATAACTCATTGCACTCACCTGAATCTACAGTTAGGTTCCCAGACACCTTCTCCAGGGAACAGGAGAGGTTCCATACGTTTAAGGAGAGTTGCAAGCTATTTTTTTCTTCTCTTAGACCCCGATCCTCTGGAGATGAGAGTCAGCGGGTGGGGATAATCATTTCCTTACTGCGGGAGGGACCTCAATCATGGGCTTTCACTTTACCTGCTTCTGCCCCTGAACGTGTGTCTATGGATAGGTTCTTTGAGGCCTTAGAACTTATTTTTGAGGAGCCTGACCTGGTCAGAGTGGCAGAGAACACAATCATGAGTCTCTTTCAGGGGAAGGTCTCAGCTGAATGATATTGCTTCAAGTTCCGTCAATTGTCCACTGAGGTGTCCTGGGATGACTCTGCGCTGAGATGTCAGTTCAGGAGAGGACTGTCGGATCACTTGAAGGATGCTCTGCCTCTCCATCCACCACCCAGCTCATTGGAGGAGGCTATGACTCTGGCTATCTGTATGGATCGGAGGCTAAGGGAGAGAGGTGTTACACAGCGAGAGGTTCTGTTACTCCCTGTTAATCCTGTTGTTTTGCCACCATCTGAACCTATGGAGGTGGGGGCCACCAACCTCAAAGAGAAGGAGAGGAGATGTCGACGTGAAGGAAAGCCATGTTATTACTGCGGAGACCCCGGACATTGGAAAAAGGACTGCCCCTCCTGCCAACCGACTAACAACCAATAACTTGGTAACCAAGTGTAAGTTAGAAACAGTTAGGATGGAAACTCCTCTTCATGTTGTTGCCATTGACAAAATATCACTGGCTAAGAATGTCATCAAATTTGTCTCAGAGGAGTTTCTCCTTAAAGTGGGTTCCTTGCACCAGGAACGTATTTCATGTTTTGTTCTGGACAATCTGCCTGCGGGACTAATGTTGAGGTTCCCGTGGTTAGGCTAGGTTCACATTGCCTTAGGGGCATCCGTTTAACGGATCCGTTAAACGGATGCACTAACGCAGATGTCATTTTTGACATCTTTTGTGCACCTAGCGCTAACGTATGCGCTAACGCATGGTAGCATTTTGCTACCATGAGTTAGCCATACAGGTCTATGCACAGCGAACGCCGGAGTATCTGAAGGATTTTGAGGATGTTTTGTCCGAAAAGGAGGCTGAGATCTTACCACCACACCGCCCTTTTGATTGTACTATTAATCTGATTCTGGGTGCTAAATTGCCCAAGGCCCGTCTGTCCAACCTCTCTGGCCCGGAGCAAACAGCTATGAAAGAGTATATTTCTGAAAGCCTACGTAAAGGCCACATCCGGCCCTCTGTCTCTCCTGTGGCGGCTGGATTCTTTTCTGTAAATAAAAGATGGTGGTTTGCGCCCTTCACTCGATTTTTGAGAATTGAATAAGATCACTGTGAGAAATACCTACCCCCTCCCGCTCATCCCTAATTTATACAACTAATTGTCGGGGGGCCAAATCGTTTTTAAATTGGACATCAAGGTGGCATATAATCTTATCCGTATTCGGGAGGGGGATGAGTGGAAAACGGCAATTCTCACTTCTGAAGGGTTATTTAAGAATTTGTTTATGCCCATTGGTCTCACCAAAGCACCATTTGTTTTTCAAAATTTCATTACCCATGTATTTTCTGATTTTATTGGGCACTCTATGGTGCTGTATTTGGATGATATCCTCATGTTCTCATCTAACAAACAGGTTCACTTGGATCATCTGGATCATCATTTGGGATGATTTAGCGAATCCTGCTTTGAGCAGGGGGTTGGACCAGATGGCCCAGGAGGTCCCTTCCAACTCTACGATTCTATGATTCTATGATTCTATGATTCTATGATCTACGTGTGGTTCTCCAGAGGTTACAGGAGAACTCGCTTTTTGAGAACTTGTCTTTTCTGGGGTTCATTCTGTCTGACAAGGGGTTTCGTATGGACCCTGGGAAGCTATGGGCCATTGTGAATTGGGTGGAACCCAGAGACTTAAAGGGTCTTCAATATTTTTTGGGTTTGTAAACGATTATAGAGTAAGGTTTCTCCTTGTGGAAAGTGAGAAACCTTACCCCTTAGACCTCAGTCCAGAGCCTCTCACCTAGCCAAATCAGTTCTCATACTTTGCACTGACGAGGGCCAATAGCCCGAAACACCATGCCTGCAAATTGAGATTTTGATTCAGCTTTTATCCTTAGTCATATTCCAAGACTCGTTAAAGGGTTGATTGTGACTTATAGGATTGCTACTACCAACAGGTGGCACTATAGAGTTCAAGTCCTCTTTCCCTCTCTCTGAAGAGGCAATTTGCATATTAAATTTCTCAGAGGAGCATTGCGAATAAGGGTCCTTACCTTGACAAGCCAGAGCTGGTATGTCACCCTCCACAAGGAGAAACCTTACCCCTTAGACCTCAGTCCAGAGCCTTTCACCTAGCCAAATCAGTTCTCATACTTTGCACTGATGAGGGCCAATAGCCCGAAACACCGTGTCTGCAAATTGAGATTCTGATTTAGCTTTTATCCCAAGTCATATTGTAAGACTTGTTAAAGGGTTGATTGTGACTTGTAGGATCGCTAATACCAACAGGTGGCGCTATAGAGTTCAAATCCTCTTTCAATCTCTGAAGAGGCAATTTGCATATCAAACTGTTTTAGGAAATTTATTAAGGGGTTTTCACAGGTAGTCAAACCCTCACTGATCTGACTTGTAAGGGGGCTGATATCAAAAACTGGTCAGCTCTGGCTGTGGAGGCGTTTGCTTTATTAAAGTAGGCTCAATCTCTTGCTCCTCCGTCATTGCATGACACCAAGCTCTTTGTCCTGGTTCAGTACCGGTTGAGGGTGCTCCAGGAGTTCCACGATTCCGCTCTTAGTGTGCATTCTGGAAACGTGAAAAGCTATTGCTAGGCTATTTTGGTGGTCTTCTATGGCCTCTGATGTTGCCATGTTTGTGTCTGCTTGTGATACTTATGCTCATGCTAAGAGCTCCCATAACCGGCCGGCCGGGGAATTGGTGCCATTGCCAATTCCGGAGAGACCTTGGACTCATTTGTACATGGAATTTATCACTGATCTCCCTCCTTCCAATGGAAAAACTGTGGTCTGGGTAGTGGTGGATAGATTCAATAAACAGGCACATTTTGTACCTTTGGCGGCACTGTCTAATGCTGAAACTATTTCTAGGTTGTTTGTTGAGTATGTGGTGCAATTGCATGGTTTGCCTTTGAACGTGGTTTCAGATGGGGGGTACAATTTGTGTCCAAGTTCTGGAGGGCTTTTTGTAAGAGGTTAGGTATTACTTTGGCCTTCTCCTTGGCCTATCATCCCAAAACCAATGGTCAGACGGAGAGGACCAATCAGTCTCTTGAACAAATTTTGCTGTGTCTTGCCACTTCCCAGCAGGATGATTGGTGTTCTTTGTTACCAGTGGCTGAGTTTTCGTTTAATAATTGTATTAATCAGTGCACAGGTACCTCTCCGTTCTTTTGTAATTATGGCTTTCATCCCTATTTTGGTGAGTTTTCCAGGATGAAATTGGGGTGTTCTGGGGCTGATTCAGCCATTCAGAGGCTAATGGAGGTATGGAGGGAGGTCCAGAGGAACATTGGGGAAGCTCAGGGCAAACATAAATAGTTTGTGGATAAACGACGATCTACAGGACCCATGTTCCTGGTAGAAGATAAGGTATGGTTGTCTACCAAGAAAATTTGGATGAAAGTTCCTTCCTCTAAGCTGGGTCCCAGGTTTATAGGTCCTTATGAGGTTATTGAGGTTAATCCAGTTGCCTTTTATCTATGTCTACCGCCGTAGCTGCGGATCCACAGTGTGTTCCATAAGTCTCTCCTGAAGTCATTCGTACCTTCCTCTGATGGGTCTCCATCCCCTCCGCCTCTGGTTTCTGTGGATGGGCAGATGGAGTGTGAGATGGAATGGATTGTGGATTTGCACATGGTCCGCAGTTCCCTGCAGTATTTGGTCCATTGGAGAGGATACGGTCCTGAGGATCGATCCTGAGACACGGCATGATCAGTTCCTGCTGATCGATTGGTTCAGGCGATTCATGCACGGTATCCTGGGAAACCTTGGGGTCCAGTGGCCCCCCTTGAGAGGAGGGTACTATCATTATCCAGACCGGGGTTGGAGTCCTGTTTTCCATTTTTGCTGGTCTGGTCATGAAGCGGTTAACTATTCTCAGTCTGGGTTCTGGTTTGCTATTTAATGCCGCTGCTTCCTGCAGGCAATGTCGGTTATAGTTCCTGCCTAGGGCTGCTGTAACTGACTGATTGCTCTGATTGGTGCTGCTACGTTTACTATCTGATCCCGTGACTCTGTTTTCCCCTATTCCCATCCTGACTCAGTGTTTCCCTTTAGTGTGCTGACTCCCTGGGTTTGACTTGGCTTGCATCCTAACCTGCTTCTGTCTTTTGTCTTTATCTTATCTGCTTCCCACGTTGCTGATTCTCTGGCTTGTCCCTGACCATTAGTTTGCTTATTCCTTTGGTACTGCGCTACAATCTAGGATTTGACCCGGCTAGTTGGACAACTCTGCTGCCACCTGTGGTAGCCTTGCTGCTGCACTGCAGGCCAGCTCTGTTTAGGTGCAGTCCTGCTTCCACTCTACTGCCATTTTGTGGAGCCTGTACCTACCTGCATCACAGCAGCATGATAATAATAGTGCACACACCAGTCCTACTAATAAAGGGGGATCTTTTAGTCAGTATCTGACTAAGAGGAATCAACAGTAGTGATTCCGGTTTTGAAACTCAAGCAATAGAACTCACGAAAAACTTTAGAGATAGGGGTTACCCTTCAAAATAACTAAGAGGCACATAATAGAGATAAAGAAAAAACGCACGCTGAATTAATAAAAAAGCCAAGAACTGATATGATGAAAAGAAAACAGATTTATTTTTATTTTTAGAAATAACCCAAATATGAGTTTGATAAAGAATGCGATCAGAAAAAACTGGCATTTATTGGAAGGTGACAGAGACCTTAGTACTGTAGCTCAGAATAAACCATTAGTTACTTATAGAAGAAAGAAAAATATTGGCGACCTACTAGTGATAAAAAGACTAACAGCTGATATAAAAATATCTACATGGTTAACAGATAGTAAGCCAATAGGTAATTTTCGGTGTGGACATTGTTCATACTGTCGGCTGCAAATTACAGGAAAGGTTTTAAAATTAGGTAAAATTACGCATATAATAAAAGATTTCATCACAAGTCGTACGAATAACGTGGTACATGCAATTTTATGCCCTTGTCAGTTCTACTATATCGGAAAACAATTAGGCCACCATGCACACGCTTCAGGGAACATTCTATCATATAGACCCCTCAAAGTGGCTTCAAATGTGATGTGGTCCGTAAAAATAAAATGGTGTTGCAAAAATGAGAAATAGCTGGTCAATTTTTAACCCTTATAACTTCCTAACAAAAAAAAATTTTGGTTCTAAAATTGTGCTGATGTAAAGTAAACATGTGGGAAATTTTAGTTATCAAGTTTTTGCCGTATCTCTGTGATTTAAGGGCATAAAAATTCAAAGTTGCGAAATTTTCAAAATTTTCACTAAATTTCCATTTTTTTCTCAAATAAACGCAAGTGATATGAATGAAATTTTACCACTAACATGAAGTACAATATGTCTCGAGAAAACATTGTCAGAATCATCAGGATCCATGGAAGCGTTTCAGAGTTACTACCTCATAAAGGGACAGTGGTCAGAATTGTAAAAATTGGCCCGGTCATGAACGTGCAAACCACCCTTGGGGGTAAGGGGTTAAGTGTGATCTGACAAAACATCATATAGCACTCGGACCAATGTTATTCTATGGCCGTGCACATGTCCACTTTTTTCCTCGGATCGATCTGGTCCAACTAAACAAAATGACAGCGTGCCTGAGATGGATCTGCTTATCGGATCGCACTCAACCATGTAAGCCAAAGAGTCCTTGAAAAACACCAGGCGGTACTCGGATGATATCTGAGTACAGTCCGATTTTGACGGATTGACAGAATGGAGAAAATGGAGATTTTTTTTCCCATCTTCTCGTCATCCGAGAGAATCGGATCACACTATGCTGGCACTCAGATCAAACTCTGATCATAGTGTGATTAGCATAACCTGCCCCGTAATCTTGAATTGTGTGACCCGAGCCAAGTGGAAAAATATTCATAAATACAAAAAAATCGATATGTGCAATTCACAATGATACAGCAGTATATAATAATCTTAATAATAATAATGTTTATTTTTATATAGCGCTAACATATTCCGCAGCGCTTTACAGTTTGCACACATTTTTCATCACTGTCCCCGATGGGGCTCACAATCTAAATTCCCTATCAGTATGTCTTTGGAGTGTGGGAGGAAACCGGAGTACCCGGAGGAAACCCACGCAAACACGGGGAGAACATACAAACTCCTTGCAGATGTTGTCCTTGGTGGGATTCGAACCCAGGACCCCAGCGCTGCAAGGCTGCAGCGCTAACCACTGAGCCACCGTGCTGCCCTATGTAGTATATGATTATTATATAGTTTTCCTATTGTGTATTAAATACATGAAAAGTGCTGTCTGTGCAGAAGTATGCTAATTAAGTATACAAGTGTTTTGTAATAGTACCATTAATGGGTCACCTGATCACAAGAGATCTACAGACCTCCAACCACGTAGAAGACGCCATCGTCGGTGGTTCTATCATATCCAAAGATTGTAGAACCCTGAGGATGAAGTCTTCTGTGTGTTGTTGCACTACTATGCTCATTGTGAGAGCCAAAATGTTATATACTTTGGGCATGGAAAAAATCCCCTATTTTTTAGCTCACATCACAGAGTGCTGGCTCTTTTTGTGCCTTTTCTGTTTATTATCTAACAGGTGGTAGATCGAGAGGCTTGCACACTAACTTGGTGGATTTAGTCAGGGACAGACTCAGACAGAATAGGGTGCTTGTGCAATATTTTGGTTGGGGACTGTAGTAAGATTTCTGGTGTGGAGCACGGAGACGCAGAACACTCTACAGATGCATCTGACTCCTACACATCCCCGATCAAAAGCGACCAGAAAATCCCTGATCTTGATGAGTCAGGATCTATATGTTTATTCTACATATAAAATGCCTTGATATGTAATTATCCTTCACGTAAAATTGACAATATATATTTATCAACAATATAGATGTATATTGATCCTTGGCATAGAAGTTACTTTGTGTCTGTAAGGCCGGGGTCACACTAACCGACGCAAAATACGGTCCGTAGTTTACATGCGTAATACGGATGAATGACCCCCTAAATAGTGCTCCATATGTCATCCGTAAGAAAGGTGTGGTCGCGCATTTTGCGCATGTCAGCATCCGTATGTAATCTGTATGGCATCCGTATGGACTCCGTATGGCGAGATTTTCTCGCAGCCTTGCAAAATGGACATTTAACGGTTTTGAGGCCTGGCAACTATTTAAATCATTAGCCTGCACCCTATTTATTGGCTCAGGAACAGGTGGCTGCCTCCATTCTGTCCATTTGTGACCTTGCCTTGACTAGGTGTGTTGGGGTTGTATGTGCAACATGGCAAACAGTCTGACTTTCAACACAACTGAGCAGGTTCTCTTCAACTGGCTTTTGTCACGCCGCTTTGGCCAAAAATACCCAGTGATAGTGGATCCGCGGAGGAGGAGAGGCATGTGGGTCCATCTACTTTTGAGGCAACGACTCACAAGAGGTAATTTTCACCGCCTCTATTCTTCTCTGCGGGAGAATCCTGCTAAATTCTACCAATACTGTCGCATGAGCTTTGCAACATTTGATAGACTCTTGGAGACAGTGCACCCTGGGATAACCTTTCAGGACACAAGGATGCGCAAAGCTATATCTGCAGAGGAGCGACTTCTACTCACAATACGGTATGTACTACACAACCATATTCTCTATGTTCATGATGTGTTGGTCAAAGTATGTATTTTTTGCTTCTTGGAGTAACTTTTATGCCCTCATCTTAGTCCACATATGTGTTAACTTACAGACCCGAATGTTATGTGTAATATGTACTGAATATCACTAACTCATTGTGCAAACAAAGATGTGTGTGTTATTTGCTCTGAAATCCTACCAAGTTTGTTATGTATGGACCTGTTTTGTAAATGTGTGCATTCTAAAATATTCCTTTTCTGTTGTTCTTCAGCTTCCTGGCCACTGGACTGTCTTATGCTGCCCTACACCATGAGTTTCTGATTGGAAGATCTACCATTTCAGGCATAGCCAGGTCAACATGTAGTGAAATCTGGACAAGACTACATCAAATCGTCATGCCCGAGCCCAGGATGGAAGACTGGTTGAGGATATCAAGGGACTTTGAGGAGGAATGCTAGTTTCCTAATTGTATTGGGGCCCTTGATGGCAAACATACCCGGGTGCGTAAGCCGCCGAACTCTGGCTCCCAGTTCTTTAATTATAAACAATACTTTTCTGTTGTATTGTTGGCTGTGGCCGACCCTCAATACAAGTTTATAATTGTTGACATTGGGGCCTATGGAAGGACGGGAGACTCTAGAGTCTTCAATACTTCCCTTATGGCTCGGCGGCTACGCACCAACTAGTTGGATCTACCACCACCACGCCAGCTACCAGGCTCCACTCAAGAATCTGTCCCTTATGTCCTTGTGGCAGATGAGGCGTTTCAGTTAACACGCAATGTCATGAAGCCATATACCCGGCGCAACCTTGACCACAGGCGCAGAATTTTTAACTTGCGCCTATCACGTGCTCGGCGATGGAGTGTTCCTTTGGCATTCTTTGTGCCAAATGGCATGTACTTCAGTCTGCCATTCAGCTGAGTGAACAAAATGTTAATGAAGTGGTGAAAGCCTGTGTGGTTCTTCATAACTTCACCAGGATACATGATTGTTCCTCCTCTGCTGGTGTTGTGCGTGGGCCGGACAATGTGCGTAGGGTGAGACCATCTATCAACCCTCAACGTAGATCGCTCTCTGGCCTCCAAGTGCGTGATATTTTCACTAATTACTTTCTGGCACCTGAGGGTGAAACTTCTTGGCAAGAGCATGCTGTCTCTATGTTGTAAATTTTGGTTTGTTGTGTGTCCAAAAATATATATTTCTACCCCTTCTGAATCTATGACTGTTTAATTGCATTGGTAAGCGTATGTTGATACGGTTTTCGAGAATTGAGACAGAGACGTAAAGTGTAGTAGACAAATTTTTACTTTTGCCTTTTTTTATGTTTTTTTTTCTTAAAGGCAAACATATTCTTGCCCTATGTAAAACTTGGGCAATGGGCCAAATTGGCCATTTTGCAGATTTGAACATTGTTGCAAAATAAACTTTACAAACATATCCAGCAAAAGATATAATGCAATAACAACATTGCAACATTAGACAATTGGATTCAAAAGTCAAAAAGAGGAGGTCTCCATCATCAAAATGATATAAAAAATATAATACAAACATTTATTATGAATGTTTTCAAATCATATTAATAAGCCACCATGACAGGCAAGGCTACTTACGCGTTTCTGAGACATATTACATGTCTGCAAAAAGACAATCAGCGCACTATACAGGGAAACTCAAAGGATCACATTACAATACTCACTTGATAATACATAGAGAGAGCGTGAAGTTCTTGAGGCTGTTTGCCTTGATTTGGAAAGAAAGTTAGCTGCCCACAAATTTATGAATTTTATATGGACAGCACGCCTTTTCTATGTATTATCAAGTGAGTAGTCTATTTTGATCCTTTGACTTTACCAGTATAGCGCGGTGAAATATTGTATTTCTTACAGACATGTTATAGAATCATAGAATCGTAGAGTTGGAAGGCACCTCCTGGGCCATCTGGTCCAACCCCCTGCTCAAAGCAGGATTCGCTAAATCATCCCAGTCAGATGTCTGTCCAGCCTCTGCATGAAGACTTCCATTGAAGGAGAACTCACCACTTCTCGTGGCAGCCTGTTCCACTCATTGATCACTCTAACTGTCAAAACGTTTTTTCTAATATCTAATCTGTGTCTCCTCCCATTCAGTTTCATCCCATTGCTTCTAGTCTTTCCTTGTGCAAATGAGAATAAAGTTGATCCTTCTACAATGTGACAGCCCTTTAGATATTTGTAGACAGCTATTAAGTCTCCTCTCAGTCTTCTCTTTTGCAAACTAAACAATCCCAAATCCTGCAACCTTTCCTCATAAGACAGGGTTTGCAGACCGGTCACCATTCTGGTTGCTCTTTTCTGAACTTGCTCCAGTTTGTTGATGTCTTTTTTTTAAAATGTGGTGCCCAAAACTGGACACAATATTCCAGATGAGGTCTGACCAAAGAGGAGTAGAGGGAAATAATGACTTCACATGATCTAGACTGTATGCTTCTGTTAATACATCCTAGAATTGCATTTGCCTTTTTTGCTGCTGCATCACACTGTTGACTCATATTCAGTCTGTGATCTATTAGTATACCCAAATCTTTTTCACATGTGCTGTTGCTTAGGCCTATTCCTCCCATTCTGTATATGCTTTTTTCATTTTTATTGCCCAGATGTAGTACTTTGCATTTTTCCCTGTTAAAAACCATTCTGTTAGTTGCTGCCCACTTCTCCAGTTTATTTATATCTTTTTGAATCCTCTCTCTCTTCTCTAGTATTAGCTATCCCTCCTAGCTTTGTGTCATCAGCAAATTTAATCAGTTTACCCTCAATTCCTTCATCTAAATTGTTGATAATATGTCTCAGAAGCGCGTAAGGTAGCCTTGCCTGTCATGGTGGTTTATTAATATGCTTTGAAAACCTACATAATAAATGTTCGTTTTATAGTTTTTACATCATTTTGATGATGTAGAGCACCTCTTTTTTACTTAGGATTGTGATTTTTAGCACCAGTTGTAACACACTGGACATCTCCTGCCATCAGTCCGCTTATGGACACTGATGTACAGTATGCATCAACAATTTGCATGTTTGTAGCCACTTATAAATTGTGGAATGTTGGGGAAGGAGAAGGCGGAATAGCAGCCTGTGGTTGCTGCTGACTATTTTGAGCAACATCGCCCTGTGTGGGGGCATACTGTTGCCCATGATGTTGGTACTGACCTTCCTCCTGTGATTGTTGGGGGTAGTGGCCAGAGTAATACTGCTGAGGGGCTTCTTGTTGGGGCGGGTAGGCCCGTGTCTCATACCCACCAATATAACCATGTCGTCCCCAACCAGGTTGGGATCAGCCTCCAACACTGGGTGGTAAAAAGTGGCCATATTGGTGGGGTTGGCTAGAGGCAGACATATGTTGCTGCTGTAGGGAAGGTTGGGGTAGGGGGAGGAAGGGGGTGAGGTGTAGGGCCACGTACTTGAGGATGTTCAGACCCTGCTTGAGCAAGCATCTGTGTGGGTGGTCTCATGTGCATAAGATTTCAGGGGGAAAGCTGCCACCTCTCCAGATATTCAAAAAGCTCATATGGGGTATTGGGGGGTGTGCTTGCATCAAGCAGGATCTGAAAACATCCTCGAATACGGAGACTCACCTCACGGGAAAGGGCACGGAGATAATGGGCAAGGCTACGTGAGTAGGCCTCCTCCCCATCATTTGCATTGACTCTAGATAGGTAATTTAGGACCCCAGTGTCCACATTGGTCCTGGTATCTTGAACAGCCATCTGCCGCCTTCTTCGTCCTCGCCGGGATGTTACAGCAGCCTGTGGGGAGCCCCGGATCTGGGAAGTTGGGCTGCTGCTCATGTTGCCCTGCTCCTCCAGTATGGGTGATGGGCCAGCAGCAGACGGTCCTGGTGGTGATGTTTGTTCTGCAGGCAATGGGTTCTCCTGTGATGACTCTTCACCCATGCTTCTTGTTGGTGGAGAAGATGGGCCAGCCACCTCATCCCCTACAGGATCAATTATGGCCTCTGTCTCTGAGCCCGTTCCTCGATCCGTAAGGTTGGATTGAGTTCTGTTATGAAATAGAACAGAGCCAAAAATACATCAATATTTTTGGCCCTGTAAAGTATGGGTGCAATGTGGTGTGAGGTATCTACTTACGGTCTCAGATCCAGAATTGGGGCGAGGAAGGAGAGGCGGTCATAATATACGTTTTTTCTTTTGACGTAGCCCGCATCCCCACTCCTGAACCGCTGCTGACGTTCCCGCCGGCACTGATCCCGGATGCTGCGCCAGCATTTCATAACATCTTCCACTGCAATGTGACAGGAAATATTATCAATTTCACATATTTGATCGGTCACATTTGCTACCAGTAGTCTAGGCATGTGGCCTTCTGGGGTGTGCTTTCTAGGCAGGGTGACATATCTAATTGGCCCATCCAGGCCCGATACACAGGGTCTGAATAGTTCATGTATCAAGTAACTACACTTAATAGCTTAGTTGGCTAAGAGGATGAGGAGCTTGTGGCCTGGGCTAAATTATGGCAGTGTGAAACTATGTGTCACATCAAAATCTACCCGCCTCATGAGGAAAAAAGTAGAAGCACAGGAAGGGGAGGGGGGCAGAATCTGTATGCATTTTTGGTTGTGAGGTAATTTTAATCATTTTTGGGCCTTGTACTTACTCAGTTTCTGCTGCTCCTCACGTGGCCGATCACCAAAGTCATGGAACATCTGACGACATATGCGCCTCCATGACGCCTCCTTTCTTGCCCGGTTTGCATAATTGGCATCCCGTTGGTCCCAGAGTCCTGGCCGCTCCTGTACCAGTAAAAATGAGCATCTCCACATTTAGGAAATATGGCGCCATAACGCTGCTGTACTCTGTGAAGGCTGACTTCCTGGATATCTGGAGAGCTATTTGAGGTGATTTGCATGTCTAGGCTTCCTGATGATGGATTGGGCGTATTCTGCGATTGGCACGGACCGTAGAATACGCCCGAGAAATATACGGCTGTTGGGAGCAAACCCATAGAGAATAATTTGTCCGTGTGTAATGTGTGCTTTTAACGCCTCTCACTCGTCCGTATTCCTCGCCAGTGTGACCCCGGCCTAAGGCTACTTTCACACTTGCGTTTTTTGCGCTGCGTTTTTGCGCAAAAATGCGCAAGCGGTTTTTTCCTATACTTAACATGGGTGCGCAATGTCACGCGTTTGTATGGGAATGCGTTTTTTTGTAGTGTGCGCCCGAGCGCACAAAATGCATCTTGTTGCATTTTTTGTGCATCTGATATGTCTCAAAAAAACACATGCGCACGCATTGCACACGAAATTCACCTAAAACCCATTAAAGTCTATGGGAGCGCTGACGTGCGCATAGTCATGCGCACGTCAGCGCAAAAAAAAAAACATGCGCAAAAAACAAGAAAACGCATGATGCTTTTTTTGCGCATTTGCACTGCGCACGCAGCACAGCGCAAAAAAAAGCAAGTGTTAAAGTAGCCTAACCCAGATATAAACATTTCTTCATGTATTTATCCTTTATATATGTGTATAATTATATAGCTATCCTAGATAGAAATGTATCATAATATTTTTACTCTATACATAGGAATGTAAACTAGATGTAAATTTATCATCATGTATTTTACAGATGTTTGATTTTAGATGAATCCTTTATACAGGTGTAGTATTATAAAGCTACACTATATACAGATGTAGGATTATAAAGATACCCTATATACAGGTGTAGTATTATAAAGATACCCCATATACAGATGTAGGATTATAAAGATACCCTATATACAGATGTAGGATTATAAAGCTACACTATATACAGATGTAGGATTATAAAGCTACACTATATACACGTGAAGGACCATAGAGCTACACTATATAGAGATGATGTGTCACGAAGCCACCACTCAATGTGTCCTGCACGCAGTTAATGACAGCTGTGAGGGACAGCTCAGCCATCCAATCTGAGGCTAGAGCGTGCTGAGCTGTCAGTATTGTGAGTGACAGATCAACCACCAGTCAGGGCAGGGGACGTGATGGGTTTCTTCCAGGTGTCTCCTGTTCTGGGTGATTAACTGGATATTTAGCTAGCTGTCAGCTTCTGATTAATTGTCAGTCATAGCTACTACCCTATCTCATGGCTTGTCCATGAGTAGTGACTCGGCGTCACATTTATGAATCAGTGTCACATTATGACTGGCCCTATACATTTTTTTCCCATGAGTATGGACTGAATTTGTACACTTTGCAATCAGGTGGCGAATCTGTCCGAGATGATTCAGAATCTGGACAAAGGTAGAAACTGGGAAAGAAAAAGCGCATTAGGGTCTTATCAGATGACAGTGGGGTGTCAGGAAAAGGGGAGATACATTCACCTTGCTAGGTTGCTAAATGGCAACACATAATGGGCATATAAAACAGCTGCTGCACAGATATCTGTCATGAGGATGACCATAGATACACAGAGGAAGACGGAGGTATCACTCATTCACTACTGATATCAAAATATCGGTGAAATTAAAACTTATTTAGACAGGTTTAAAAGTCAACGGGTTTCGAGGTCACGCAGTACCTCTTCATCAGATAAAGAGGTCCTGCGTGACCTTGAAACGCGTTGACTTTTAAACCTGTCAAAATAAATGTTTTCATTTCACCGATATTTCAATATCAGCAGTGCATGAGTATGTGAACATGCGTTTATGTGCTGCATGTATACCAACTCAAACCAAGATGAATTTTTGTGTTTTATTCTTAGTATGTTTGCATTCTGTGCAAGCCAGGGTGTGGCTTCCCTCTCCTGAGCAGGCCTTTTGTCTGCCCTTGTGTGCAAATGTGGGGAGGAGGACTCCTATATAGTGATTGGGCCGGAACCAAGGGGACTGCCATCAGGGTTCCTGAAGGAATCACACCAGGGGGATGACAAAGGGAGACACGACTAAAAGTGTCAGGGCAACAGGGGGTGGGGCTAGGATAAAAGGAGCAGGGGGCGCGCTCAGGTGTCACTTGACAGAGAGCCGGACAACAGGCAGGAAGCCGTGTGAGACAGAGAGGACCGAGGGAGCAGACGTTGTGTTCTGGAGAGACCGACAGGGGTCTGTGAAAGGAAAGCTGCACACTCACTGACTAGTGACACATGAGAGACTTTCACCGGCGGTCGCTCCCCTCATACGGTCGCATACAGCCGCCCCCGCTGTTTCCCTCCCTTCTGTGACAAGTCTGCGACCTCCAGTGACCGCTGCGACTACAGACCATTCCGCTACAGCGGTCAGGACACTGCCCCCCTGCCTTCTCTCCCAGTTGCGGCCCTGTCATCACCTCGCTACAGGTGGTCGTAGAGGCCCCCATCCGGTTTGCTAAGGGACCCTGAGCAGAGGTTGATGAACGGTTATATTTAAAGACTGCGCCATAACTGCAAGGAGAGCTGCAAGGAGACGCCTCTTGCGTCCATTGGCACCGTTTCTTCAGGGCCTGTTGCGCCCCACCGGCACAGTTTTTTCAGGGCCTATTGCGCCCCATCAGCACCGTTTCTTCAGGGCCTGTTGCACCCCACCTGCACAGTTTCTTCAGGGCCTGTTGCACCCCACCGGCACCATTTCTTCAGGGCCTGTGGCGCCCCACCGTCACAGTTCCCTCAAGGCCTGTTGCGCCTCACGGGTATAGGTTCTCCAGGGCCTGTTGTGCCCAAACCTCCCTGGAATACCGAGGTGTCGAGGTGACAGCATCAGCGACCTCTAAGCGGCCCCATCTGCGACTTCGAGCTACGCATGGAAAGATAAGTGACCTATAGGAATAAGTACCCTAGTTTTGTCTTACTCAGTCCTTCGACACCCGGACTAGCCGGGTTGCTCCCAGTTAATATAAAATATTTTGTTTATTTGTTTTGAGTCCCTGCGTGGACAAATTGTTGTTACCTCTTTTTATTGGTTCAGCAGAGCCCCTGCGGCTCCAAGTTATAAAGGTTGATTATATACCCTGTCTCATGTCTCGTCACTTGGCGTAGTCGGCAGGATGCAGTCTCCGAGCACGGACAGTGGTGGCCCAGATCAGGGCGGGGCTGTAAACTCTACAACTAATGAGGGTCCCCGTACCAGCATTTCATTGGGGGCCATGCTGAACAACCTGCCTAGATTTTCCGGCTCCATTACTATGTTATGGAGCTGGACAGAGCGGATGCGGGGGCTCTTTCGGATGCACCCAATGACCCCTGACTTGGAAGCCGAAGTGGCACTCATGGCCCTAGACGGGGAGGTGCATAGGTCAGTGATGTTGAAACCTCCGGGGCACCGCAACACTTTTAAAAAAGTGTTACAGATAGTGGAACAGACCGACGGGGATCCCACTAATGTGGGAGAGTTAAGGACCCGTCTGGTTAGTCGGATGCAGGCAGAAGGGGAGACGATCACTCAGTACATGAATGTCCTCCAAGAATTACATACTGCTATTGAAAGAAAAGACGGGGTAGGGGTAGGACCTGTTGACATTACCCTACGTGACCTACTGGTGACTGGACTGCGAGATCCACTAATAAAGCAGGCATTACGGGAGCAGATCAGAATGAACCCCCAAATAGACTTTACAGAAGTTTCCCGGGTTCGAGAGCAAGAACAGTGGATGACGGTCCCCATGGGGAAGGTCCGAGGTGTGGAGGCCTCCTCGAACGCAGTGGAGGAACCTCAGTGGGTGGAGGAGATGAAGCGAGAATTGAAAAATATTAAGGGCGAGTTGGCCGAAGTAAAGAGAAGAACAGAAGCTGGGATTGGACGACCTAGCTTTAATCCCGGCCCCTGGGGGTCACGCTCCCCGCGGGGTGGTCAGTCTATGTCGGCCCGGTGTTGAGTGTGGAGAACCAGGTCACTTTGCCCGGGAGTGTCTGCGGCGTGGGAGATACCTACCCCGGCGGCCATTAAACTAAAGGGCTCCGGGCTGGGAGGACGCCGCTCGGAGCCGAAAACCACAACTAGAGGTGGTGGAAGTCCCGAAGATTTGGTAGCAAAGTGTCCAGTGGTTTGGGCAGAAGTGGAGGGCCGGGCCGTCCGGTGTCTGGTGGACACGGGGTCACAAGTAACCACTATGCCCGCAACGTACTTTCAACAAAACTTTCTGGAGGCAGCAAGGCCTCAGTGGGGGCCCATGATCAGATTAATAGCCGCCAACCAACTGCCGGTCCCGGTTGCCGGGGTAGTGTGGGTGCAGGTGACGGTGTGTGGTAAACCCCTTGGTCGCAGAGGGGTGGTGCTGACTCAAGGAGAAGCTGATCCACGACACCCCGTCACCCTAGGCATAAATATTTTACGAGAATTTGGCAACCTGTTGCTTAATGATCCCACACAAAAGATACTGAAGCAGTGGGGTTCTCGCACAGCTCAAGGACAGGTATTCCAACAGCTGGTGCGAGGTGCGCGGGTGCATCGGGACTGCCGGAAAGGCAAGGCTCTAGGCAAGGTCATCGCGTCAGCGGCTCCCCTGCTTGTACTACCTCCTGGGCAGACCCTGGTGACCCTACCAATTCGAGCCTCGATACCTTTGGAGGGCGTGGAGGTGCAGGTGGAGCCGTGTCACTCGGAGCGCTTGCCTCCTGGCATACTGGTGGCCCGTTCCCTGGCTACCGTGCAAAAAGGAACCGTCCTGGTACGCTGCGTTAACCTTGAAGACCGAGACATCGTTTTAAAAGCGCGGACTGAACTGGCCAAACTAGTAAGGCCCTTAGAGGAAGTACTGCCTGCTCCTGCGGTTCAATTGCGAATACACCCTGAGGATCCGTGGGAAGTCACGATTCGAACCCTACAGACCACCGAAGTCTCGGCTCAGGAGAAGGATCAAAATATTCTGGAGCAGATGCGGGCCGAGCTTTCTGGGTTAACTGCAACCCAACTCTCACAGGTAAAAACATTGCTTGGACAGTACCACAAAGTATTTGCTAGTCATGAAGAAGATTTTGGGTATACCACCGCTATTACTCATGAAATTTCCACAGCAGGAGCGGCCCCTATCCGGGAACGATATCGACAGATACCTCCACAACTCTATCAAGAAATAAAAACTTTGCTGGCCCAGATGCTGCGAAAAGTGGTGATACGGGAGAGTTAAAGTCCCTGGGCGGCTCCAATCGTGTTGGTCCGGAAGAAAGATGGCACACTACGGTTCTGTGTGGACTATCGGAAACTGAATGCTTGCACTATTAAAGACTCGTATCCACTGCCCCGCATAGAAGAATCCTTGTCAGCCTTGGAAAAGGCAACATACTTTTCGACCCTGGACTTAGCCAGTGGGTACTGGCAGGTGCCCATGTCAGAAGAAGATAGAGCCAAGACGGCGTTCATATTGCCCATGGGACTATTTGAGTTTAATCGGATGCCGTTTGGACTGGCCAACGCCCCCGGGACCTTTCAGCGGTTGATGGAGCAGTGTCTAGGAGATCTCAATTTTGAGGCCATGTTGATCTACCTGGACGATATCATCGTCTATGCCGCCACATTCGAGGACCACCTGAAGTGTTTGGGGCAGGTACTCAGCCGGCTGCAAAAGTACGGGTTGAAGGTGAAGCCCCAGAAATGCCACCTATTTCACTCCCAGATTGAGTATCTGGGTCATGTCGTTTCAGCAGAGGGTGTGACGCCATCCTGGGAGAAGGTTGCTGCTATCCAGGAATGGCCTACCCCCGAGACGGTAAAAGATGAGCGGGCTTTTCTGGTGTTAGCCGGATATTACTGTCGTTTCGTAAAGAATTTTGCACGTCGAGCTCGAGCCCTGCACGACCTGCTAAAGGGGGCTCCCGCTGGGGCCAATGGACGATGAATCCAGTGGCAACACCCTCAGGAAGAGGCCTTCCGAGACCTCAAGGCTGCACTCTCAGATGCCCCAGTGTTAGCTTATGCGGACTTCTCACAACCATTCATCCTACACACTGACGGGAGTCTTCATGACCTGGGGGCTGTGTTGTCACAAGTGCAAGACGGCCGGGAGAGGGTGATCGCATATGGAAGCCGCTCACTCCATGACTCAAGCGTAACCCTGACAATTACAGCTCCTTCAAGCACGTGCTCCTTGCAGTGGTGTGGGCCATGACGGAGAGATTTGCAGAGTACCTAGCGGGCTCCGAGGAGGTGGTGCGAACGGACAACAACCCGCTGGCTCATTTGGAAAACGCCAAATTGGGGGCTCTGGAACAGCAATGGGTGGCGTGGATGGCGAAGTTCAATTATAAAATCATCTACAAAAGAGGGGCCGAGAATGTTCATGCTGACGCCCTCTCCAGGATTCGACATACAACTCCGTTGCAGAATCGAGACAAAGAATTAGAAGGAGAAGAAATACCATTCACCCTCACCGCTGCCGTGCTCACAAATGTCAATCCAAAAGTATCTACCCCAGAGACCCCCAGAGGCATACTGGAACAATCTCGGAATAAGTGGATACAACAACAACAAGACGAGGAAGTTGGACTTCTCCGGACGTGGGTCGCCGTTGGCCAATTGCCCACTGATACTCGATGACAAACTTTGACCCAAGACCTGTCGCTGATGCTGCGACAAAGGGAGAGGTTGGTTATCCGAAAGGGACTATTGTACCGTAAAATAACATCACAAGCAACCTTAATGACGGTTTGGCAGGTGGTTACGCCCGGAACTCAACTACACGAACTGGCTCGAGAGGCTCACGAAAAAGGGCCCACTTTGGAGTTAAAAAGACATTGCAATGGTTGCAACAGAAAGCTTATCACCCACGTTTGCCGGTTGTTGTGGACGAAGTTTGCCGGACTTGCCTCTTATGTGAATTGGCCAAACCGCCCGCTCAGCACGCCGCAACACGGACAATTGTGACTTCAGCACCCCTTGAACTCCTAACGGTGGATTACCTGACCATTGGTCCTGCATTCCAGGGATACGAACACTGCCTCGTCATGGTGGATCATTTCACCAAGTTCGCTGTGGTCACCCCTACTCGAGACCAAACCGCGGAGTCGGCCGCCTCCGCAATTTGCAGAAACTTTATACAAGTGTACGGTTGTCCTCAATGTATACATTCCGACCAGGGAGCATGTTTTTTGGGAAAAGTTATGGAGGAACTGCATCATCTCTATGGGATTGACAAATCCTGGACCACACCGTATCACCCGCAAGGAAATGGGGCTTGTGAACGATTTAATCGGACATTGATTCAAATGCTGCGTACCCTGGAGAGTGACAAGAAGGCTCGGTGGCCCAAATATGTTTCTGAACTGGTATGGGTCTATAATAACCGGGTACATCGAGTTACTGGCTATACCTCTTATTCCCTGCTGTTTGGACGAGAGGGTAAAGGGATCATGGAGGTGGAGTTGGACCCCGAAGAGCCTCAGCCCTGGACCGGAGTGTCGTCCTGGTCCGAAATCATCGCCACAGGCTGCAAACTCTCCACCGAATCGTACATACCAAACTGCAAGACTGGGAACACCCAGGGAAGAATACAACTCCACCTCCTCAGCTCCAAAGCGGGGACCGTGTGCTTGTACTAGATCAATGCCCCCAGAACAAACTGGATTCGCGTTGGGAAAAGAGTCCTTATCGGGTACTACGCCGTATCCATCCGGCCCGAGCAGGATGAAACACTGCTCACCCGTATTGTGCATCATAATATGTTACGCCCGTGTATTTCCACCGACCCGAAACTACTGGAGCTCATCCCGGTGACATCTGAACCGGCGTCCATATGCTGGGACCCGGACGACGACGAAGATTTCCCTCCAGAACCCAGAGGCACTTCACTCAATAATGAGCCAGTTGACACAATTAGCCCGCCTGCACCATTCAGCCCACCAATGTCCACCACCCCAGAAGACTCCACCCCAGTCGAACTAAGACGCTCCGAGCGGTCAACAGCTGGTAAACCCCCTGAACGATATGAACAAGACCAGTTCGTATTGGAATGAACATTGATACCTCCGCAGACCTGTTTCAATAGACTAAGGCCCTCGCCCGAGGACTGGCGAGCTTACAGGGTGGAGGAATGTGGGGAGGAGGACTCCCATATAGTGATTGGGCCGGAACCAAGGGGACCATCATCAGGGTTCGTGAAGGAATCACACCAGGGGGATGACAAAGGGAGAGACACGACTAAAGGTACTGTCACACTAAGCGATATCGCTAGCAATATCGCTATAACTTGTGACGTTATAGCGATATTGCTAGCGATATCGCTGTGTCTGATACTTACCAACGACCCGCTCCCCCGCTGGTTATCGCTGATCGCGCGATAACATCCTGGACTGTTTCTCGTCATCAGCTTCCTGCGGCACTTCCTGTGGAGAGACGAGCGTGGAGCCGGGCGGGAGGACGTCAGGATCGCCTAGTGTGACATGTAAGTAGCGACCCCCATCCCCAGCGATGTCGCTGGTGAGATCTGCCTGTGTGGCAGCTCACTAGCGACCACTTAGCGATGTACCAGCGGTCCTGGCCGCGTCATATCGCTGGTCGGGATCGCTGGTACATCGCTAAGTGTGACAGTACCCTTTGGGTGTCAGGGCAACAGGGGGCGGGGCTAGGATAAAATAAGCAAGGGGCGAGCTCAGGTGTCAGTTGACAGAGAGCCGGACAACAGGCATGAAGCCGTTGTGTTCTGGAGAGACCGACAGGGGTCTGTGAACGGAAAGCTGCACACTCACCGACTAGTGACACGTGAGAGACTTTCACCGGCGGCTGCTCCCCTCATACAGCCGCCCCCGCTGTTTCCCTCCCTGCTGTGACAAGTCGGCGACCTCCAGTGACCGCTGCGACTACAGACCATTCCGCTACAGCGGTCAGGACACTGCCCCCCTGCCTTCTCCCCCAGTTGCAGCCCTGTCATCACTGGCCCCTGGGGCCCCCGTCTGGTTTGCTAAGGGACCCTGAGCAGAGGTTGGTGAACGGTTATATTTAAAGACTGTGTCATAACTCCGCGGTGAGAAGAGAGCTGCAAGGAGACGCCTGTTGCGTCCATCGGCACCGTTTCTTCAGGGCCTGTTGCACCCCACCAGCACAGTTTCTTCAGGGCCTATTGTGCCCCATCGGCACCGTTTCTTCAGGGCCTGTTGCGCCCCACCAGCACAGTTTCTTCAGGGCCTGTTGCGCCCCACCGGCACCATTTCTTCAGGGCCTGTTGCGCCCCACTGTCACAGTTCCCTCAAGGCCTGTTGCGCCTCACCGTCATAGGTTCCCCAGGGCCTGTTGTGCCCAAACCTCCCCGGAATACCTAGATGTCAAGGTGACAGCATCAGCGACCTCTAAGTGGCCCCATCTGTGACTTCGAGCTACGCATGGAAGGATAAGTGACCTATAGGAATAAGTACCCTAGTTTTGTCTTACTCAGTCCTTCGACCCCCGGACTAGCCGGGTTGCTCCCAGTTAATATAAAATATTTTGTTTATTTGTTTTGAGTCCCTGCGAGGACAAATTGTTGTTACCTCTTTTTATTGGTTCAGCATAGCCCCTGCGGCTCCACGTTATAAAGGTTGATTATACAAACCATACCCTGTCTCGTGTCTCGTCACTGCATCCTGTGAACCTGCTCAGACCCTACACATTGTTGGGTCTGGTCTCTCATCTTCCTCTTGACAATACCCCATAGATTATCTTTTGGGTTAAGATCAGCCAATCAAGCACAGCAATACTGTTCTTTATAAACTATGTATTGGTACTTTTGGCAGTGTGGACAGGTGACAAGTCCTGCTGGAGAATGAAATTTCCATCTCCGAAAAGATGGACGGTGGAGGAAAGCATGAAGTGCTCTAAAATTTCCTGGTAGATGGCTGCCCTGACTTTGGTCTTGATAAAACACAGTGGACCTACACGACTAGATGACATGGCTCCCCAAACCATCACTGATTGTGGAAGCTTCACACTAGACCTCAAGCAGCTTGGATTGTGGCCTGTCCACTCTTCCTCCAGACTCTGAGACCTTGATTTCCAAATGAAATGCAAAATTTAGTTTCATTTGAAAGCAACACCTTGGACCACTGAGCAACAGTCCAGTTCTTTTTCTCCTTGGCCCAGGTAAGACGCTTCTGGCGTTGTCTTTGGGTCATGAGTGTCTTGACACAAGAAATACGGCACTTGTAGCCCATGTCCTGGATACGTCTGTGTGTGGTGGCTCTTGAAGCAATGACTCCAGCAGCAGTCCACTCCTTGTGAATCTCCCCCAAATTTTTGAATGGCCTTTTCTTAACAATCCTTTCAAGGCTGCGGTTTTCCCGGTTGCTTGCGCACCTTTTTCTACCACACATTTTCCTTCCACTCAACTTTCCATTAATATGCTTGGATACAGCACTCTGTGAGCAGCCAGCTTCTTTAGCACTGACCTTTTGTGGCTTACCCTCCTAGTGGAGTGTGTCAATGACTGCCCTATGGATATCTGTCAAGTCAGCAGTCTTCCCCATGATTGTGGAGCCTACTGATACAGACTAAGGAACCTTTTTACACACTTAGAAAGCTTTTTTTTTATGAATTATTCTATTTTACTGAGATAATGACTTTTGGGTTTTCATTGGCTATCAGTCATAATCATCAACATTTACATAAATAAACACTTGAAATAGATCACTCTGTAATGGCTCTATATAATATGAGTTTCACTTTTTGTTTTGAAGAACTGAAATAAATTAACTTTTTGATGATATTTGATCCTCATGGAGGAGCTGAGTTGACTCATTCCTCACAGAAGTTGAAAAAGCGCAGATATCCAGATTAAACAATGAACAGGGCATACAATATAGCTTCTAAGAGAAGTCGCACTGATTTACTCACTCCCACTTTGAATAAACAAATTGATAGTCAATTCCAACGTAAACCACTTGCGTGTTTTCAATACAGTCCTCAGTTCTATAGGATTAAAGATATTATTAAAAAATATTTGCCCGTCCTCCATGAGGATCAAACCTTGGGCACAATTTTACAATCTGGTTGCAACATAGTTGTCAGAAGAGCACCTACAATTGGTAATTGTTTCTCCTAGTATGTATGTCTCAGGAACTAAAAGAGAAACTTGGCTCAGCTGCAAAGGCTTTTTTACATGTGGTAGAATGGGTTGCAAAACATGTAGACAGTCGGCTAACATTAAAACATTTAACAATTGCAATAACAAAAAAAATTCACTCTAAAAAAATTTATTAATTGCAATTCTAATCATGTGATCTACAAAATTGATTGTACTTTATGTCATAAATTATACATAGGATATACTACTCGCAAACCAAAGAAGTGGATTTCGGAACGTTTATATGATATATCTGATGTTACTAGTGATAATCATAATATTTCTTCTGTAGCAAAACATTTTATACTCTACTAGCTGAAGAGCCCGGCGCTGCCCGGGCATAGTAACTAACTGTGGTTAGTTATAACAAATTATAATTATCCTCCATTCCATAGTCCCGCGCCCATATACCCATCATACTTATCCACCATCCCATAGGCCCGTGCCCATATACCCATCATACATATCCTCTATCCCATAGGCCCGTGCCCATATACCCATCACACCTCCTCCATCCCATAGGCCCGTGCCCATATACCTATCATACATATCCTCCATCCCATAGTCGAGTGCCCATATACCCATCACACATCCTCCATCCCATAGTCCCATGCCCATATACCCATCACACATCCGCCATCCCATAGTCCCATGCCCATATACCCATCATACATATTCGCCATCCCATAGTCGAGTGCCCATATACCCATCACACATCCTTCATCTCATAGTCCCATGCCCATATACCCATCATACATATCCGCCATCTCATAGTCCCGTGCCCATATACCTGTCATACATATCCTCCATCCCATAGTCCAGTGCCCATATACCCATCACACATCCTCCATCCCATAGTCCCGTGCCCATATACCCATCATACATATCCTCCATCCCATAGTCCAGTGCCCATATACCCATCACACATCCTCCATCCCATAGTCAACCATTGTGACATCATAATGAGGCAGGGCTTGCAACCTATGATGACATCAGCGTCGCCATGGCAACCATTGTGACATCATAATGAGGGGCGGGGCTTGATGCGCACACACTGTTTCCCCATTATGTAGATAGGGGCATTATGACATCATAATGAGGGGCGGGGCTTGACGCGCACACACTTTTTCCCAGTATGTAGACGGGCAAAATTGTTTGGTGAATTGGAATGCTCGGGGTTAAAATTTCGCCTCACAACATAGCTTAGGATGCTCTCGGGGTCAAGACGTCTGACTGTGCCAAATTTTGTGGCTGTAGCTGCGACGGTGCGGATGCCTATCCCGGACATACACACACACACACACACACATACATACACACACACATACACACACATACATACATACATACACTCACTGGCCACTTTATTAGGTACACCATGCTAGTAACGGGTTGGACCCCCTTTTGCCTTCAGAACTGCCTCAATTCTTCGTGGCAGAGATTCAACAAGGTGCTGGAAGCATTCCTCAGAGATTTTGGACCATATTGACATGATGGCATCACACAGTTGGCGCAGATTTGTCGGCTGCACATCCCTGATGCGAATCTCCCGTTCCACCACATCCCAAAGATGCTCTATTGGATTGAGATCTGGTGACTGAGGAGGCCATTTGAGTACAGTGAACTCATTGTCATGTTCAAGAAACCAATCTGAGATGATTCGAGCTTTATGACATGGCGCATTATCCTGCTGAAAGTAGCCATCAGATGTTGGGTACATTGTGGTCATAAAGGGATGGACATGGTCAGCAACAATACTCAGGTAGGCTGTGGCGTTGCAACGATGCTCAATTGGTACCAAGGGGCCCAAAGAGTGCCCAGAAAAAATTCCCCACACCATGACACCACCACCACCAGCCTGAACCGTTGATACAAGGCAGGATGGATCCATGCTTTCATGTTGTTTACGCCAAATTCTGACCCTACCCTCCGAATGTCGCAGCAGAAATCGAGACTCATCAGACCAGGCAACGTTTTTCCAATCTTCTACTGTCCAATTTCGATGAGCTTGTGCAAATTGTAGCCTCAGTTTCCTGTTCTTAGCTGAGAGGAGTGGTACCCAGTGTGGTCTTCTGCTGCTGTAGCCCATCTGCCTCAAAGTTCGACGCACTGTGCGTTCAGAGATGCTCTTCTGCCTAACTTGGTTGTAACGGGTGGCAATTTGAGTCACTGTTGCCTTTCTATCAGCTCGAACCAGTCTGCCCATTCTCCTCTGACCTCTGGCATCAACAAGGCATTTCCGACCACAGAACTGCCGCTCACTGGATTTTTTTTCTTTTTTGGACCATTCTCTGTAAACCCTAGAGACGGTTGTGCGTGAAAATCCCAGTAGATCAGCAGTTTCTGAAATACTCAGACCAGCCCTTCTGGCACCAACAATCATGCCACGTTCAAAGGCACTCAAATCACCTTTCTTCCCCATACTGATGCTCGGTTTGAACTGCAGGAGATTGTCTTGACCATGTCTACATGCCTAAATGCACTGAGTTGCCGCCATGTGATTGGCTGATTAGAAATTAAGTCTTAACACACAGTTGGACAGGTGTACCTAATAAAGTGGCCAGTGAGTGTACATGAGCTTTATATATTAGATTTGGTTCTTTTTACCAGGTTGGTTGCCATGCACACCTGAATTTTTTATGCTCTTATGTCATCGGGATATAGTTTAGCATGACAGGAGCACACACTACCCCGTGTTTTTGGATTTTGTTTTTGTTGTTGTTTTTTGATCACTGATTAACCCCTTAACATCCATTGACGGGCATAGCCAGTCATGGCAGGATGTAAGTTCCCGCACCATGACAGACTATACCCGTCATGCATTTAAACTGTCACTGCGTGTAAATACGCAGTGACAGTTCAGCGCCAACAGCTGTCATAGACAGCTGACAGGTACAGGAAGAGGTGCGTGGACCCAGAGCACTGTGATTGGTCAGTCAATCTGACTGACCGATCACAGCATGATCAGGCAGGAGATGCTGAAATTTCAGCATCTCCTGCCCGGAAAGTGCAGTAGCTCAGTGCTGCTAGTGGCTGAGCTTCCTGCACTAACAGCCAGAAGTGGCGTCCGTGCCGCCCCTGGCTGTTAACCCCCTGAATGCTTCGATCAGGTGCAATCACAGCGTTCAGTAGGGAGGCAGAGGGTCGGGGGCTCCCTCTGTCTTCAGATCGGCGTCCCAGCTATGTAATCGATGGGCCCGATCTCTGCCATGATAACCCGGGGTTGTCTTGACAACCCCCGGGTCATCCAACTATGGAAAGCCTCTGAGACCATACTCACAGCATGGTCTCAGAAGCATTCAGCATAGGCATAATACAATGCAGTGCTTGAGCATTGCAATGTATTATGTTATGATTGAGTCACCGTAGGAGGCAAAAACAGAAATGTTAGCTAAGTCCAGAAAACCAGAGCAGTTGGCAGCTATCGGATTGCAGACCCCTGATCCTATCACAACAACTAACAATAGCCGTGGGGGGTTCCTACGATGCCCTAGACCCCTCGATCACAGCCGGAGAATTAAATAGGCCTACAGAAAGAAAGGGGAAATCTAAACTGCCCCAGAGCAGACCCCAAAGCAATAGGCAGCCCCCAACATATAATGACGGTGAAGCAAGATGAAAACACTAACACAGACAGAAAGATAGACTGAGCAAAGACGGGGCCCAAACTACCTAGATAGGAAAGGACAGGAAGGCTGCTGTCTGCAATCCGTGAAAAACCCTATGAAAATAAGAGCCAACAGACTGACAGTGAAAAAGGCCCTGAAGACGCTAGGCTTCAAAAAAGCTATGTCAATACTCAGGAATATTCTGAAGACAGAGCAACAGGCAAAAGGAGATTCAGCTCACCCCAGCAGGGAATGGCAGAATCCAGAAAAGCAAGGAAAACAAAAACAAAATATAAATGCAAACAGGCAAAGCAGAAAACTTAGCTTTAGGGAAGCAGGAATCAGACTGGTGTCCTAGAAGTCCACAGAGAACTCACCCGCAGGGCAGAAGGGCGTCGGCAGCCTTATATCCAGTCAGTGACTCCACTCAGCCAATCATCCTCATTAGTCTCAGGTGCCTGATAATCAGGCTCATTACCTCCCTTTACCAGAATAGGGAGTTCACCAGACCTTAGTGACGAAGGGGAAAATGAACTCACAACAGTACCTCCCCCTTGAGGAGGGGTCACCGAACCCTCAACCACGCCACCAGGGCGATCAGGGTGAGCCCGATGAAAGGCACGCACCAATCTTTTGGCATGAATATCAGAGGCAGAGACCCAGGAATTATCCTCCTGACCATAACCCTTCCACTTAACCAAATACTGGAGTCTCCGTCTAGCCAGACGGGAATCCAGTATTTTCACTACCTCATATTCCATGTTACCTTCAACCAATACAGGGTCTGGAGGTGCCACCCCAGGAACAACTGGTTCAACAAACCTCCTCAACAAGGACTTATGGAACACATTATGGATTTTAAATGTGACAGGAAGAGCCAAACGAAAAGAGACCGGATTAATAATCTCCAAAATCTTGTAAGGTCCAATAAATCTAGGCTTAAACTTAGGAGAAGCCACCTTCATAGCAATATTTTTTGATGATAACCAAACCATATCACCAATCTTAAACTGGGGACCAATGGTCCTATGTCGATTGGAAAACCGCTGGGCCTTTTCCTGGGAGAGAGATAACTTATCCACCACTTGGTCCCAGATCTGGTGCATTCTCTCCACCACAGTGTCAACACCTGAGCAGGCAGAAGGCTCCACCTGCCCTGAAGAAAATCGAGGATGAAACCAAAAGTTACAAAAAAAAGGTGACATCAAAGTGGCAGAACTAGCTCTATTATTTAAAGCAAATTCGGCCAAGGGCAAAAATGAAACCCAATCATCCTGATCAGCGGAAATAAAACATCTCAAATACGACTCCAAGGTCTGGTTTGTTCTCTCTGTCTGCCCATTGGTCTGAGGGTGAAAAGCAGAGGAGAAGGACAACTGAATTCCCAGCTTGGAACAGAAAGTCCTCCAAAATCTAGACACAAACTGAACTCCTCTGTCAGATACAATGTTCTCAGGAATCCCGTGCAAGCGAACCACCTGTTGCAAAAACAGGGGCACCAACTCAGAGGAAGATGGCAACTTAGGGAGTGGTACAAGATGAACCATCTTAGAGAACCTATCACAAATCACCCAAATAACAGTCATTCTTTGAGAGACCGGCATATCAGAGATGAAATCCATTGAAATATGGGTCCATGGCCTCCTGGGGACCGGCAAAGGCATCAACAACCCACTAGAGCGAGAACAAGATTTAGACTGGGAGCAAGTCCCACAGGACTGCACAAAATTCCTGACATCATGAGACAAGGTGGGCCACCAAAAAGAGTGACTCACCAGATCTCTAGTACCAAAAATACCTGGATGACCAGCCAATGCAGAGCAATGAACTTCAGACATCACTCTCTTCTTCCACTGGTCAGGAACATACAACTTTCCACTGGGACAACGCTCAGGTTTGTCCTCCTGGAACTCTTGCATAGCAAGTCTCAAATCGGGCGAGATGGCAGAAAGAACTACCCCTTCGCCTAAGATGGTAGCAGGCTTGGTCACCACAGGAGAATCAGCAAAGAAACTCCTAGAGAGGGCGTCTGCCTTGACATTCTTAGTTCCAGGAAGAAAAGAGACCACAAAATCAAAACGTGTAAAAAACAAGGCCCACCTAGCCTGTCTAGGGTTCAAGCGTTTAGCCGACTCTAGGTAAATCAAATACTTGTGGTCAGTGAGGACCACAACTTGATGTTTAGCTCCCTCCAACCAATGTCTCCACTCCTCAAATGCCCATTTCATGGCCAACAGTTCCCGATTCCCCACATCATAGTTACGTTCAGATGGAGAGAACTTTCAGGAAAAGAAAGCACAGGGATTCATTTTAGATGTTACAGGATCCTTTTGGGACAAAACAGCTCCTGCACCAATCTCAGAAGCATCCACCTCTACCTGGAACGGGAGTGAGACATCAGGTTGCCGCAAAACCGGGGCGGAGGTAAATCTTCGCTTCAGCTCCTGAAAGGAAGCAACAGCCTCAGGAGACCAATTCAACACATCAGCACCCTTCTTAGTCAGATCAGTCAATGACTTGGCAATACTAGAAAATTTTGCTATAAATTTCCGATAAAAATTAGCAAAACCCAAAAACTTCTGGAGGGCCTTCAAAAAGTGGGCTGAACCCAATCATAAATGGCCTGTACCTTGGCCGGGTCCTTTTCAATAGTTGACGGAGACAAAATAAATCCCAAAAATGAAATCCTCTGTACTCCAAAATGGCATTTCGATCCTTTGACATACAGGGAATTCTCCCTCAAGATCCGGAACACAGTCCAAATACACTCACTGGCCACTTTATTAGGTACACCTGTCCAACTGTGTGTTAAGACTTAATTTCTAATCAGCCAATCACATGGCGGCAACTCAGTGCATTTAGGCATGTAGACATGGTCAAGACAATCTCCTGCAGTTCAAACCGAGCATCAGTATGGGGAAGAAAGGTGATTTGAGTGCCTTTGAACGTGGCATGATTGTTGGTGCCAGAAGGGCTGGTCTGAGAATTTCAGAAACTGCTGATCTACTGGGATTTTCACGCACAACCATCTCTTGGGTTTACAGAGAATGGTCCGAAAAAGAAAAAAAATCCAGTGAGCGGCAGTTCTGTGGCCGGAAATGCCATGTTGATGCCAGAGGTCAGAGGAGAATGGGCAGACTGGTTCGAGCTGATAGAAAGGCAACAGTGACTCAAATTGCCACCCGTTACAACCAAGGTAGGCAGAAGAGCATCTCTGAATGCACAGTGCGTCGAACTTTGAGGCAGATGGGCTACAGCAGCAGAAGACCACACTGGGTACCACTCCTCTCAGCTAAGAACAGGAAACTGAGGCTACAATTTGCACAAGCTCATCGAAATTGGACAGTAGAAGATTGGAAAAACGTTGCCTGGTCTGATGAGTCTCGATTTCTGCTGCGACATTCGGATGGTAGGGTCAGAATTTGGCGTAAACAACATGAAAGCATGGATCCATCCTGCCTTGTATCAACGGTTCAGGCTGGTGGTGGTGGTGTCATGGTGTGGGGAATTTTTTCTGGGCACTCTTTGGGCCCCTTGGTACCAATTGAGCATCGTTGCAACGCCACAGCCTACCTGAGTATTGTTGCTGACCATGTCCATCCCTTTATGACCACAATGTACCCAACATCTGATGGCTACTTTCAGCAGGATAATGCGCCATGTCATAAAGCTCGAATCATCTCAGATTGGTTTCTTGAACATGACAATGAGTTTACTGTACTCAAATGGCCTCCTCAGTCACCAGATCTCAATCCAATAGAGCATCTTTGGGATGTGGTGGAACGGGAGATTCGCATCAGGGATGTGCAGCCGACAAATCTGCGCCAACTGTGTGATGCCATCATGTCAATATGGTCCAAAATCTCTGAGGAATGCTTCCAGCACCTTGTTGAATCTCTGCCACGAAGAATTGAGGCAGTTCTGAAGGCAAAAGGGGGTCCAACCCCTTACTAGCATGGTGTACCTAATAAAGTGGCCAGTGAGTGTATGTTCCACATGAGAATCCCAATCCTTGGAGAAGATCAAAATATCATCCAGATAGATAATCAAAAATTTATCGACAAAGTCTCGGAAAATATCGTTCACGATGCACTGGAAGACAGAAGGGGCATTAGTGAGCCCAAAAGGCATCACCAGGTACTCAAAATGTCCCTCCGGAGTATTAAACGCCGTCTTCCATTCATCCCCCTGCTTAATGCGGATAAGATTATACGCCCCCCTAAGGTCAAGCTTGGTAAACCAGCAAGCACCTCTAACTCTAGAGAATAGATCCGACATCAGGGGTAACGGATACTGATATTTAATAGTAATTTTATTGAGGGCACGATAATCAATACAAGGCCTTAAAGAACCATCCTTTTTGGCCACAAAAAAAAAACGGCACCTAAGGGTGAAGAGGATGGTCTAATATGACCCTTCTCCAACGCCTCCTTAATATAGGACCGCATAGCCTCGTGCTCGGGTACAGATAAATTGAAGATCCGACCCTTGGGAAATTTACACCCCGGGCTTAGTTCAATTGCACAGTCATAACTCCTATGAGGAGGCAAGGACGCAGACTCATTCTCACTAAATACATCATAAAAGTCCGCCAAATAGTCAGGAACATCATGCGACTGAGGAGAGGTGGAAAAAACCGGAGTCTCACTAAAGGCACACCGACAACCCCAACTCACCACAGACACAGACTTCTAATCCAAAATTGGATTATGAATTTGCAACCAGGGAAACCCCAGAACGGCGGCATCATGCAGACCATGCAACACCAAAAATCTGCAATTTTCTTGATGGTCTGGGGCGACCCGCATGACCACCTGGGTCCAAAACTGAGGTTTATTTTTAGCCAAGGGAGTAGCATCAATCCCCCTCAAAGGGATAGGCGTCTGCAGAGGTGTCATCGGAAATCCACAACGTTTAGCAAAATCCAATTCCATTAGGTTTAGCGCTGCTCCCGAATCCACAAAAGCCTTGGCGGAAAATGTGGACAGGGAGCAGATTAGAGTAATTGCCAGAAGAAACTTAGGTTGAACACCACCAACAGAAAACGTGTGTGCAAAGCGTTTCTCTCGTTTAGGACAAACAGAAATAATATGCGAGGCATCTCCACAGAAAAAACACAGCTTATTACGCCTTCTGAACTCCTGACGTTGCGCCTTAGACAAAACTCTATCACATTGCATAGGTTCAGACGTCTGTTCAACCGGTGGCAACACCTCTCGTGCAATCCTGCGTTCACGTAAACGCCGATCAACCTAAATGGCTAATGACATAGAATCGTCCAGACCAGAGGGAACAGGAAAGCCCACCATAGTATCTTTTACGGCTTCTGACAAACCTTTCCGAAAGAGAGCAGCCAAAGCATTATAATTCCAGGTAGTAAGGACCGCCCACTTTCGGAACTTTTGACAGTACAACTCTGCAGAATCTCGACCCTGGTTTAATGCCAACAGGGTCTTTTCAGCCTGATCAATAGCATTAGGGTCGTCATACAACAACCCCAAAGCTTGAAAGAATGCGTTCACATTAGTCAGAATAGGATCATCTGGTTTCAAAGAAAACGCCCAATCCTGGGGATCGCCATGCAGCAAAGAGATGACAATTTTAACCTGCTGCGCGGAGCTCCCTGACGAGTTAGGCTTCAAGGCAAAAAATAATTTACAATTATTTTTGAAACTCAAAAATTTAGATCGATCCCCAAAAAATACATCAGGTGTAGGGATCTTTGTTCAACAGCATGCGAACGAGCAAGGTAGGCGGAAATTCCCAGCACTTCCGCAGCGAGCTGCTCCACACGATCAGACAATTGCTTTATCTCCATTGAGAGAAAAAAAAATTCCCCCTACGGCCTCAGTGATATAGAGGAAAGAATATACACACACCTTCTTTTTTTTTTTTTAAACACAATTCTTTCCTGCTATTGAGTACCCTAGGATCTGCGGTATGGCGGGTGATTCTGTTATGATTGAGTCACCGTAGGAGGCAAAAACAGAAATGCTAGCTAAGTCCAGAAAACCAGAGCAGTTGGCAGCTATCGGATTGCAGACCCCTGATCCTATCACAACAACTAACAGTAGCCGTGGGGGGTTCCTACGATGCCCTAGACCCCTCGATCACAGCCGGAGAATTAAATAGGCCTACAGAAAGAAAGGGGAAATCTAAACTGCCCCAGAGCAGACCCCAAAGCAATAGGCAGCCCCCAACATATAATGACGGTGAAGCAAGATGAAAACACTAACACAGACAGAAAGATAGACTGAGCAAAGAACGGGCCCAAACTACCTAGATAGGAAAGGACAGGAAGGCTGCTGTATGCAATCCGTGAAAAACCCTATGAAAATAAGAGCCATCAGATTGACAGTGAAAAAGGCCCTAAAGACGCTAGGCTTCAAAAAAGCTATGTCAATACTCAGGAATATTCTGAAGACAGAGCAACAGGCAAAAGGAGATTCAGCTCACCCCAGCAGGGAATGGCAGAATCCAGAAAAGCAAGGAAAACAAAACATAAATGCAAACAGGCAAAGCAGAAAACTTAGCTTTAGGGAAGCAGGAATCAGACTGGTGTCCTAGAAGTCCACAGAGAACTCACCCGCAGGGCAGAAGGGCGTCGGCAGCCTTATATCCAGTGAGTGACTCCACTCAGCCAGTCATCCTCATTAGTCTCAGGTGCCTGATAATCAGGCTCATTACCTTCCTTTACCAGAATAGGGAGTTCACCAGACCTCAGTGACGAAGGGGAAAATGAACTCACAACAGTATTATACCTGCAAATCAAAGTGAATAAGTGAAAGTCCCATAAAGGGACAAGGTAAATAAAAAAATGTTTGGTATCGCCGCGTCCGTAAAAATCCCATCTATAAAAGTGTTACCCTAGTTAACCCCTTCAGTGAACTCCGTAAAAAAAGACAAAAAAGTAGCAAATTATACTTTTTCTAAGCGATATCATCATACCGCTTGAAAAAAGTGGAATAAAACGTGGTAAAAAAAACGAATGGTAATAAATATAGTGTCACTTAAAGCACCATCTTGTCCCGCAAAAAACAAGCTGCCATACAGCTCCATCAGCGGAAAAATAAAAAAGTTATAACTCGCAGAATAAAGTGATGCAAAAATAATTATTTTCTCTATAAAAGTTTTTATTGTGTAAAAGCGCCAAAGCATAAAAAAAATAAAAATAAGGTATCATTGTAATCGTACTGACCCGAAGAATAAAGCTGCCTTACCATTTTTACCACACGCGGAACAGAGGAAAAAAAAAAGAAAAAAAAATTACTGAATTGCTGGTTTTTGTTCATTGTGCCTCCACAAAAATCGTAATCGAAAGCGATCAAAAAATGTCATGTGCCCGAAAATGGTACCAATAAAAACATAAGTTCATCCCGCAAATAACAAGCCCGCACATGACTCTGTCGGCCGAAATATGGAAAAATTATATCTCTCAAAATACGGCGATGCAAAAACTTCTTACAAAAGCTTCTTACAAAAAAAGCGTCTTTTAGTGTGTGACAGAAGCTAAACATGAAAAAAGGAAATAAATATGGTATCTCTGTAATCGCATCAACCCGAGGAATAAAGTCACCATATCACTAATACCACACGAGGAACGGCGTAAAAAATAAAACCAATTCTTCAACTTTTGTGGATTTGTTCGTTCTGCCTCCCAAAGATCGCAGTAAGGCGATCACAGTGGTTTACCGCCACATATGGGGTATCAGCGTTCTCATGACAAATTGCACAACAACTTTGGAGGTCTAATTTCTCCTGTTTACCTTGTGAAAATAAAATTTTTTGAACAAAAAGGTCATTTTTGTGGAAATAAAATACGATTTTTTTTAATTTCACAGCTCTATGTTATAAATTTATGTGAAGCACTTGGGGGTTCAAAGTGCTCACCACACATCTAGATGAGCTCCTTTGGGGTCTAGTTTCCAAAATGAGGTCACTTGTGGGGGTTTCTACTGGCACATCAAGGGCTCTGCAAACACAACATGACACCCGCAGACCATTCAATCAAAGTCTGCATTCCAAAATGGCGCTCCTTCCCTTCCAAGCTCTGCCATGCGCCCAAACAGTGGGTCCACCCCATATATGGGGTATCAGCGTACTCAGGACAAATTGCACAACTTTTGAGGTCCTATTTCTCCTGTTACCCTTGTAAAAATAAAAATTTGGGGCAAAAAGATCATTTTTGTGGAAAAAAATATGATTTTTTTATTTTCACGGCTCTACGTTATAAACTTCTGTGAAGCACTTGGGGGTTCAAAGTGCTCACCACACACCTAGATAAGCTCCTTGAAGGGTCTAGTTTCTAAAATGGTGTCACTTGTGGGGGGTTTCCACTGTTTAGGCACATCAGGGGCTCTGATGACTCTGCTCGAACATTTACAACTCATAAGTAAAACGTTGGACACAAAAGGTAATAAGTGTTTGTAGTATAAGGTTCGGCCACCAGCCAGTATCTATGTACTGAATTTTATCAGATAACAAAATACAAAGATAATTTTTTTTCACATTGATTAAACTTAAGTACCGTATTTTTCGGACCATAAGACGCACTTTTTTCCCCAAAAATTTTGGGGCGTCTTATGGTCGCAATGTTCCTACCTCCGAGGCTGGTGCGGGTGCCGCGGGGCTCTGTAGTGCGGTGGTGGCAGCGGGCTGTGCTCTGGTGCAGGGGTAGCAGCTCTCTGTGCTCCGGTGCAGGGGCGGCGGCTCCGCTGGCATTTCCTCCAGGCCCGGAGGCCCCCGCACATCCCTTGTTGGCCGCCGCCATGTTGCGGTGGCCTCCGGGAACATAGATGCCGGGAAGATGGCCGCCAGTTCGGGGACGGCGCATGCGCAGGTTCAGATCTCGTTCCGAGATCTCGGGGGACGAGATTCATATCTCGGCAACGAGATCTAGTTTTCGGAGATCTCGGGACGAGATCTGAACCTGCGCATGCGCCGTCCCCGGACCGGTGGCCATCTTCCCGGCGTCCATGTTCCCGGAGGCCACCGCAACATGGCGACGGCCAGCAAGGGATGTGCGGGGGCCTTCGGGCTTGGAGGAAATGCCGGTGGAGCCGCCGCCCCTGCACCGGAGCACAGAGAGCCGCCACCCTCACCCCACAGAGCCCACCTGCCCCAGCACAGCTGCTCCAGCCCCAGCTCAGCACAGCTGCCCCAGCCCCAGCACAGCTGCCCCATCCCCAGCACAGCACAGCTGCCCCAGCACAGCACAGCTGCCCTAGCACAGCAGCCCCAGCACAGCACAGCTGCCCCAGCCAAGCTGCCACAGCCCCAGCACAGCTGCCACAGCCCACCTGCCCCAGCACAGCCCACGAGCCCCAGCACAGCCCAGCCCAGCTGCTCCAGCACAACCAATCTGCCCCAGCACAGAGCCGCCACCGCACGAGCCTGGACCACTGAATGACCCCTGTGACCACTCCTACACCTGTGCCGGATCCCTTCCCAGGTAAGCTGAATTCGGACTGTAAGACGGACCCCCTTTTGACACATTATTTTTTCCCCTATTTTCCTTCTGAAAATTGGGGTGCGTCTTATGGTCCGGTGCGTCTTATAGTCAGAAAAATACGGTAACCTTAGAAATTTTTTTTATTTTTTTCAATTTTAATTAATAATAGGATAGAAGGATAAGGGAGGGTTAAAATTAGGAACAGAATCAAAATGTGTATGAAAAAGCTCTGTCATTAATACTGTTCGGGTAGAGCTATTCGATAGCGCTGTCCATGAAGAAAGTGCACGGGTAGAGCTATCCCATAGCTCTCTTCCTAAAGGAAATGAACGGGTAGAGCTATCTGATAGCGCTATCCCTCAATGTGCCTGAGCGTAAGCTATTTCACATGGTTGAGCGCACTTGGGATCTGCCCCCAAGGCCCTGCCCATGCCCAATGTTTGGTCCGTAGACCGCGGCTAGGAGTTAGTCCCGCTTTTATACAGGTCCAGCAGTGATGGTGGATCTGTTGTACTTCAGGGCGCTGGCTGCTTAGGTTTCCTGTCTTTTAGATGGTTCTAGGGCAACAGTGACAACCTGCAATTACTCGAGCAGCCCTGGATAATCCACGCCGGCAGGATGATAAGATCCGGCGGAAGATGGAGCCTATGAGAAGAGAAGTAAATATAATGTAAGTGATGGGACTCCATATGACATGATACTACTGTGCGGTCACTGTGGCCGGACAGCAGAGGAATATTATCACAAAGAGGTCAGGGGTCATTGTCAGCTATCATACATGTGATAATCCCATCACTGACAGATGACATCTGCTCCACATGAATGATTCTCACTGATATCACACAACATGGGGCTGATTCTCACACTTACCTCGTTTCTTTTTCCCCTTTTTTCCATTTCCTGATTTTTCTTCTTCTTTACTCAGATTTATTGTAGATTTTCTTTCCTCCTGAGCAGGAAATTCTGATCATAAAGGAAAAAAAAACTTCAGTAATGACATATCCTAATGGAATCTGCTTTGTCTCCTGTATATATTAGGATTGTTCTAGTCCTGTCTCCTATAGTCCTGATTATCTGGTATTATATCATAATAGGGCAGAAAAAGTCCTATATAATGTACATAATCCCATCTGAGGGGCATTAGATGTGTCACTGATATAGAGCAGTAAGCGCCCTGTGTGCCGCCATGTGCTGCATCACTGATGAGCGATATTCTATTGTAGGAGACGATGTCTCCTTATGATGATGTAGGTTATTGTACGCTGCAACGCATCTCACAGAATCCATGAAAAAAACTACAAAATTAGTGAAATAGAGATACAATATGGGCCCATAGACAGCATAATTGTGATCCATGAAGCATGGATAACATAGGAGACCTATTCCAGAAAAACCATGTGGAAATATTTGAGCCTTGAAGTCAACAATCACATTGTTGGTGCTGCAGACATGGACATACCTGATAGTGGGAATGAGGATGGTAAGATGCTAATAGCGACGTCTCTATCAGTTATGGGGTAAGATTCTTTCTGCCTGTTTGGAAAAAGAAAATCACATGAATCACAAGGAAACACAGTATAAAAGGGGTTGTCTCACTATAAGAACACTGACTATAAGGCCTAATAGGACATATGACTGCCATAATGGGGAAGGTCTAATGCTCAACTAACTTTTATAGAATGGAGTGGAAAAAAACTACCAAGAATGTCTGGCATGTAATACTACATCTCTCCTACAGTGTGGGTATTACTAAAAATGTATGACTGGCCACAATCTGAGTGCCAAGTTCATTATCTACTGGCCACAATCATGGGCTGTTATCACCAGCGGTTTCTGAAGCCAAAAGCACAATGACTGCTAACTAGGGGGCGGAGGATGCTGCATGTGATATTATGGTATTTCTGTCCTATATTTGGTGTTGTGCACATATATCAGCCTGAAGTTCCCAGTAATGACCCCATAATCTACTCACATTTCTGAGCTGTCAGTGTTGGATGTTGGGGTACACTCTGGAGGGGACTTGGGATCCTCATCGTTCATCATTCCGTTAGTGGTGGTATAGAGCTATGTGCGGAAGCAACAAGATAGGAAATCATTTTATGTTTACTTTTAAGGGTCTTTTTATGCATATTTTGGATTTATTAATCACATACTTACTTTAGAAAGCCTTTCAGATGATGATGTAAAATTTTGAAAGTCAAACCACTTATTGTCTTCACTTGTACCCTTCTCATCCTCTGAGACCAGATGTTTTATCATATTATAATGATCTATAAGACATAGACAATGAAGTGTTATTAGAGGTTTTCAGTATAACACAATCACCATTTATCATTAATATTAATGGGAGCCTATTATCACATAATATGGAAGACGAGACAAGCAGACACTATGTCTAGATTACATCTTTTCTACTTACTGATAAAAAATAAACTGGTGTCCACATGTGATGCAAGCTGAGGAACGTACACCGGCTTTTGACTTAGAAGGTTATCAAAGTCTAAATCTCTAAAGAATGCATGATTCTTGATCTCAAATGCGCCTCCTGGATAAAGAAAAACAAAAGTGATGGGGACATTGTCAGAGACAGCTCCATACCAACAAATTAAGGGAAGCACTTAATCAAGTGGGCTGGGACCATCTCATGGTAACTGGGGATTCTGACCATAAATGGGGCATGTTTAAGGATATCCTACTAGAATCCTGTAGAAAACTTATATCCTCTGGTAATAAAATGTCCAGGACTCGGTGTAACAAGGGAATAGTGATATTATTGTATATGTTACCTGTCCCAAGTCTATTCACAGGATTTTTTCTGAGCAGCTGAGTGATAAGGTCTTGAGCATCGGGTGGAATAGTTTCATTACTATCCCAAGTTATATCTCCTGTTATATAGAAAATTACAGAACATAAAGCCTCTTTACTGGACTGTAAGATAAAGCAAAAGAAGTAACTAAACCAAGATGACCAGTGAAAGCAATGATCAGATTATTCTACTTACCATTGATCACATTTTCATTTATCTCAGTACAGGAATTTCCATCAAATGGTATATATCCCATGAGAAATTCACATAATATGATGCCCATTGCCCACCAGTCCACAGGTCTTCCATAGCCTTTCATCAGGATGACCTCAGGGGCTATGTAACCCGGGGTGCCACAGAACTAGAAACCAACAGAAGATAGAGATGAGAATCGATGAAACAATTGTTATGATAAGTTCTTGACATAAAAACAACAGAAATACAGAAGATAAAATATCAGTGAAAAAGTTCTCTAGAAATGAAGAACGTAGGGAAGAGAAAATGGGGTTATGAGATTTATGCAGAACACGCTAAGTTCCTGTAGGTAATGCCAACCTCATGGTCCTGGAACTCTCTGGAGATGTCTTCTGCTGATTGCTTGTAGATGTTGGTGTTTGGCATCATGACACCAACTTTTGAAACTCCAAAGTCGGTAACTTTAATATGTCCAGCTGATGTTATCAGGAGGCTGTGAAAGTGAAGATGGTTTTAGCTTCATAGGCCGTGAGATAATAAAGGATAACTTTCCTCTTTTTCTCATACTACAGGTATTCACTTACTTCTCCGGCTTCAGGTCTCTGTGCACCACACCGTAACTATGCAGGTATTCCACAGCAAGAACCGCTTCTGCAAAGTACAAGCGGGCCAACGGGACAGGGAAAGGACCCCTGGTGTTTAGAAGGGTCCTACAGTCTCCACCTATAGAAGAAAGGAAATATAACCGGTGAGGGGTTTATACAGCAGATCACCATGATGTGTGATGAGAAGTGAGCGGAGACATTGGGGCAGGAGACAATATATCAAGATATAATATACTGTACTGTATACTGCACAAATGAATTAGTCTGACGTCATGATGAAATGTCATCTATGTAACTAATAACATAAAGTGATGTCACATCTCGTCTACAGCTGGAGATACTGACGCTCTCAGTGCGGACATTCAGGGAGATCACACAGATCAATGACTTTCTGAGCATCTTGGTAATAGATAACCTATAGTAAATGTTCTGTGGGATGTAACCGTCCACGGGGACAAGTCTTAATGATATGGTAGGTGATAAGATGTCAGCAGACATGGGCTGAATATAATTCAATGTAGGTGTCCTACCTGCTACATACTCCATGACCATACACAGGTAAGATCTAGTAGGGAAGGAGCAGAGCATGGAGACCACAAAGGGACAATCTGCGAATGTTAGGATGTCTCTCTCGATAAAGGTGCTTTCCACTTTCTGTGGAGCATCCAGGTTCCGCTTGGCCAAATCCTTCATAGCGAAGATCTGTTGTGATTCTTTATGGCGCACTAAGTAGACGGACCTGGAGAGAAGGAGAATCCATGGTTTATAATGATCCCTTATTAACAGTCTGTATATACAAGTCATTATATGATCTTTTAGTAATGTTTGATGCCAGCAGTCCGGCCATCACTAGAAATCCACATCTAGAAATACATAAAAGAGCTCTACATAGATCACCTATGGGAGGTCTGCACCACGCCACGTCTGCCAGACCCTCACCCAGGTCACATTAGAGATGAGAGAATCTACAGAAATGCATTTTGGGCCGATTCGCTATAACCGACCAGTACATTCGATTCCATCAAAATATAAATTGGTCTAAATTGAAAATGTTCCAATTGCCGTAGCAGGATGGTTTTTAGGCTTTCTCCACAGCCCAAGGCAGAATAAATGGAGGGGAGGGAAGAGGTTAAAATATAATTAAACACATTACACCCCCTTGTCCTCATCCCTCCCCGTCCATCACTGTAGTCCTCCGTCCTCTGTGCCAGTCTTTGGTTGTTCTCCCTTCTGCTGCTGAGGCCAGTGATCGGACTCACATGGTCATGGTGGAGGGTGGGGGTGCAGATGTCATTGGCATCAGTATCGTGTCACCCCTCACCTGACCGTGTGCAGCCAATCACTATTATCAGTTCATAATGGGGCCCCGAAAAATCCAAAGATCGGTGTGCAGGACGGGGAAGCTGTGGTGGAGGCGGCAGAAAAAGAACAAATGAGGTCTCGGACCGGTGGGTGTAATGTATTATATCATCACTTTCCTTACAGACTGATTTGTTACAGATCTGGTCGCTCAGCTGTATATAACTGAGCTGAAGAGTGACATTGAGATGTGGACAGTGATGTGGACTCTGATCGTTTCCCTATGATAACACTGAATGGCAGAGCACAGAGGCAGAAGCATTGTCATAGGGAACCCTGAGAAATGGGGATTATGGGAACAGAAATCTCACCCAAAAGATCCACTGCCGATCCGTTTAGATGTCTCATAGTCGCTGATACGCGGCTCTCTTGCCGGGATCAATGATCTGATCAAGTCCTAAAAAAGAATAAGAAATAATACTAAGATATAGAAGCTGCAGGAAAACATCTCAGGATGTAAAAAATACAAATACAAAAGCACCAATCAAGAAGGACTAAACCAACATTTACAGATGCACCAATTGTAACTCTACAAATCACACGCCATCATGAGAACTTTTCTCAGACACTTCTCTCCCTTATGTGGTTAAGATGAGTTAACATGGAAAAATCTCCCGTTCGGTGTCAGATTTTATATTATGCACAGTGATATCCCAGAGCTGCATTATCCCCGTTCTTTCCACCATGGATACATCTTGCACTTTATTCATTATATTATTGGGTATAATTGCTTTACACTGCAGCTCCTCTCCACCAGCCCACATTAATATACTGTACAATGGACTTGTATGCACCACATTTCTGTAATGACGTCTATTATCTCAGCTGCAGCATTTACAAGTAGGAAGACTGATAGGGCGAGAAAGAAGGGAAAATAGAGGCTTCCCCCACTGAGCTGTGACTACATCAGCAGAATACAGACTGTCCTCACAGAGGAGGGAGCAGCACAGACAGGCGGCCATAAAACCTCCTGTGCCTGCCGGGGACTGACAGGGGGCCTGGAAGATCTAACACCAGAGCTTCTGATCTGGAGAAGATAAAAAAACAAGGATGTGTGGTAAAAAAGATGATGGCTCCTTACCGGGCGTTCCGACGAGCAGGCCGGACGTTCTAGTACACACAGGACTTTTTCGGCCAGACCTTTAATAAAAGCCAAATCTTGAATTTGAGATCTTTTTTCAGCCTTTAAAGAAGAAAAGAAACAGAAAGGAAAAATCTGAGATGAGAAAAGACACAATGGAGGCGGCCATTGTCAGTGACATCGTCTCCTCTCTGCAGATACAACGACTCCATATCTGGGGACTCGTCATGTTTTATATTCGAGGAAAGAAGACGCTTCTCTCCCACCATTATTATCTATGATTATAGAGAAGTTTTGTGCGGAGCATCCGCCATTTACCTGGTGTAGTAATGTCCTGATGTTGTGACGTAAATCCGTCAGATACTCTGACGTTAGTTGATCTCGTTGGTGTTTGGTCAGGCAATCCATTACTAGCTGCACCACCAGCCGGTGAGTGAAGCTGAGGACGCCATCGGATGGTGGAAGCACAATGTTAGGATGATTGGTGGTAAGAATCTCCCACAGTGCTTGTACCTGAAAATTCTGCAAAAGTAATTCAGCCATAGTGAAAAATTGCAAATGCTCTCAGTCACTATAGAACCAAAAATGGCACCGGTGACCCTGTGTACATTCTATAAGTAGGGACCGAGCTGTGAGGTCATAATGGCCGAGAATCACCAGTGATCTCATAATGGCCGAGCACCACCAGTGATCTCATAATGGCCGAGCACCACCAGTGATGTCATCAAGGAATCTTGTGATAGAATGTTCAAGGATCGGCTCTGCACAAATACAGTGGGGAAAATAAGTGTCTGATACACTGACAACTTTGCAAGTTTTCCCACCCACAAAGAATGGAGAGATCTGTAATTTTTATCATAGGCACAGTTCAACTGTGAGAGACAGAATCTAAAAATAAAAATTAAAAAAAATCACATTATATGATTTTTAATTGATTAAATTGCATTTTATTGCATGACATAAGTATTAGATCACCTACCAACCAGCAAGAATTCTGGCTCTCCCAGACCTGATTGGGTTTTTTAACCCTTTAGTGACAGAGCCAATTTGGTACTTAATGACCAAGCCAATTTTTACAATTCTGACCACTGTCACTTTATGAGGTTATAGCTTTGGAACGCTTTAACGTATCCCACGTATTCTGATATTGTTTTTTCGTGATATATTGTACTTCATGTCAGTGGTAAAATTTGTTTGATATACTGTATATTTGCACTTTTCAAACTTTTAACTTTTGTACATTTAAATCAGAGAGTTATATCACACAAAATAGTTAATATATAACATTTCCCACATATCTACTTTACATCAGCACAACTTTTGAAACAATTTTTTTTGCTAGGATATTATAAGGGTTAAAATTGACCAGAGTTTTCCTATTTTTCCAACAAAACGAACAAAAACATTTTTTTAGGGACCACCTCACATTTGAAATTAGTTTGGGGTCAAAATAACAGAATATACCCAAAAATGACACCAATCTAAAAACTGCACCCCTCAAGATGTGCAAAACCACATTCAAGAAGTTTATTAACCCTTCAGGTGCTTCACAAGAACTAAAGCAGCGTGGAAGGAAAAAATGAACATTTTACTTTTATCACAAAAAATTACTTTGGAACCAATTTTTTTATTTTTACAAGGGTAACAAGAGAAAATGGACCACAAAATTTGTTGCGCAATTTCTCCTGAGAACGCCAATACCCCATATGTGGGGAAAAGCCACTGTTTGGGTGTATGGCAGGGCTCAGAAGGGAGGGAGCACCGTTTGACTTTTTGAACACAAAATTGGCTGGAATCAATGGTGGCGCCATGTCGCGTTTGGAGACCCCCCTGATGTACCTAAACAGTGGAAACCCCCAAATTCTAATCCCAACACTAAACCCAACACACCCCTATCCATAATCCCAACCCTAGCCATAACCCTAAACACAACCCTAACCCAAACACAACCCTACCCTAATCGCAACCCTAACCGTCCCCCCAACCCTAATACTAGCCCCAACCTTAACTTTAGCCCAAACCCTAACTTTAGCCCCAACCCTAACTTTAGCCCCATCCGTGCCCCTAACTTTAGTCCCAAACCTAACCCTAACTTTAGCCTCAACCCTTAGCCTAACTTCAGCTCCAACCCTAACTTTAGCCCAAATCTAACCCTAATGGGAAAATGGGGGGATGCAGGACAGTCCAGGGACACCGGGAAGTTCCGGGGGGAATCACGGACCCTATTTCTCTCTCCTCTGATGTGCGATTACATCAGATGAGAGAGAAATTAAATGGAAAATCTAACTTTTTTCTGCAGTCGCTATTATACCGTTAATAGCGGCGATCGCAACATCGGAGTCGGTAAAAACCGACCCAAATCATGTTCTCTGGGATCTTGGCTACCCCAGGTAGCTGAAACCATAGATAAATTCTGACTTTGGGGGCGCTACACCTTTATTGCTAAGCAACGGCGCTGCTGTGGTTTAAGTACCCTTAACTGCCTCAGTTAAAAGGCGTTTTGGTGGTCATTAAGGGGTTAATAAGCCCTCCTACTCTGCACTCATTACCTGTATTAATTGCTCCTGTTTGAATTTAACTGTATAAAAGACACCTGTCTACTCAATCAATCACATTCCAACCTCTCCACCATGGCAAAGACAAGAGCTGTCTAGGGACACCAGGGACAAAATTGTAGACATGCACAAGGCTTGACTAGGCTACAGGACAATAGGAAGCCATAATGATCATGACACATGTATGCAACATACAAATCAAGAAGCGCTTATATTCAATTCAAAATAAGCACTTTATTTTTGAGTATATAAAGCAATACATAAAAGAGAAAACATTAATGACATAAAAAGGTGCCTGAAACCAACAAACACACGGAGGGCAGTTGCAGCAAATTACTAGTAGTTGTAAAACAAATGACTATATATAAATCCTAATTGTTCCCGTGTTCAGCCATCGTGCATAAAGATACAGTAGATCTTAAATATATATTATCGGGTAAACATGCCGTACTATAATATCCTGATATCTGCACAGAAGCCAACTATTGCCAGACACCAATGGAATCAGGTGAGGGTGAACAATCGCACCCCTATGCAGAGAGACACTGCTGTGGGAAAGTTCTTATCAGAAGATAACTACTCATAGAGGTGACATCACAAAATGACAGGCGTAGCAAGGCAATGTAGAAATAATCGGGAGTGCACTGGTATATACACTCACTGGCCACTTTATTAGGTACACCATGCTAGTAACGGGTTGGACCCCCTTTTGCCTTCAGAACTGCCTCAATTCTTCATGGCAGAGATTCAACAAGGTGCTGGAAGCATTCCTCAGAGATTTTGGACCATATTGACATGATGGCATCACACAGTTGGCGCAGATTTGTCGGCTGCACATCCCTGATGCGAATCTCCCGTTCCACCACATCCCAAAGATGCTCTATTGGATTGAGATCTGGTGACTGAGGAGGCCATTTGAGTACAGTGAACTCATTGTCATGTTCAAGAAACCAATCTGAGATGATTCGAGCTTTATGACATAGCGCATTATCCTGCTGAAAGTAGCCATCAGATGCCTGTTCTTTGCTGAGAGGAGTGGTACCCAGTGTGGTCTTCTGCTGCTGTAGCCCATCTGCCTCAAAGTTCGACGCACTGTGCGTTCAGAGATGCTCTTCTGCCTACCTTGGTTGTAACGGGTGGCAATTTGAGTCACTGTTGCCTTTCTATCAGCTCGAACCAGTATGCCCATTCTCCTCTGACCTCTGGCATCAACAAGGCATTTCCGGCCACAGAACTGCCGCTCACTGGATTTTTTTTCTTTTTCGGACCATTCTCTGTAAACCCTAGAGATGGTTGTGCGTGAAAATCCCAGTAGATCAGCAGTTTCTGAAATACTCAGACCAGCCCTTCTGGCACCAACAATCATGCCACGTTCAAAGGCACTCAAATCACCTTTCTTCCCCATACTGATGCTCGGTTTGAACTGCAGGAGATTGTCTTGACCATGTCTACATGCCTAAATGCACTGAGTTGCCGCCATGTGATTGGCTGATTAGAAATTAAGTCTTAACACACAGTTGGACAGGTGTACCTAATAAAGTGGCCAGTGAGTGTATATAAAGACTTTGCCAAAACTAGGAGATGTACATATTACCTGTATGGGTCAAAGCTGACACATGGGTAATTGTTGCATGCTGCCTCCCGTAACCCTGATGCACGTTTCACTAGTGCTTCTTCCTGGGGGCATGCCTGTGTGGGAAGCATCATTGCTATAAAAGCAACCTCCAGCCAATGGAGACAGTTGAGGTGGTCTATCGGGGACCCACCCACTGACATAAAACACATGTCCATTTCATTGTGTGCACATTCTAAACTGTCAGAGTCGCTGTTTAGACAAACCGCCCACATGATCACACCAGTGGAATATAGGAGTGAACACAGGGTAACCGCATATTCTACCTATAAGGGTAAACCGCTGTCAATGTGCCGTATATGGTGATCCCAGGAGTAGGGGGGTTATCCGATTAAGTATAATTCGAACGTTTTACGCTAGTTTGCGCTTCTACTGGTCAATGATACTATGTGAAAACACAGCATTCCCTTTAAACCAGCATGAGGGAAGTGAAAGACTAGGTGAATACCATAACATTGATTAAACATCACATGTGTAGATGTGGCGCCCCTGAGGGTTCAGTTGCCACAGAGGTACTGCACCTCCTCCTGAGGTGTGGTGCCCCCCCATCCAGGTAAGTTGGAGGCTCCTGACCACGCTCCAACACCTGCACCCATCATCGCAAAGTAGTGCAGCAAAGCCAGAATGCCATCTTGGAAGGAGAAGGGAGGAGGCTTGCGGAGTGCAAGGAGGTTATGCTGGATCTCCCCGGCGCCATGGCTGAAGGCTCCAACCCAATTCCCGAGATGAACCGCCAGCAGCTGGAAGAAGAGATCACCCGGCTGACACACCATCTGCAGCTGAGGCAGGAGGCGTTTTGGAGGATGAACTGGCAGCACGCCCAGGAGGGGCCTACACCGGCAGTACCCGCAACACCGGTACCCGTCGCTGCTGCACCGGATCTCCCCCAGGCAGACTCTATGGAACCTGCGACCTTTGCCGTACTACCGGCAGCAACCATAGTCCCCTCTCTGCCGCCACCACCGGAGGGGTTGTATGAGGCTTTGGGAGCCGAAGAGGAGTTCCCGTCTGGACCTGACGCAGCTGCGCAGGTCCCACCGGAGACCCCCGCGGACCGGGAGTCACCATCTGCTACCACCGCTGCCACCGGGAACCGCATCGTGCCTGTACTGGACCCGAGACTACACCGCCAGGAGGTATCAGGTATATATTCCAGCCCTCCTAATGGGTTGCCCCCTGAATTCACACAGTCAGAGGCTGGCCTGTTAGAGCTTGAAATGGGGATGTTGGACGAGCCGTCCAGGGGCATTAGACTGTCGGAGATGGGGAGATGGAGGAGGTCTCTGCTGAGGAGGGTACGGCTGGATCAGGCACGCATGATTCGGTGTCTTGAGGGCTGGAACGAGTCTAGGTCACTTCGGGATGTCGAGATCCCTTGGCTACCGAGTCCCCATGTAGTTGCCTATCAGCGCCAACAGGCTACGGCTTTCCCAGATGTCAGGCCCCGTGCCAGAGCAGCAGGACCGCCCGCCGATGAGGAACAGTATCCCTTGGTACCGGCTGCTACTTCTACTGAACCAGTGGTAGACTGTCATCAACAGGATCAAGACACCCAAAGCATCTCCCCTGGAAACAGCCCCAGCAACCAGTTTCCAGAACCCCAGGAGGGTACCACTACTAGTAACCTGCAGGAAAATAACTCTCGTTACCCAGGAGGGTATTTGCACCGTTGTGACTTCTGTTTTCTACTTTTGTACTTGTTCACTATTTTTGATCATCATCTAGTTTTGTTTTTCCAGTGTTGCCCAGTTATATTGGTAGCTTTCATATTGAACTGCAGAGATCATGGACGCTGAATGGTCCAGAACTGTTACTGTATATACTTTGCACCTCTTTAGGTGCTCTCTCTTGGTTTTACATAGGACTCTCTTCATGGAAGAACTACCTCGCCATAAGGAGATTTCCAGACATGTTGGCCGGACCAGTGTCTACAATTGCACTTGTTAATAATGCTTAAAGTTATTTTGAATAGGAATTAAGAAGTGATCGTGTATATTGAAAAGTACTAATAACAGATTTTATAGAGTTATGATGAGAAAGAAATATATAGTAAATGGTATACTCCTTAAATGTGAATAAAGAATTGAAGTTACAGGTGATGAACCAGACACCAGCGGTTGTCATGTAAGGAAGAAAGCAGAGAATATGCCAAGTAGCAGAAAGGAGATGTGTTGCTAGAAAATGTGAATTGATATTGAGTTTTCCTATAGCACTTTAAATTAGGTAGCATAATTTCGAATTTAGATAGTTAAAACTGTTTGCAACGTTCAAGAAACCGTGTCTCCCACATTGGGAAGTTTAGTATAAGAAATGTTTATTCAGCATTACAAAAACTTTTGTATATTCCTGTATTGTCAACTCTGTTTAACTTGCAGCCCGCGGACGTGCTGTGTTTAACGGGGGGGAGTGTGGTGCCCCTGAGGGTTCAGTTGCCACAGAGGTACTGCACCTCCTCCTGAGGTGTGGTGCCCCACCATCCAGGTAAGTTGGAGACTCGTGACCACGCTCCAACACCTGCATCCATCATCACAAAGTAGTGTAGCAAAGCCACATTGCGGCTCCCTGCTTGGAGTGTAGCAGAGCACCATTGGTGGCTCCCTGCTTGGAACACGAAATGTTTTGGGAGGCGGGTGGAGTTAGAATACATAAAAGAGCGGAAAGGTTTAGGATTTCAGTTCAGTTCAGAGTCCAGTGTTCAGTGGAGTAGAGTGTGGAGTGGAAGAGAGGAGATCCCTGAGAGAGAGGGATGGAGGAAGGAAGTGCTGCAGCAGATCACAGTGACCTGGGTCTGCTGGCACGGGAAAGGAAAGAGACAGACATTGAAGAGAAACCTGATCTTCCATAAGAAGGAAAGACTAGTACGGAACGTAGGAGTAAAAGGGAACAGAGGAGGTGGGTTAGAAGAGAACCCTGCCTAGAAGTTCTAAGCGCAAGGCCGGGGCCAGGACCCCGAGGTTGTATGGATACTAAGGGTCCTACAGCAGACACCGGTGGAGTAGTGGGCTGTAAATGCACTACTCCCATCTAAGAATTGAGGGCACAACAGCAACATTGATAGTGAACCGGGACTTAGGAGTAAGGAGTCCCCGAAGCAGGCTACAGCTGTCTGCCGTACAAGTATAGTTCTTGGGAACATCTGACAGGAGGAACTCCAGTGTAACTCAGTACTGGGAGTACTTCACTCAAAGGTGCTATAGAGGAGATGTTCAGAAAGGCACATGTTGGCGGAGTGCTGGAAGGGAGCATTCCATCTTGCTTGGAGGTTGACTGAGCCCCTGACCCAGAGGACACAGCACGGAGGCAGGCACCTGTACGTACTACAGACTGAGTAAAGCTTTGGAACTACAAGCCCATGTGTCCTCCACTCATTCCGGCACCAACATCCTCGACACTGCTACATTTCTGCACCATCCACGTCTCCCCACTATTTTCTCCTTTTTACACTGCCCTGGGACTACAGCTCCACCTGTGGGCAGCTTCAACATCTTTGCTGCACCACACTACCAGTCCCAGAGGATCTGCATGCAGCGTCGGCTTAACATCTCAATTGCCGAACACCACAGGTGGCGTCACGAGCTATTCATCTAGTCTATTGCATTTCCAACATTCAATCTTCCCTATTACTTGGGCGCCCAGGGCCACGGACCGGATCACTGCTGCCGTGACACATCGCGCCAATACCAGCCCGCTACCGAGTACCCCACAGTCCTGGTTGGGCGACCCATAGACAAAGTAAAATATGTCACAAAAAACAGACAGATCTAACATGTCATGTAAGCCTAGAGGACCCATTGGCTTCGGTGTCTAAAATCCATTTTTCTTCTCTTGGCAGAAGCAATTTATTGCTATTGCCTCCTCTTAGTGGATTTTCTACTTGCTCAATATTTGCAAATTTTAACCCATTAGGATCTGCATTGTGGCAATTATGTATGTGTTTGATGAATCTCACTGACCCTTTCATTGTAGTGATAGAATGGAAAAGTTCTCTGAAGTGAGTGCATAGTGGCCAAATTCCGATATAGCAGAACTGACAAGGGCATAAAATTGCATGTATCACGTAATTTGTACGACATGTGATGAAATCTTTTATTATATGCGTAATTTTACCTAATTTTTACCTAATTTTAAAACCTTCCCTGTAATCTGCAGCCGACAGTATGAACAATGTCCACAACAAAAATTACCTATTGGTTTACTATCTGTTAACCATGTAGATGTTTCTATATCAGCTGTAAATCTATTTCTCACTAGTAGGTCGCTAATATTTTTGTTTCTTCTATAAGTAACTAACGGTTTATTCTGATTGCATTCTTTATCAAACTCATAATTGGGTTATTTCTAAAAATAAAAAAAATCTTTGTTTTCTTTTAATCATATCAGTTCTTGACTTTTTTTTATTAATTCTGCGTGCGTTTTTTCTTTAGCTCTCTATTATGTGCCTCTTTTAGTAATGTTGAAGGGTAACCCCTAGCTCTAAAGTTTTTTGTGAGCTCTTTTGCTTGAGTTTCAAAACCTGCATCACTACTGTTGATTCGTCTTATACCGTTTAATGAGTTTGTTAATTATTTAAATAATTATAACAAAATTAACATGAAATTTACAGCAAAATTTGGGCCTAATAGTCAAGAGTTTTTAGATGTGCAAATAAGTATAATAAATTACATTATTATTACTACATTTTTTAAAAAATTAATAGCTTCTAACATGCTCCTACATTGTCATGATCCAGACAGGGGTTGGAGCCCTGTTTTCCCTTTCTCCCGGTCTGGTCATAAAGGGGTTACCTTTCCCAGCCTTAGTCTGAGTTCAGATTTGCTATTTATCGCTGCTTCCTTCAGGCGATGTCAGTTATAGTTCCTGCCTTGACTTGGCTTGCATCCTGATCTGCTTCTGTCTTTTGCCTTTGTCTTATCCGCTTCCGACCGTTGCTGATTCTCTGACTTGTCCCTGACCATGAGTTTGCTTATTCATTTGGTACTACGCTACAGTCTAGGATTTGACCTGGCTAGTTGGACTACTTTGCTGCCACCTGTGGCAGGCTTCCTGATGTACTGCAGGCCAGCTCTGTTTAGGTGTAGTCCTGCTTCCACTCTGCTGCCATCTTGTGGAGCCTGCACCTACCTGCATCCCAGCAGCAAGATATTATAACTGACCCAAAACAGCTATTTTTTTCTCTGCTCTGCTTTCTATGGATCCACTTCATACCTAGGCGGATCAACTGGATAGTCTGATACAAATGATGCAGGATCTGTCTGTGGAACATAGGGCCTTGGCCTTGTCTCATAACCACCTGCAAAGGGAACTTTCTGACTCGGTAAAATCTTTGCAGAGATTTTCTTTCCACTCTGTCTGTAAGTACTCTAACACTGTTAATAACTCATTGCACTCTCCTGAATCTACAGTTAGGTTCCCAGACACCTTCTCCGGGGAACAGGAGAGGTTCCATACGTTTATGGAGAGTTGCAAGCTATTTTTTTCTTCTCTTAGACCCCGATCCTCTGGAGATGAGAGTCAGCGGGTGGGGATAATCATTTCCTTACTGCGGGAGGGACCTCAATCATGGGCTTTCACTTTACCTGCTTCTGCCCCTGAACGTGTGTCTATGGATAGGTTCTTTGAGGCCTTAGAACTTATTTTTGAGGAGCCTGACCCGGTCAGAGTGGCAGAGGACACAATCATGAGTCTCTTTCAGGGGAAGGTCTCAGCTGAATGATATTGCTTCAAGTTCCGTCGACTATCCACTGAGGTGTCCTGGGATGACTCTGCGCTGAGATGTCAGTTCAGGAGAGGACTGTCGGATCACTTGAAGGATGCTCTGCCTCTCCATCCACCACCCAGCTCATTGGAGGAGGCTATGACTCTGGCTATCTGTATAGATCGGAGGCTAAGGGAGAGAGGTGTTACACAGCGAGAGGTTCTGTTACTCCCTGTTAATCCTGTTGTTTTGCCACCATCTGAACCTATGGAGGTGGGGGCCACTAACCTCAAGGAGAAGGAGAGGAGATGTCGACGTGAAGGAAAGCCATGTTATTACTGCGGAGATCCCGGACATTGGAAAAAGGACTGCCCCTCCTGCCAACCGACTAACAACCAATAACTTGGCAACCAAGTGTAAGTTACAAACAGGATGGAAACTCCTCTTCATGTTGTTGCCATTGACAAATATCACTGGCTAAGAATGTCATCAAATTTGTCTCAGAGGAGTTTCTCCTTAAAGTGGGTTCCTTGCACCAGGAACGTATTTCATGTTTTGTTCTGGACAATCTGCCTGCGGGACTAATGTAGAGGTTCCCGTGGTTAGGCTAGGTTCACATTGCGTTAGGGGCATCCGTTTAACGGATCTGTTAAACGGATGCACTAACGCAGATGTCATTTTTGACATCTTTTGTGCACCTAGCGCTAGCATTTTGCTACCATGAGTTAGCCATACAGGTCTATGCACAGCGAACGCCGGAGTATCTGAAGGATTTTGAGGATGGTTTGTCCGAAAAGGAGGCTGAGGTCTTACCACCACACCGCCCTTTTGATTGTACTATTAATCTGATTCTAGGTGCTAAATTGCCCAACGCCCGTCTGTCCAACCTCTCTGGCCCGGAGCAAACAGCTATGAAAGAGTATATTTCTGAAAGCCTACGTAAAGGCCACATCCGTCCCTCTGTCTCTCCTGCGGCGGCTGGATTCTTTTTTGTAAATAAAAGATGGTGGTTTGCGCCCTTGCCTCGATTTTTGAGAATTGAATAAGATCACTGTGAGAAATACCTACCCCCTCCCGCTCATTCCTAATTTATACAACTAATTGTCGGGGGGCCAAATCGTTTTTAAATTGGACATCAAGGTGGCATATAATCTTATCCGTATTCGGGAGGGGGATGAGTGGAAAACGGCAATTCTCACTTCTGAAGGGTTATTTAAGAATTTGTTTATGCCCATTGGTCTCACCAATGCACCATCTGTTTTTCAAAATTTCATTACCCATGTATTTTCTGATTTTATTGGGCACTCTATGGTGCTGTATTTGGATGATATCCTCATGTTCTCATCTAACAAACAGGTTCACTTGGATCATCTACGTGCGGTTCTCCAGAGGTTACAGGAGAACTCGCTTTTTGAGAACTTGTCGTTTCTGGGGTTCATTCTGTCTGACAAGGGGTTTCGTATGGACCCTGGGAAGCTATGGACCATTGTGAATTGGGTGCAACCCAGAGACTTAAAGGGTCTTCAATATTTTTTGGGTTTGTAAACGATTATAGGGTAAGATTTCTCCTTGTGGAAAGTGAGAAACCTTACCCCTTAGACCTCAGTCAAGAGCCTCTCACCTAGCCAAATCAGTTCTCATACTTTGCACTGACAAGGGCCAATAGCCCGAAACACCGTGCCTACAAATTGAGATTTTGATTCGGCTTTTATCCTTAGTCATATTCCAAGACTCGTTAAAGGGTTGATTGTGACTTATAGGATTGCTACTACCAACAGGTGGCACTATAGAGTTCAAGTCCTCTTTCCCTCACTCTGAAGAGGCAATTTGCATATTAAATTTCCCAGAGGAGCATTGCGAATAAGGGTCCTTACCTTGACAAGCCAGAGCTGGTATGTCACCCTCCACAAGGAGAAACCTTACCCCTTAGACCTCAGTCTAGAGCCTTTCACCTAGCTAAATCAGTTCTCATACTTTGCACTGATGAGGGCCAATAGCCCGAAACACCGTGTCTGCAAATTGAGATTCTGATTTGGCTTTTATCCCAAGTCATATTGTAAGACTCGTTAAAGGGTTGATTGTGACTTGTAGGATTGCTAATACCAACAGGTGGCGCTATAGAGTTCAAATCCTCTTTCAATCTCTGAAGAGGCAATTTGCATATCAAACTGTTATAGGAAATTTATTAAGGGGTTTTCACAGGTAGTCAAGCCCTCACTGATCTGACTTGTAAGGGGGCTGATATCAAAAACTGGTCAGCTCTGGCTGTGGAGGCGTTTGCTTTATTAAAGTAGGCTCAGTCTCTTGCTCCTCTGTCATTGCATGACACCAAGCTCTTTGTCCTGGTTCAGTACCGGTTGAGGGTGCTCCAGGAGTTCCACGATTCTGCTCTTAGTGTGCATTCTGGAAACGTGAAAAGCTATTGCTAGGCTATTTTGGTGGTCTTCTATGGCCTCTGATGTTGCCATGTTTGTGTCTGCTTGTGATACTAATGCTCGTGCTAAGAGCTCCCATAACCGGCCGGCCGGGGAATTGGTGCCATTGCCAATTCCGGAGAGACCTTGGACTCATTTGTACATGGAATTTATCACTGATCTCCCTCCTTCCAATGGAAAAACTGTGGTCTGGGTAGTGGTGGATAGATTCAATAAACAGGCACATTTTGTACCTTTGGCGGCACTGTCTATTGCTGAAACTATTTCTAGGTTGTTTGTTGAGTATGTGGTGCAATTGCATGGTTTGCCTTTGAACGTGGTTTCAGATGGGGGGTACAATTTGTGTCCAAGTTCTGGAGGGCTTTTTGTAAGAGGTTAGCTATTACTTTGGCCTTCTCCTTGGACTATCATCCCAAAACCAATGGTCAGACGGAGAGGACCAATCAGTCTCTTGAACAAATTTTGCTGTGTCTTGCCACTTCCCAGCAGGATGATTGGTGTTCTTTGTTACCAGTGGCTGAGTTTTCGTTTAATAATTGTATTAATCAGTGCACAGGTACCTCTCCGTTCTTTTGTAATTATGGCTTTCATCCCTATTTTGGTGAGTTTTCCAGGATGAAATTGGGGTGTTCTGGGGCTGAGTCGTTTATTGCATTTGTTGCACAGAGTGTAAGATTCAGTATATCGGCTGTACTATACGCAAACTAAAAAAAAGAATAGCTGAACATATCAGAAATATAGAACAAAAAAACGCTTCCTATTCAGGAGCGGTAAAACACTTCGTTCATGCTCATCATAGCAATATGGATTCATTTGCCTTCTATGGTCTAGAGAAGGTTAAAACTCCTGCACGAGGTGGTGATAGACACAAGCTATTAAATATACGTGAAGCTTTTTGGATATTAACCCCTTCCTGATATGAGACGTACTATCCCGTCCATGGGACCCGGGCCCCTATGCCCATGGACGGGATAGTACGTCTACCGCGATCAGCGGCGCCCACGTGGTGAGCGCCGCTGATCGCGGCCGGGTGTCAGCTGATTATCACAGCTGACACCCGGCACTATGTGTCAGGGGCGGTCACGGACCGCCCCCGACACGTTAACCCCTTGCACACCGCGATCAAACACGATCGCGGTGTACCGGGAGTTAAAGGGAAGCATCGGCAGGGAGGGGGCTCCCTCCGTGCTTCCCTGAGCCCCCCACGGCAGCGCAATATGCAGCGCTGCTGTGGAGGGCTCCTTTCCTCCAGGCCCCCGAATCCAAGATGGCGACGGGGGCCTGCAGGAAGCTGGCTTCCTCAGTGCCTGCAAAGCGCAGGCAAGAGGAAGTCTTCTTCAATGCCTGTGACAGATTGCTGATCTGTCACAGTGATCTGTGATGTGACAGATCAGCGATCTGTCACAGGACAGTGATGTCCCACCTGGGACTATGTAATAAAGTTAAAAAAAAATTAAAAAAAGTGTAAAAATAATTTTTAAAAAAAATCGCCAAATAAATTAGTAAAAAAAAAAAAAAAAAATATTCCCCAATAAATTCAGTTTTGAAAATAAAAAAAACCCAAAACAATAAAAGTACACATATTAGGTATCACCGCGTCCGTAACGACCCGCCCTATAAATCTGTCCCATTAGTTAACCCCTTTAGCGAACCCCTTAAAAAATAAAAATAAAAAACGAAGCAAAAAATAATGATTTATTATCATACCGCCAAACAAAAAGTGTAATAACGCGCGATCAAAAAGACGCATATAAATATCCATGGTACCGCTGAAAACGTCATCTTGTCCCGCAAAAAACGAGCTGCCACACAGCATCATCAGCGAAAAAATAAAAAAGTTATAGCTCGCAGAATAAAGCGATGCAAAAATAATTATTTTTTATATAAAATAGTTTTCATTGCATAAAACCGACAAAACATAAAAAAAGACCTAAATGAGGTATCGCTGTAACCGTACTGACCCAAAGAATAAAACCGCTTTATCAATTTTACCGCACGCGGAACGGTGTAAACGCACCCCCCCAAAAGAAATTCATGAAACGCTGGTTTTTGTTCATTCTGCGTCCCAAAAATCAGAATAAAAAGCGATCAAAAAATGTCACATGCCCGAAAATGGTACCAATAAATACGTCAACTCGTCCCGCAAAAAATAAGACCTCACATGACTCAGTGGGTCAAAATACGGAAAAATTATAGCTCTCAATATGTGGTGATGCAAAAACTATTTTTACAATAAAAAGCGTCTTTCAGCGTGCGACAGCTGCCAAACATAAAAACCGCCATAAATAGTAAATCAAACCCCCCGTTATCACCCCCTTAGTTAGGGAAAAATAATAAAATTAAAAAAATGTATTTATTTCCATTTTTCCATTAGGGTTAGGGTTAGGGCTAGGGTTAGGGCTTGGGTTAGGGCTAGGGTTAGGGCTGAGATTAGGGTTAGGGGTGTGTTGGGGTTCGGGTTGGAGTTAGAATTGGGGATTTCCACTGTTTGGGCACATCAGGGGCTCTCCAAATGCAACATTGCGTCTGATCTCAATTCCAGCCAATTCTGAGTTGAAAAAGTCATATGGTGCTCCTTCCCTTCCAAGCTCTGCCATGCGCCCAAACAGTGTTTTACCCCCACATGTAGGGTATCAGCCTACTCAGGACAAATTGCAAAACAATTTTTGGGGTCCAATTTCTCCTGTTACCCTTAGGAAAATAAATTGGGGGCAAAAATATCATTTTTGTGGAAAAAAATGATTTTTTTATTTTCACGTCCGAGCGTTATAAACTTCTGTGAAGCACTTGGGGGTTCAAAGTGCTCACCACACAACTAGATAAGTTCCGTGGGGGGGTCTAGTGTCCAAAATGGGGTCACTTGTGGGGAGTTTCAATAGTTTAGGTACATCAGGGGCTCTCCAAACGCACATGACACCCGCAGACTATTCCATCAAAGTCTGCATTCCAAAATGGCACTGCTTCCCTTCCGAGCCCCGACTTGTGTCCATACAGTTTTCTCCCACATATGGGGTGTCAGCATACTCATGACAAATTGGACAACAACTTTTGCGGTCCAATTTCTCCTGTTACCCTTAGGAAAATGAAAAAATTGGGGACTAATTGATCATGTTTGTGGAAAAAATACGATTTTTTTCTTTTCATGCCCGGGCATTATAAACTTCTGTGAAGCCCTTGGGGGTTCAAAGTGCTCACCACACATCTAGATAAGTTCCTTAGGGGTTCTCGTTTCCAAAATGGGGTCATTTGTGGGTGTTTCCACTGTTTAGGTACATTAGGGGCTCTCCAAAGGCAACATGACACCCGCAGACCATTCCATCAAAGTCTGCATTCCAAAACGTCACTACTTCCCTTCCGAGCCCCGACGTGTCCCCATACAGTAGTTTTCTCCCACATATGGGGTGTCAGTGTACTCAGGACATATTGGACAACAACTTTTGGGGTTCAATTTCTCCTGTTACCCTTGGGAAAATAAAAAAATTGGGGACTAATTGATCATGTTTGTGGAAAAAATACGATTTTTTTATTTTCATGCCCGGGCATTATAAACTTCTGTGAAGCCCTTGGGGGTTCAAAGTGCTCACCTCACATCTAGATAAGTTCCTTAGGGGGTCTAGTTTTCAAAATGGGGTCATTTGTGGGGGGTTTCCATTGTTTAGGTACATTAGGGGCTCTCCAAAGGCAACATGACACCCGCAGACCATTCCATCAATGTCTGCATTCCAAAACGTCACTACTTCCCTTCCGAGCCCCGACGTGTGCCCATACAGTAGTTTTCTCCCACATATGGGGTATCAGCATACTCAGGACAAATTGGACAACAACTTTTGGGGTCTAATTTCTCCTGTTACCCTTGGGAAAATAAAAAAAATGGTGACTAAAAGATCATGTTTGTGGAAAAAATACGAATTTTTTATTTTCACGCCCGGGCGTTATAAACTTCTGTGAAGCACTGGGGGGTTCAAAGTGCTCACCACACATCTAGATAAGTTCCTTGGGGGGTCTAGTTTACAAAATGGTGTCATTTGTGGGGGGTTTCCACTGTTTTGGTACATCAGGGGTTTTCCAATCGCGACATGGTGTCCGATCTCTATTCCAGCCAAAAATGTCAAATGGCGCTGCTTCCCTTCCGAGCTCTGCCATGCGCCCAAATAGTGGTTTACCCCCACATGTGGGGTATCAGCGTACTCAGGATAAATTGCACAATAATTTTTAGGGTGCTGTTACCCTTGGAAAAATAAGAATTGAGGGTGAAAAGATCATTTTTGTGGAAAAAATATGATTTTTTAATTGTACGGCTTTATGTTATAAACTTCTGTGAAGCCCTTGGGGGTTTAAAGTTCTCACCACACATCTAGATAAGTTCCTTAGGGGGTCTAGTTTCCAAAATGGTGTCATTTGTGGGGGGTTTCCACTGTTTTGGTACATCAGGGGTTTTCCAATCGCGATATGATGTCCGATCTCAATTCCAGCCAAAAACGTAAAATGGCGCTGCTTCCCTTCCGAGCTCTGCCATGCGCCCAAATAGTGGTTTACCCCCACGTGTGGGGTATCAGCATACTGAGGACAAATTGCACAATAACTTTTAGGGTCCTGTTACCCTTGGGAAAATAAAAATTGGGGTGAAAAGATCATTTTTGTGGAAAAAATATGATTTTTTAATTGTACCGCTGTACGTTATAAACTTCTGTAAAGCCCTTGTGGGTTCAAAGTTCTCACCACATATCTAGAGAAGTTCCTTGGGGGGTCTAGTTTCCAAAATGGGGTCACTTGTAGGGGGTTTCCACTGTTTAGGTACATCAGGGACTCTCCAAACGTGACATGGCGTCCGATCTGAATTCCAGCCAATTTTGCATTGAAAAAGTCAAACGGCGCTCCTTCCATTCTGAGCTCTGCCATGCGCCGAAACAGTCGTCCCCCCACAAATCAGGTATCAGCGTACTCAGGACAAATTGCACAATAACTTTTGCAGTCCAATTTCTCCTGTTACCCTTGGTAAAATAAAAAAAATTGAACCTGAAGTATTTTTTTTGTGAAAAAAAGTTAGATGTTCATTTTTTTTTAAATATTCAAAAAAATTCCTGTGACGCATCTAAAGGGTTAATAAACTTCTTGAATGTGGTTTTGAGCACCTTAAGGGGTGCAGTTTTTAGAATTGTGTCACTTTTGGGTATTTTCTATCCTATAGACCCCTCAAAGTGGCTTCAAATGTGATGTGGTCCTAAAAATAAAATGGTGTTGTAAAAATGAGAAATCGCTGGTCAACTTTTAACCCTTATAACTTCCTAACAAAAAAAAATTTTGGTTCCAACATTGTGCTGATGTAAAGTAAACATGTGGGAAATGTTAGTTATCAAGTTTTTTGTGTGCCGTATCTCTGTGATTTAAGGGCATAAAAATTCAAAGTTGGAAAATTGCGAAATTTTCAAAATTTTTGCCAAATTTCCGTTTTTTTCACAAATAAACGCAAGTTATTTGAATGAAATTTTACCACTAGCATGAAATACAATATGTCACGAGAAAACAATGTCAGAATCACCGGGATCCATGGAAGCGTTCCAGAGTTATGACCTCATAAAGGTACAGTGGTCAGAATTGTAAAAATTGGCCCGGTCATGAACGTGCAAACCACCCTTGGGGGTGAAGGGGTTAAAATTAGACACTAAATCTCCAAACGGTATGAATTTTAGGAACGATTTGTTCTATATTTATTAATGAAATTTATGTACTTAGTTTTTTTTGTCAAAAATAATTTTACAGTGATCCGTATTTAGTTTATTTTGCGCATTTATTTTGTCATAGTAGGAAAGCATCGAATTTATCTCATAGCTCCTATTTTAATTCATATGTTTATCAAGCATTCTGCAATAGTTCCACCATTGATTGCTATGTGTCTATAATTTATTTTTCATTTTTTATGGGCTAAAAATTCCATTTGACTGTCACCAAGTTTATATACTGTTTGTAGGCACTCATTCACACCTCATGCATGGAACCTTTTATTCCTGCGTATCTATAATTTATTTTTCAAGTCCAAAAAAACTTTTTTTTTCTTTTTTTTTGTGACTAATTCTATATATTGTTCGCAAGCACTCATTCACACTCTTTCCATGAAACACGTGCAAAAAACTCCATCTGATTGTTATTAATTCCATATATTGTTTGTAGGTACTTATTCACACCTTTTGCATGGAACCACTCATTCCTGCGCATCTATAAATTATTTTTGAGGTGTAAAAAAATTCCTTTTGATTCTGACTAACTCTATATATTGTCCGTAGGCACTCATTCACACCTTTCGCATGGAATCATTTATTTCTGCGCAGAAAATCCATTTTCCATTGGAAGATCATATTGGAGTTATTTAATTACTTTTAGATATATCCATTTATATTATTGTAATTTTTTTTTTTTTTCCTTGGGAACTTCAATCCTGGAGTGATCTGTATCATTGCAAGGAACCGCTCACTCTTCCTTTCATGTGTTGCCACTTTTTGTAATTAATTGCAAGCTTTGTGATTGGTTTGTAACCTGTATATATTTTTCTATGCATATTGTTTTTATTTACCCTAGACTAAGGGTGCCTTTGTGCACCAGAAACGCGTCAGGTGTTTTTTGCATTTTAATATGGCATATTAGCCTAATAAAGTTTTTTTCATTTATGCCGGTGTGCCGAACGAACTTTCTTCTTCTTGTGGATATCTGCTGTGCTCACCAGCGAATTCGTGCACCCACCTGTGGATTAATGAACTCAGCCCATAGTGGTTTTCATTTGGATGCGATGCAAGCTCCCAGTCCTCCCTCTCCTATATAAGTATATGGTTGCCTGACTCATCGTCTGTATTCCTATAAAAGATAGAGTCTGTGATAAGGCCTCACTACACTACATGATATTAATGATACAGATTCTAGGGAATATTAAGTAAACTGCATACCCACTAAGAGAAGGTTGAAAATATATACTGGTGATCAGAGCGGGTTTTAGGCAAAGTGGGGCCCTAGGCAAAAGGTTAAAATGGGGCCCCAAATGCTAACATATTGCACATCACACACAAGCATTTCTGTTGTATTTACATGCGCTGAGTTCAGGCTGCTGAACGAGAGTGATCGACAATATTGAAGTCGTAGACTTGTTTCCCAGCCTCTTTATACAATCTTAGGAATAATGATGGGGACAGAATAATCACTAATAGATCCCCATACAGTATCATGTTATCAGCAGCACATCTGCAGTTTTCACTGGGCGATGTGCTGCTGAGAGCAAAGATTTTTGTTCCGGCATAAATAATCCAATCACTCGATGAATATGCAGCATTTTGCTTGTTTAGTATACTACACCCCCATAGTCCTCCATATATTATAATGTGCCCCACAGTCCTCCATATTGTAAAATGCACACACCATAGTCCACAATATAATAAAATGTGCCCCATAGTCCTCCACATAGTATAATATACTCCCCATAGTCCCCCATAAAGTATAATACACTCTCTATAGTCCTCCATATAGTATAATACACTCCATATAGTCTTCCATATATTAAAATACACTCCTCAGTCCTCCATATAATATAATACACTACTCATAGTGCTCCATATAGTATAATACATTCCCCATAATCCTCCATATAGTATAATACACTCCTCAGTCCTCCATATAATATAATACACTACTCATAGTGCTCCATATAGTATAATACATTCCCCATAATCCTCCATATAGTATAATACACTCCTCATAGTCCTGCATATAGTATAAAACACTCCTCAGGCCTCCATATAGTATAATACACTCCTCATAGTCCTCCATATATTAAAATACACTCAGTCCTCCATATAATATAATACACTACTCAGTACCCCATATTGTATAATACACTCCTCATAGTCCTCCATATATTAAATACACTCCTCAGTCCTCTATATAGTATAATCCACTCATGGTGTTCCATATGGTATAATGTACCACCAGTCATCCATGTAGTACAATTCACTTCCTATAGTATAATGCACTCCATAGTTTTTCATATAGAATAATGTATTCCCCATAGTCCTCGCTACAGTATAATGCAGCCACCCCATAGAGCATAATGCAGGCCCGCCATACAATATAATGTACCCCCATAGACTTTAATGCAGCCCCCTCATATAGTATAATGCAGCCTCTCCACGGAATATAATGTAGCCCCCTTATAGAGTATAATGCAGCCACCTATAGAATATAGTGCAGCCCCTCCATAGAATATAAAGCAGCCCCCCATAGAATATAATGTAACCCCCTCATAGAGTATAATGCAGCCCCCTCATATAGTATAATGCACCTCCCATAGAAAACAAAGTAGCCCCCTTGTAGAGTATAATGATGCCCCCATACAATATAATGTAGCCCCCCACAGAATATAAAGCAACCCCCCCATAGATTACAATGTAGCCCCCTCATATAGTGTAATGTAGTCCCCTCATAGAGTATGATACAACCCCCTCATAAAATATAATAAATATAATACAGACTCTCATAGAATATAATGTAGCCCCAATAAAATATAATATAGCCCACCTCCCCATAGAATGTAATGTAGCCCCCCTCAAATAGTAGCTCCCCTACAGAATATAATTCAGGCCCACAGTCCAGTACTCACTCATTGATATTTTAAAAAAAGCCACAATCCTCACTGTTCCCCACACTGCTCCAGGCTCTTCTCCGGTCTAAGTCAGTGGCTGCACTGCTCGGCACACAGTGGGTGCGCAATGAAGTGATGTCATCACGCACCCGCAGCGTCAGAGGCAGAGGGGAATGATGGGAGAGGGAGCGTCAGCTGACACTCCTCCATCATTGCTTTCAACTGTATCGGCGTCTATGATGCCCATACAGTTGAATGCATCGGGGGGAAATTGGCGCTGGCACCAGGCAGGGCCCCCTGACTCACGGGCCCCATAGCAGCTGCGTGATGTGCTGCTATTAGCATCATGCCACTGGCTGGGGGCCCCTGGGGGAGCGGGGCCCTAGGCAGCTTCCTAGTCTGCCTGTCGGTAACACTGGTGATGCATATGAGGTACAAGTGAGCCAAAGCTCATACGTAAAAGTGAAAAAATATAAAAAATAAATATATGAGTAGTTATAGAGTATAATTGACAAGCTGTAGTAAACAGAAGTGGTGAAAATAAAGTGAAAAATCCGACTACATACATCATGAGACCGTGAGAATGTGATCAAGTGTAAAGAGAAGGTAAAAATTAAGTGCAAGAGAGAGAACAGTCAAAAATCAAAAGGGCCGACATACACAGTATGCCCTCCTGAAGAAGATGTGAAGATGACAAATAATGTGTACAAAGAATAATTATTACCCTGACAACGAATATTTGTAGAAAACCAAAGTACAACTACAAGGAAAATATGACAAGGTGAGTGAGAGGGAAATGGGAAGTGAAAAAGTGAAGATTGGTGATATCAGCAATGCTTAAGTAAAATTATATAGCATTTTATTGCACAAGTCTCGTTGACATTAAAATTAAACTATATACCCAAGTAATACAAATTCTATGGCACAATCAGAAAACTGCCATTCCCACAGTACAGTCAATATAAGCTGAAGCATATAGTGCCACCGGAAAAAATTATTAACACTAAAAGAAGGTCCATGGTCACAAACCATGACGTATAGTGGCCAAGATGGAGCTAATAGCCATAGGACACAGTACATGGTTATATCTTCATTACTTGTCCTGAAGGAAAGTCAAACCTCCAATTTCTCACAACAAATAAATTATATGATGATGTAAGGATGTGACAGAGTCCGTCAGGTGTCTTCACCCTGTGGATACTGTACACCTGTCTTATGTGCAGCACCCTGTCGTTTACCAATGTTAGTGTAATGTGCTGTATTTTTAATGTACTGTATTGTTATGTATTTAGTATGTATAGGAGTAGGGATAGAATAGAAGGGTAGTACACTGCTAAAAAATATAAAGGGAACTAAAATACCACATCCTAGATATCTCTGAATGAAATATTCCAGTTGCAAATTTTTATTCATTGCATAGTGGAATGTGTTCAGAACAATGAAACATAACAATTATCAATGTAAATCAAAATGAATATCCCATGGAGGTCTGGATTTGGAATGATACTCAAAATCAAAGTGGAAAATCAAATTACAGGCTGATCCAACGTCAGTGGAAATGCCTCATGACAAGGAAAAGATACTCAGTAGTGTGTGTGGCCTCCACATGCCTGTATGACCTCCCTACAATGCCTGGTCATGCTCCTGATGAGGCGGCGGATGGTCTCCTGAGGGATCTCCTCCCAGACCTGGACTAAAGCAATCGCCAACTCTTGGACAGTCTGTGGTGTAACCTGACATTGGTGGATGGAGCGAGACATGCTGTCAAAGATGTGCTCAATCGCATTCAGGTCTGGGGAACGGGCGGGCCAGTCCGTAGCTTCAATGCCTTCATCTTGCAGGAACTGCTGACACACTCCAGCCACATGAGGTCTGGCATTGTCCTGCATTAGGAGGAACCCAGGGCCAACCACACCAGCATATGGTCTCACAAGGGGTCTGAGAATCTCATCTCGGTACCTAATGGTACGGCGCTCCAAAGAAATGCCACCCCACACCATTACTGACCCACTGCCAAACCAGTCATACTGAAGGATGTTGCAGGCAGCAGACCACTCTCCACAGCATCCACAGACTCTGTCATGTCTGTCACATGTGCTCAGTGTGAACCTGCTTTCATCTGTGAAGAGCACAGGGCACCAGTAGCGAATTTGCCAATCCTGGTGTTCTGTGGCAAATGCCAAGCATCCTGCACGGTGTTGGGCTGTGAGCACAACCCCCATCTGTGGACGTTGGGCACTCAGACCATCCTCATGGAGTCAATTTTGTGAAGACACATGCACATTTGTGGCCTGCTGGAGGTCATTTTGCAGGGCTCTGGTAGTGCTTCTCCTGTTCATCCTTGCACAAAGGCTGAGGTAGCGGTCCTGCTGCTGGGTTGCTGCCCCCTCCACGTCTCCTGGTGTAATGACCTGTCTCCTGGTAGCGCCTACAGCCTCTGGACACTACGCTGACAGACACAGCAAGCCTTCTTGCCACAGCTTGCATTGATGTGCCATCCTGGATGAGCTGTACTAGCTAAGCCACTTGTGTGGGTTGTAGAGTCCGTCTCATGCTACCACGAGTGTGAAAGCACAACCAACATTCAAAAGTGACCGAAACAGCCATAAAGCATTGGTACTGAGATGTGGTCTGTGGTCCCCACCTGCAGAGCCACTCCTTTATTGAGGCTGTCTTGATAATTGCCAATAATTTCCATCTGTTGTCTATTCCATTGTCACAACAGCATGTGAAATTGATTGTCAATCAGTGTTGCTTCCTAAGTGGACAGTTTGATTTCACAGAAGTTTGATTTACTTGGAGTTATATTCTGTTGTTTAAGTGTTCCCTTTATTTTTTTGAGCAGTGTATATAGAGATGGGCGAAACCCAGCAGTAAAGTACTGAACACCTACTGTTCGGGCACGGTCACCGAACACGGACTTCACCAGGAAGTGATTCACCAGGAATCATCCCTGCCAGTAAGAGAGCCGCGGTTCCCACAGTGTCAATAGACAGCGTGAGTGCTCAGCTGTGATCGGAGGTGTAAAGTTTACCTTCGGTCACTGGTGTCAACGGATGAGACTACAGCTCCTATCAACTGACACCTGCAGCCGCTAATTACAGTGAGAGCAGGAGCGGCGGATGGGAGTTTTCATCAGCCACTCCTGCGCTGTAAATAAATAATTTTTTTGAAAAAACGGTGTGGGTTCCCCTTTTTTTGGCTAACCAGAGAAAACTAACAGCTGGGGGCTACAACCCTCAGCTGTCAGCTTCAGTAAGACTAGTTAGCAAGAATAGAGAGTTCCCCACGCTGTTTTTTTTAAATTATTTAAATAAATAATTTAAAAAATGGCTTGGGGTCCTCCCATTTTTGACAACCAGTCTTGCTAAAGCAGACAGTTGGGACTGGTATTCTCAGACTGGGAAGGGGCCATTGATAGAGGCCCCCCCAGACTAAAAATAGCATCCAACAGCCACCTAGAAAAGGCACATCTATTAGATGCACCAATTCTGGTGCTTTGCCCGGCTCTTTCCACTTGCATTGTAGCGGTGGCAAGTGGGGTAATATTTGTGGGGTTGATGTCACCTTTCTATCGTCAGGTGACATCAAGCCCACGGCTTAGAAATGGAGAGGTGTCTATAAGACACCCATCCATTACTAATCATATAGTTATATGGTAAATAATGACACAGCCAGAATAAAGTCCTTTATTTGAAAAAATGACACAGACTCCTTTATTAATCTCAATTAAACCATACTTACTGCATGGCCTAATCCCATCGAAGCCCTCGATCTCTTGTAATAAAAATAAATAAAAAAAACGACAATATACCATACCTGTCCATCGTTATGTCCCACGCCGTAATCCATGTCTGGGGGCTAAATAGTTTTCAACCTGGACGATGCCAAGATGTGAACATCCCGGCTGAAAACCATTGGTGAATGAGATGCTGCGAGCGCAGCCTCAGAGACCTGTGGTGACATCATAGAGGTAATCTCCGGTCACTGAACCTCTGTTCCCAATCGGGCTGAACTGCAGTGACCTTTGTGAGAGCCCCGCTAGCACAGTGAGGAAAACTCTCATGGTGCTAGCGGGGATGTCACCGAGGTCATTGCAGTTCAACCTGGCTGGGAACTGTTTTTTGTTTAGCACCTTATTTGTACAGGTCCCAGGAGCCAAGGGACCGGGGTCAGTCGGACCCATGTTAAAAGACCTTGAACTCTGTTCCAGGGTCTCATCCTAGTGGAATCGTGGCCACCAGTGACCCACCACCAGCGTTGGACACAGACTGAATGAACTGTAAAAATGTTAAATGTTTTAAAATTTCTAACAGTTTCAGTTACAGGTGCCGCCAAGGTCAAGGACAAACATATTTTAGGAGGGAGAAGAGTAAGGAGTTGACAGAATCCATCAGGTGTCTTCCCCCCTGTGGATACTGTACACCTGTCTTACGTGCGGCATCCTGTCGTTTACTAATGTTATGTCACGGGGCAGTTGGGACAAAGCAGGAGACGTGGAACCTGGGCCCCTGAACTGCCCCTCAGGCTAAGGGGGTGCCCTGACTCTCCTTAACTTGGGGGTACACTTGAAGGTAGTGAGGCCCAAGTCCCCGACCTGTCCCTATCTCTTGTTTAGCCCTGAGCTAAACCACCTACCCCCTCCCCAGGAGGTGAGACAGGGAATAAAGTGAACTGCACCCAATAACTCACAAAGGAAAATAAAACAGACACCACGGGGTTAAAGCAACTAAAACCCAAAACTTAGCTTTGCTCTGCTGCAAACACTCCAAGCAACAGAGTAAGGATCCGATCAGCATCCAGCAGCAACTCCACTGCTCAAGATAAGCTGAACCCCCTCTCCACCAGGTAGGTCCAGTCTTCACCACGGTTGGATAACAAATGAACAATATTACCAACCGTGATTACTGCCCATGATGACCTTTTATAGGAAGGAGGGGGGAGTAGTCATCACCTGTTGGTTAATTCAAATGTGGAGTGATACCAGCGGCCACCGGGGGGGGCAAAACCAGCACCAAAACAACTACAGTTGTAGTAAACCCCAGCGGCCACCGGGGGAAAAAGGAAAAAGGTTTCTATAAGAATCCACATTCTGCCACGGCTCCAAAAATGGACCGTGACAGTAGCCCTCCTTCAATGAGGGGCCTCTGGACTCTCAACATTGCACCTATCCAGAAAAACACCTACGGTGCGGATGCCTAGGTCCACCAGAGATCACCTCAGCGACCACCTGACTCGCAAGTTTATGGAAAACGTGGGCAGATGGAAATGGCAATGTATGCTCCGGAGGCACCACAAATCTCCAGAGCGCCGACCTGGGGAATGATTTGTGTATGGGTATTATTGGGGGCAGCTCCAGCTGGTAAGTCCCCGGGCTGAGGATGGCCGACACCCGATACGGCCCAATCACTCGAGAACTCCAGACCCCTGCAGCACACTTCCACTGGATGTTTTTGGTGGACACCCATACGTACTCATTCACACACAGGTCCAGACCTGAACGTTTATTGCCACGCACATGTCTGCCACAAGATGGTGAACTCTTCACAACACTGACAACAGAGGCGTCCCTGTGTCATCACACTCACACCCCCACAATGCTCAGAAGGAGTCACCACCCTCCTCCGACCCCTCCTCCTATGAGGACTCCGACACCGAGGGTTAGCAAGTGGTGAGGGTAGAGACTTGCCCCTACTCCCTGGCAGCACCTCTGCTGCCCCCACTGGAGAAGAAGGGGTTGGTTATAGAAAGACTGCAGAGACAGTAGCCCCTGGGCAGCAGCCCTCACACGACTGATTCCAGCTGACTACTTCCCTAGACCGCCAATCTATGACCGGGTTGTGTTTTTCTAACCAAGGGAGACCTAAAATGATAGGTGATGGCATTCCCCCCAAGACGTAGCATGACAGGGACTCTTCATGCTGAGTCCCTATGCGCAGATGTATATTTTCTACGACTTGGGTCAACCTCCCCTGGCTCAGTGGGACAGAGTCAATGGCCTGGACGCTTAGAGGCTTGGCCAGCGTCCTACACTTCAGGCCAAGTGTCTGGACAAAGTGAGCGTCCACCAGATTGACTCCCGCTCCACTGTCCACAAACACCGGTATGCCCTCAGGTACCCCGCCAACCACCACTTCTGCTGACATAGTACACTGAGAGGGCAAAATGGAGGAAATATAAACTCCCTGATCGCCTCCCTCCACACGACCAGGGGGCACAGCTTCTTAGATGGAACAGAAGATTTGGCATGCTCTGGGCAGACCCTGAAAACATGACCAGTCTTCCCACAGCTAAAACATGCCCCCACATCACGACAATCCACAGGCAACACCGCTGGGGAACCAAATCCTCCCACCTGCCTGGGCTCGTCCACCTGCACCTGTGTGTCCTCCTCCCTAGCAAGGACCACAGGAGGCATATTCGCTGAAGCCGCAAAAAACTCATCCACCGACCGCAGAGATGGTGAAAAGGCCAGCAGGGAGAAGGCCCAGGATAGGGGATCACCTTCAAGGAGGGATATAATGAATCCCACCCGTTGTACCTCACTCCCTAATGAACGAGGGCGGAGCCTGAAGTGTAGCTTGCAGGCCTCCTGAAAAAACAAAAAATTCTCTCTCCCTCCAGAAAACCTGTCTGGGAGATATAACTTGGGCTCTGGTTGAGCCTGCATCTGAGCTGAGGCCCGTACCCCTTCCACTGCTGCAGCTGTTGCTCCACCACACCACGCAGCACCCCACACTCCTGAGTGAGGGTCTGCAGCAATTGGAGACAGTTCTGCATTAGAGCCATGGCTCACCAGGAAAAAATGGGTGGTTGGTAATAATGTCACGGGGCAGTTGGGACAAAGCAGGAGACATGGAACCTGGGCCCCTGAACTGCCCCTCTGGCTAAGGGAGTGCCCTGACTCTCCTTAACTTGGGGGTACACTTGAAGGTAGTGAAGCCCAAGTCCCCGACCTGTCCCTATCTCCTGTTTAGCCCTGAGCTAAACCACCAACCCCCTCCCCAGGAGGTGAGACAGGGAATAAAGTGAACTGCACCCAATAGCTCACAAAGGAAAATAAAACAGACACCACGGGGTTAAAGCAACTAAAACTCAAAACTTAGCTTTGCTCTGCTGCAAATGCTCAAAGCAACAGAGTAAGGATCCGATCAGCATCCAGCATCAACTTCACTGCTCCAGATAAGCTGAACCCCCTCTCCACCAGGTAGGTCCAGTCTTCACCATGGTTGGATAACAAATGAACAATATTACCAACTGTGATTACTGCCCATGACAACCTTTTATAGGAAGAAGGGGGGAGTAGTCATCACCTGTTGGTTAATTCAAACGTGTAGTGATACCAGCGGCCACCGGGGGCGAAACCAGCACCAAAACAACTACAGTTGTAGTAAACCCCAGCGGCCATCGGGGGAAAAAGGAAAAAGGTTTCTATAAGAATCCACATTCTGCCACGGCTCCAAAAATGGACCGTGATATGTTAGTGTAATGTGCTGTGTTTTTATGTACTATATTGTGATGTATTTAATATGTGTAGGAGTAGGGATAGAATAAAAGGGTAGTACAATAGTGGGATTAGAGTAGAGGAGGCACTTTGTAGGTAGGAAATAGAATTACTAGATTAGGATTAGTTATCATAGGGATTTTACTGTTGGGAGGAGTTACAGAGCAGTGCAGCACAGGGCAATGAGATATACAGTGGGGCAAAAAAGTATTTAGTCAGTCAGCAATAGTGCAAGTTCCACCACTTAAAAAGATGAGAGGCATCTGTAATTTACATCATAGGTAGACCTCAACTATGGGAGACAAACTGAGAAAAAAAAATCCAGAAAATCACATTGTCTGTTTTTTTTTCATTTTATTTGCATATTATGGTGGAAAATAAGTATTTGGTCAGAAACAAAATTTCATCTCAATACTTTGTGATATATCCTTTGTTGGCAATGACAGAGGTCGAACGTTTTCTGTAAGTCTTCACAAGGTTGCCACACACTGTTGTTGGTATGTTGGCCCATTCCTCCATGCAGATCTCCTCTAGAGCAGTGATGTTTTTGGCTTTTCGCTTGGCATCACAGACTTTCAACTCCCTCCAAAGGTTTTCTATAGGGTTGAGATCTGGAGACTGGCTAGGCCACTCCAGGACCTTGAAATGCTTCTTACGAAGCCACTCCTTCGTTGCCCTGGCGGTGTGCTTTGGATCATTGTCATGTTGAAAGACCCAGCCATGTTTCATCTTCAATGCCCTTGCTGATGGAAGGAGGTTTGCACTCAAAATCTCACGATACATGGCCCCATTCATTCTTTCATGTACCCGGATCAGTCGTCCTGGCCCCTTTGCAGAGAAACAGCCCCAAAGCATGATGTTTCCACCACCATGCTTTACAGTAGGTATGGTGTTTGATGGATGCAACTCAGTATTCTTTTTCCTCCAAACACGACAAGTTGTGTTTCTACCAAACAGTTCCAGTTTGGTTTCATCAGACCATAGGACATTCTCCCAAAACTCCTCTGGATCATCCAAATGCTCTCTAGCAAACTTCAGACGGGCCCGGACATGTACAGGCTTAAGCAGTGGGACACGTCTGGCACTGCAGGATCTGAGTCCATGGTGGCGTAGTGTGTTACTTATGGTAGGCCTTGTTACATTGGTCCCAGCTCTCTGCAGTTCATTCACTAGGTCCCCCCGCGTGGTTCTGGGATTTTTGCTCACCGTTCTTGTGATCATTCTGACCCCACGGGGTGGGATTTTGCGTGGAGCACCAGATCGAGGGAGATTATCAGTGGTCTTGTATGTCTTCCATTTTCTAATTATTGCTCCCACAGTTGATTTCTTCACTCCAAGCTGGTTGGCTATTGCAGATTCAGTCTTCCCAGCCTGGTGCAGGGCTACAATTTTGTTTCTGGTGTCCTTTGCCAGCTCTTTGGTCTTCACCATAGTGGAGTTTGGAGTCAGACTGTTTGAGGGTGTGCACAGGTGTCTTTTTATACTGATAACAAGTTTAAACAGGTGCCATTACTACAGGTAATGAGTGGAGGAAAGAGGAGACTCTTAAAGAAGAAGTTACAGGTCTGTGAGAGCCAGAAATCTTGATTGCTTGTTTCTGACCAAATACTTATTTTCCACCATAATATGCAAATAAAATGAAAAAAAACCAGACAATGTGATTTTCTGGATTTTTTTTTCTCAGTTTGTCTCCCATAGTTGAGGTCTACCTATGATGTAAATTACAGACGCCTCTCATCTTTTTAAGTGGTGGAACTTGCACTATTGCTGACTGACTAAATACTTTTTTGCCCCACTGTATAGGAGGGCACTTCCTGGTTAAGGCTCAGTGCAGTCAGGATGGAGCAGTAAACAGTGAGAAAAGACAGTCTGCCAGCCATGGGGATAAAGCTGCTATGGCAGCAAGGGGCCTCAGGCTGAGGAACGTGTGGGCAGTCACCAGCTACAATAGAGACCAACCCAAAGAGGATCTGGGATCTGTGACCAGGACAGTTGAAGCTGAGATGGCGAACCTGGCACGTTTTCCTACTGAAGCCGGATCAGGGAATGGTAGGAAGCTGGTGGGACTGGAGCACGTACGGGACGTAAATTGTCCATAAGTGGGACAGGGATTGTCCAGAAGTGGGACAGAGATTGTCCAGAGGGGCCAAGTTGGCCGGGTGAACCAGAGAGTGCTAGGGAAATCGTCAGGATTACCCTTGCAAAGGAATTGTGATGCCCTTGTAATGAAAACTCAGTCATTAAGTAAAGTTGAATTGTTGAGCATGGATATGGAGTATGGAGTGCCTTTTGAGAACCATGGATTTGAAGCTGGAGTGACAGATGATGAGAGGACTTCTGCAATTGATGTGAGTGTTCTGATGCGCACACTGCACACATAGCAGGAGGGACATTGCAGTGCATCTCAGATATAAGGACAGTATGTCCAGGTGGTCCAATTCCACTGTCCCATCAGTTCAGGGTATCGCACTGGATATCTATACTGGTTACCGCGGCCCTGAGTGTGACGGACTCGGCTTCTGCTGAGCCCATTTTCCTTTTTAGAGTGGACCCTCTGGGCCATGGCACCCACCCACCTAGGGCGAGCTGACCTAGTGAGAACCCACCCCCTGTACAGGGAGTGTCAGGGGCAAGACCAATGGGGTGATCCACCACGACTGCTGGGACCAGACGGTCGGCTCAGGAGGACACTACGGGAGTGTCTGACGACCAGGGACAGGCAGGAAACAAGACAAGACAAGAGGTAAGTGCAAGGTATCTTCATTAAGATCTTCAGGATCACATTCAGTGTAAAAACGTGAGAACAAGCAAAACGTGCAAAGTGCGTGCGTGGGCATGCCAAAGTCCATAGCATGGTACATGCCAGGTGGCACGCCTAGGTACAGGTAAAGGCACAATGGCATCGGACGCCGGACCACTGGCAACGATCGACATGATCAAGGCATCAGGCTGCGGACATCAGCTGCGGACATCAGGCCGCAGTCATCCATCTTACGATCTCTGACAGCGATCGGCAGGTTCCAGGCATCCGGCAGGCAAACCAGGGTTCAGGCAAGGAGGCACGTCAGATATCCAGGCATGGTGCGTTTAAGGGAACACGCCAAGGTCCAAGGCTAGGTGCGTGTGTAGGGGACATGCCAGGGTTCAAGGCTAGGTGCAAGGCAAGGTGCGTGTGTAGGGGACACGCCAGGGTTCACAAAACGAGACAGGGTGCATGTGTAGAGACACGCCAAAGCACAAGGTAAGACAGAGTGCGTGTGTAGAGGCACGTCAAGGCACAAGGTAACAAAGCAGAGTCCTGCGCGTGCAAAGAGGCACGCCAGGGTCAGGCGAGGCAGAGTCCTGCACGTGCAGAGAGGCACGCCAGGGTCAGGCGAGGCAGAGTCCTGCGTGTGCAGAGAGGCACGCCAGGGTCAGGGTTCCAGGACAGGGTTAGGGCCTGTGCGTGCAGGAGGGCACGACAGGGGACATGGCAAAGCCTGCGCGTACTTTTACAGAAGCACGGGGAGGTATGCCATGGGCAGGCGAGGGCCTGCGCGTGCTTTAGAGAGCACGCAGAGCACAGTGCGGAAACAGCGTGAAGTGCAAGGGAGCACAGAGGGCACCGCTGGGGCACTGGCTAGCTGAACGGGCTGCGGCACTGACAGACAGGCAAGACTCCAGCAAACCCGACTGAGGCATGGCAGGTGACACAGCTGTCACTGACCAACGAGCACAGCTGAGGCATAAACAGGCGGGCACGGCTAGAGCGGGCACGGCTGAGGCACAAACAGGAGGCTAGGAAGGCCAGGTGCATGCAAAGAGCACACGAAGCAGCAAGGGAAGACAAGACAAGAAACCAGGCAGAGCTTAGACAGAGTACAGAACCAGGGACGGAAGCATAGGCAGAAACACGGAATCAGGTCAGAGCAAGAACAGAGCTAGCAGCGGAGCGTAGGCCGAAGCCCAGAGCCGGACCAAGGGAGAACCTTGGGACTAGCCTAGAAACGTGCAAGAGAGCATAGTAGGAAAGAGTCTAGCAGCGGAGCGTAGGCCGAAGCCCAGAGCCGGGCCGAGGCAGAGCCTTGGGACTAGACATGGAAAAGAGCACAAAAGGAAAGAAAGGAGGGTTGGTGCGTGTGCCAGGGAGCACTACAGAGCACCATAGGAGAGAGCGAGGCAGAGCAAGCAAAGACTGAGACCATAGGGATGAACAAGGCAGAGCAAGGCAAGGTACAAAACAAGGCATAGCGAAAACAGGCAAGGCAGAGAATAACAGAAGGACTACAAGTCCAAGCAGGACAAGGACGAACATGGCACAACGGACAAACATAAGACAAGGCACGGGACAAGAGACGGAGTACGAGCACGGAGCGTTTGCAGAGACGCACGACAGAGCAAAGTGCAAGGGCACAGAATAGAGGGAGCTACCCAGCAGACCAAGCAGCCATGCAGGGAAGCAACACAATACTCAGGCCCTGAGCATAGGAAGGGGCGGTCTAATATAGGGCATAGCACCTCCTCTTCCGGGTCAGGACCCGGGGAGAACTTCCTAGTTTAGATGCTCCAGGATCACAGAGCGCAGTCACATGATCAGGGTTTCAGACATGACGAGATGATCACAGAACCAGACAGTGCAGGATCCTAGGAAGGACACATGATCAGGGATTCTAGACATGACGAGATGATTGCAGAACCAGACAGTGCAGGATCCTAGGAAAGGTCACATGATCAGAGTTTCAGACATGACAAGATGATTGCAGAACCAGACAGTGCAGGATCTTAGGAAGTGTCACATGATCAAGGTTTCTAGACATGACGAGAAGATCACAGAAGGCAAAGCAGAAACGCAGGCATCTTGCAGTTCAGCAGACATGAGGTGAGTGTGCACACTGCTCTAGGGAACAAGCAGGATAGCAGACATGAGATGCGCATGCACACCGCTCCAGGTTCATGAGGCAAAACAGACATGGCGGGCATAACAGACATGGCGAGCATGACACTGAGGTTTTACAATTACTGATGAGCCGCATAAGGAGGAGTCCAGTCAGGGTGTGGTCCTCAAGGTAAGTCAGCCATGTCCATAGGTTCTGCTATCGTGGGCCATAAAAAAACTATACTGGTCCGAGTTGGTACATGGTGAGTTTAAGAATGGCTGATATCCATCATGTCAGGAGTACAGACATCTAGCCTTCCCAAGATGGTAGTGATAATGTCCCATGACCTTAAGGGTTATAATGTCAGTCCCATGCAGCTGTGGATGGAGCCAGCTGATGCGAATCTTGGAAACCGGGCAAGTGAGTCCCAGACCATTGATTCCTCCACATAATCTGTTCATAGTGTCGACCTGGAAGAATCTTCAAGTACCCCCATCTTATGGTTTGATGGTCGCTGATGGACAATATGATGATGGTTTCTGGGTAAGGCAAAGTGAATTAAAAACATCCCCCCAACCATACCTTTAAAATTATACCTACATAAAAAAGGCCTACAAATGATCACAAGAATGCCCCAAAACCAAGATTTTCATTCAAGCCTTGAGAGGCCAATAAGGGATAATAAGGGACTAAAACAAACTGGCACAAGCAGTAACATATGGATGGTGATTCAGCACAGCCCCAGCCAGAGCTGGCTGACCCCCTCAAAACTGAAATAGACAAAAGCAGATCAAATGTGAACAGGACAGCAAAAGAACACTTAGCTGAGCATGCAGGGACTGAGCTGGAAACTAAGACCTCAGGAGGCAGGAAAAAAATCACCAGCAGGGATAGAGGGAGTCGGCTGTCTTAAATCCAGTCTGAAACCCCAGATCTCCAATCGTCATCCTCATTATCAGGTGGCAAGCCTCTGTTAATCAGGTCAGCTCCATTACCTCCAGTAACCACCAGAGGGAGCCCATAAAGAGAACTTGTAACCCCTCCGTCAACCTGACCAGCTCCACCACCTTCAGCAGTAACCAGAGGTAGGCCAGAAAGCGAATTCACAATAGCTGCCCCTATAAGATGCTCCATAGATTATACCCCTATATGCTGCCCCCATAAGATGCTCCTTAGATTATTCCCCCATCTGCTGCCCCCATAAGATGCTCCATACATTATGCCCCCATATGCTGCCCTTATAAGATGCTCCATACATTATGCCCCCATATGCTGCCGCTGCAGCTGCTGCATTTAAAAATAAAAAAAATGACATACTCACCTCTCCGTCGGGCCATGTGCCGTTGTCACTGCTGCCACCTGAGATATTCACCTGTCCCCCGGTCCATCGCTGTTTGCTGCTATCTGGCACGTCATCTGTCAGTGACGTTCAGACTGCAGGGGGCGCGGCACATGGTGCTGCTCATTACACTCATGAATATGCGCATATTCATGAGTGTAATGAGCGGTACCACGTGACCGCTGAAGGCAGGAAGGGAGATTGCGGAGAAGCTGGGGCTGCAGAGACCGTGCCAGGACGGGTAAGTATGACCTGACACCCCCGCCCCCCTCCCCCTCCGACACTCTAGTGTATATGACTCGAATATAAGCCGAGAGGGGGACTTTCAGCCCAAAAAAATGGGCTGAAAATCTCGGCTTATATTCGAATATGTAGGGTAAATCAAAATCAATACCCCATGGAGTTTTGCATGTGGAGCGATACTCCAAATAAAAGTAGAAAATCAAATAACAGGCTGTTTGTGTTTCCTTCATTTCTTTGAGCAGTGTATATGTATATATATATATATATATATACACTCACTGGCCACTTTATTAGGTACACCATGCTAGTAACGGGTTGGACCCCCTTTTGCCTTCAGAACTGCCTCAATTCTTCGTGGCAGAGATTCAACAAGGTGCTGGAAGCATTCCTCAGAGATTTTGGACCATATTGACATGATGGCATCACACAGTTGGCGCAGATTTGTCGGCTGCACATCCCTGATGCGAATCTCCCGTTCCACCACATCCCAAAGATGCTCTATTGGATTGAGATCTGGTGACTGAGGAGGCCATTTGAGTACAGTGAACTCATTGTCATGTTCAAGAAACCAATCTGAGATGATTCGAGCTTTATGACATGGCGCATTATCCTGCTGAAAGTAGCCATCAGATGTTGGGTACATTGTGGTCATAAAGGGATGGACATGGTCAGCAACAATACTCAGGTAGGCTGTGGCGTTGCAACGATGCTCAATTGGTACCAAGGGGCCCAAAGAGTGCCAAGAAAAAATTCCCCACACCATGACACCACCACCACCAGCCTGAACCGTTGATACAAGGCAGGATGGATCCATGCTTTCATGTTGTTTACGCCAAATTCTGACCCTACCATCCGAATGTCGCAGCAGAAATCGAGACTCATCAGACCAGGCAACGTTTTTCCAATCTTCTACTGTCCAATTTCGATGAGCTTGTGCAAATTGTAGCCTCAGTTTCCTGTTCTTAGCTGAGAGGAGTGGTACCCGGTGTGGTCTTCTGCTGCTGTAGCCCATCTGCCTCAAAGTTCGACGCACTGTGCGTTCAGAGATGCTCTTCTGCCTACCTTGGTTGTAACGGGTGGCAATTTGAGTCACTGTTGCCTTTCTATCAGCTCGAACCAGTCTGCCCATTCTCCTCTGACCTCTGGCATCAACAAGGCATTTCCGGCCACAGAACTGCCGCTCACTGGATTTTTTTTCTTTTTCGGACCATTCTCTGTAAACCCTAGAGATGGTTGTGCGTGAAAATCCCAGTAGATCAGCAGTTTCTGAAATACTCAGACCAGCCCTTCTGGCACCAACAATCATGCCACGTTCAAAGGCACTCAAATCACCTTTCTTCCCCATACTGATGCTCGGTTTGAACTGCAGGAGATTGTCTTGACCATGTCTACATGCCTAAATGCACTGAGTTGCCGCCATGTGATTGGCAGATTAGAAATTAAGTCTTAACACACAGTTGGACAGGTGTACCTAATAAAGTGGCCAGTGAGTGTATATATATATACACACAGGGTGGGCCATTATATAGGAGGGAGGAAACTTTTCAAGATGGGTGGTGACCATGGCGTCCATTTTGAAGTCGGACATTTTGGATCCAACTTTATTTTTTCCAATGGGAAGAGGGTCATGTGACACATCAAACTTATTGAGAATTTCACAAGAAAAACAATGGTGTACTTGGTTTTAATGTAACTTTATTATTTCATGAGTTATTTAAAAGTTTATGACCACTTATAAAATGTGTTCAATGTGCTGCCCATTGTGTTGGATTGTCAATGCAACCCTCTTCTCCCACTCTTGAAACACTATTAGCAACACAGCAGAAGAAATGCTAGCACAGGTTTCCAGTATCCGTTGTTTCAGATGCTGCACATCTCGTTTCTTCACAGCATAGACAATTGCCTTCAGATGACCCGAAAGATAAAATTGGGTTACCATGGTAACCTTCATGTGACCCCGGTGCGGTAGACAGATGGGGAGAGCTGTTGGCTCAGTCAATAATGTATTTAGGTTTTCAGATAGAAAAGCAAAGGATTAATGCACTTAGACGTTGCAGCATAAAGCTTCCTTGTAGGTCAGTAATGCACCATATTTGGCCCAGATTCATCCGAGTGAAATCATGGCAGGAAAATATACTTACTGTCAAAAGACGTACTTTAACATGTCAACTGCTGAGCTCTGATGACCTCTGTTCGTGTGGAGCTTTGAGTCAAGTTGATGGAAAGTATTAGCCATAATTTAAAAAATGACTGCATTTTCTCTTTAACAAACAGCAATAATTGGTCTTATGTATATAAAGCTCAAAGGGATTGTACAGGATCAGAAAAACAGGACTCCATTCACTTTAATTGAACCGAGCTGCAAGATCAGAGCCACGAACAGATGTGAAGCCGTTTTAGAAATGAATCAACTGTGTTTCGCTAATTTTGGGCAAACCTTTTAAATGATTGCATGATGGCAAGTTATTAGCCTTCCTTATCGGCTTTCATCACCTTCACAATCTTGTTCTGCTCTCACAGCTTCTGGTTTCGTTCTAATGTAGAAGTTAAAGGGAACTAAAAGAAAACATACTTGCCTTAACATTCAAATTCGTGAGATTATGGAATTATAAGATTAACATGTGTAATTATTAAAGGAAACCTGTCATGTCCGCAAACTCTATTACAAATATAGGGATAATCTACAGGTGTTACAAAACTGTCCAGCCGCCATAACATACTGGCAATGCGGCTACCAGGAGAAAATGAACTTTATTCTTCCCAGGAGCCACCAGTTTTCAATCATGAAGGCTTGCAAAGAGCAGCTGCAGTCACCGGTCACAGCCCCGGTTTAAGAGGCCAGATTAACCCTGCCCAGAATATACCCGGGGTTAAAGTGGCCTAGGCCAGATTATACCCCTCTGGGTCAGAATATACCCCAGCTGCTGTAGATCAGGCAGCACACAGGAACAGAGACAGCGAACAGGTTCCCAGGCAGCACATGGGGGCCGCAGGAAGCGCACAGTGCCCCAGGCAGCACACGGGGGCCCCAGACAGCACACAAGGCCCCAGGCAGCGCACAGGGGCCCCAGGCAGCACAAGGGGCCCCAGACAGCACACGGGGCCCCAGGCAGAGCACAGGGGCCACATGCAACACACGGGGCCCCAGGCAGAATACGGGGCCCCAGGCAGCACATGGGGCCCCAGGCAGCACATGGGGTCTCAGGCAGCGCACAGGACCCCCAGCAGCACAAGGGGCCTCAGGCACAGCACAGGGGCCACAGGCAGCACACAGGAGCCCCAGGCAGCGCATAGGGTCCCCAGGCAGAACACGGGGCCTCAGGCAGAACACAGGGCCCCAGGCAGAACACAGGGGCCCCAGGCAGAACACAGGGGCCCCAGGCAGATCACAGGAGCCACAGGCAGCACACGGGTCCCCAGGCAGCACATGGGGCCCCAGTGTATGGGCCCCAGGCAACACACGGGGCCCCAGGCAGACCAAAGGGGCCACAGGCAGCACACGGGGCCCCAGGCAGAGCACAGGGGCCACAGGCAGAACACGGGGCCCCAGGTAGCACACATGGGGCCCCAGGAAGCGTACAGGGCCCCCGACAGCACATGGGGGCCCCAGGCACCACACGGGGCCCCAGGCAGATCACAGGGACCCCAGGCAGCACATGGGGGCCCCAGGCAGAGCACAGGGGCCCCTGGCAGTGCACTGGGACCCAGGCAGCACACAGGGGCAGAGACAGCAAACAGGTTTCCAGGCAGCGCACAGGGGCTCCAGACAGCATACAGGGGCCCCAGGCAGCGCACAGGGGGGCAGAGACTGTGCGCAAGGGGGGAGAGACTGTCTCTGCCCCTCTGTCTGCTGTTTCTACCCCCTGTGCAATGTTGGGACCCCCTGTGTGATGTCTGGGGCCCCGTACGCTGCCTGGAAACACGTTCGCTGTCTCTGCTCTTTTGTGCTGCCTGGGGCCCCGTGTGCTGCCTGGGGCCCCTGTGCTCTGCCTGGGCCCCATGTGCTGCCAGGGGCCCTGTGCGCTTCTTGGGGCCCCGTGTGCTGCCTGTGGCCCCTGTGCTCTGTCTGGGGCCCAGTGTTCTGCCTGGGGCCCCTGTGTGCTGCCTGGTGCAACTGTGCTGTGCCTGGGGCCCCGTGTGCTGCCTGTGACCCTGTGTGCTGCCTGGGGCCCCCGTGTGCTGCCTGGGACCCCGTTTGCTGTCTCTGCCCCTGTGTACTGCCTGATCTACAGCAGCTGGGGTATATTTTGACCCGGAGGGGTATAATCTGGCCTATGCCACTTTAACCCCGGGTATATTCTAGGCGGGGGGTTAATCTGGCCTGTTACGCCTGCATTTTGATTGACAGCCTGGTTTGCACAGATGCGTTACAGAGCAAGCTGTTAAAGTGCCGATGAGTACTTACAGTAGCCACTCACTATGTGCTCAGCGGTGAATGTAGCTGCTCTAGTTACGACTATTAACTAAAGTTATCAGCTTCCGAGAGGAAGAAAGTTCATTTTCTCCTGGAAGCCGTGCTTTCAGTAAAGCAGCTGGACAGCATTTTCAGGGTTTGTGCACACGCTGCGGATTCTGCTGTGGATTCTACTGCGGATCTGGCCCTGCGGATCTGCAGCAGTTTTTGCTGCAGTGTACAGTATCGCTTTAACCTATGAAAAACAAAAACCACAGTGCACACGGTGCGGATTTTTCCGCGCGGATTTGCTGCGGTTTCAAATCCGCAGCATGTCAATTCTTTGTGCGGAATCCGCAGCGGTTTCACACCTTCTCCATTGTAGAGGTGCTAATCCGCAGATAAACCACAGGTCTTTTGACCTGCAGATTTACCTGCGAATTTTACAAAATCCATGCGGAAAAATCCGCAGGTGAATCCGCAGCGTGTGCACACAGCCTAACACTATTGACCTGCAGATTAACCCCATACCTGCAGGTTAACAGCATTTGGGAACATGGCAGTTTCATTTCAATGAACTGCTGCTGAAAAAGCTTAAAGTTTTCAAACCATCTCGATTTATTAATTGTTTAATTTGAGCACCACAATCTTCAACTCCCGCACATGCTGTACATGTGAATAGAATGACCAGTGCAGAGACGCTGCCAGCGATGGTATCACTTTTAGGGCAGTTTCACACGTCAGTGTCTCCGGTACGTGTAGTGACAGTTTTCTCACGTACCGGAGACACTGAGCGTGTTTTCACGGACCGTGTGTCCGTGTGCAAAACACGCTGACATGTCCGTTTTTGTGCAACAGCACGGATCACACGGACCCATACAAGTCAATGGGTCCGTGTAAACACGTACCGCACATGGATGCTGTCCGTGTGCTATCCGTGTGCGTTTTTAAAAGTCAAAGGGTTAACATTAAAAATAATTTTTCAAAAACACGGACACGGACAGCACAAGGACAGCACACGGATGGTACACACGGACATACGGATGTCACACGGATTACCTCCGTATGCACACGGACAGCTCCGGTACCGGTTTTTCCGGGAGCGGTATTATCTGGATGTGTGAAACTGCCCTAAGGTGGTTTAATTTCGTAACATGAGCAACCTGAGGCCTGGAGTCGTTTTGAAAAACAGCTGCTAGGACACTTTTGAAAAATGGCCGTGTAAGCAGGTGCGGAAATGCAGAAACGCAGGGAATGCAGAATAAGGCTTTATAACAAGGTTGTTTAATTGGTGAACAAGAAAAAGGATAGCCATGGTCTCCTCGCTAGTAACATTAAACAATGAATAGTAACACGGGGAGTAAACAAAGGGTTAGAGCGACAGTCTGATATGTAAATGGTGCTTTGCGTGGTCTTCTCTGGTCCTCATCCACATATAGTCTGATGGGAGGTGGAGTACTGACAGCGGTCGGCGCGGTGTCCTCAGGTGAAATCCACAAATCACGGCCCAGCTTCTGGCGGCACAGGCGGTCACCGGTTTTGCCTGCTGAGCCCTAGTCCATAAATCTGTGCAGCCCAAGTGGGGAGCACTGCAGGAGTCTCTATCCAACATGTGTGCTGCTGCACGTCTGTCAGTAATGGGGGACCCACCTCAGGGTCCTATACTCAACACTCTCCTCCGGGCAGACACTACACTCTCCTCACCCAGGCACGTGATGCTCTGCACACTCACTGTCTTATTAGAGCATCCACGTGAACTCTGCAGGAGCATGACTCCGCGCTGTCTCTCACTCTGCGGAGTGCACCTCACACCTGCCTCCGCTTTCACTGCCGGCGGGAAACTCACTGCTTTTTCCAGCATTTCCTGTTCTCTGCCTGGCTTAGCCACTCCCCCTCTCTCCAGGTTATGGGACCTGTCCGGTCCCCTTTTCATTCCCCCCGGCAACACTGGACGCAGCCTTGACAGTTCCGGACCTGGCATGACACAGGTACCTGCAGCCCGGTCTTCCTTCTTACAACCGTACCATTAGTTCCACAACCATGTCAATATAATGTCCGGCAGGTGTACCTTTAATGAAGACTAAAGGAGTCCAACTGCCATATATTATTCCACCCCACACTTCAATCCCGGGAGTAGGAGGACCACCCTTAAGAAGGACTTTTCATTGTCCTCACACCACCTCTCTCAAACGCTATCATTGTTCAAAGCAAGGCGGCAAAGGAGGCTAGAATGGACATCTATCCTCTTTAGCAATTATTATTTTGTCTTGCACATAGTGATAGTCTTCATCTTCATATCACCCCCCCTTCCGGCTTTTAAACAAAATCTTTAAAAAATTCCAAAAATTGGCATATTTGGTATCATCACATGCTTAATTAATAGCTTATTAGAATATTTATCCCATGATAAAAAAAACTAATTGTCGAAATGTTGTTAGAAGCACTGATTTTTTGACATATCGCCCCAGCCCCGATGCATTGAAAAATAGATCATAAAATATGGAACTCAAAATGACAAAAATAAAAACTACAGCTTGTATCGCAAAAAACAAGCCCTGATACAATTATTCCAACCAAAAAGTAAATAAGTTATAGTTCTTAGAAAGCGAGGATGAAAGAAGAGGGACACACTTGGACTCCATCGCCGAAGGGCTTTCGCAGTCATGGAGCTGACCCTGGTTCCCTAATTTGTTACAAAAGACAAAAAAACTGACTGGCACATCCAAACTAGTGTGAATAGGTGCATACCAAGAGGAGCTACCCCCATATACAATATAGAAAGAATGGTTGCACTCTATCATGCTAAAACATGCTTGGTACGCACCTATTCACACTAGTTTGGATGTGCCAGTCAGTTTTTTTGTCTTTTGTATGTTAGCTTACTGACCGATCACTCCGCCCTCCACCAGGTGGTGATTTTAATTATAGCAGGTCCCTACTCACCCATAAATGCAGGCATTGCTGACAGAGGTGTCCACATTCACCCAGGAATTCAGATCTCAGCCTTAGAGAGGTATTCACACAGTGTAGGTACCCATCAGATTTGAGGCCGCCTTGACGTTGGCTAGTGGGCAGATAATATTTGGCCAAATTTTATGCTAAGCGTCTCAAATTCTTCTATTATTCCAAAGCTGTATTGCAATTCTAATTACATATATTTCATATGTGTATATCCCTAATTTGTTATGTCAGGCAAAAGATCATTATATACTGTACAGGTGTCAGATGTGGGGGTAATTATATAAGTAAAATGAAATATTAATCTTTTTGAAAATTTTTCAACACCAGGGGTTTTTATGTTTCTGGAATGCGAGTTAACCATTTTATGGTGACGTCACCCTGGAGGAATGAATCTTTGGGTTTTTGTGTGTGAAATAAGCTGACTCTGAACCGGCTGTCAAAGTGTTTTATGAGTTTATATATAAGCATTACATTGGTGGTGTCTGTTGGTTGTGTCATTTTGGATAATATTGAGCCTACTCTGTTTCCCTGTCTGTAATACCAGTTTTACATGACTAGCTATTCCAGTTCATTTATAAAAGGGCAGTGAAATCACAAGAACTGATGAGATTGGTGTGAAATGTCTTTTCACGTAATCTGTGATATTTCTTTTCTGAAATCTTTTTTTTTTCTAGGAAGAGATTTAATGGGCACGTTGTTGGAACCGGATCTGAGAAGCATATGGGAAAAATAGAAAATATAGTCAAGTCTTGAGCGAGTGTCTTGTGCCTTGGCGTAAAAAGAATAATTTAAAAAGAATAATCTTGCATCTTTAGGTGGAGGAGGTGCCATGGATCACAGAGAACTAATTATTTAATGCAACGAGGGATCATTAATTGTGTTTAAGTCTCCTTCTATCTATGGGTTGAGATTGTCTTCATGGTCCCAGTGAACTAAGGGGATCAGCCCCAAAAAATAGATGTTTAGACAAAAGTGCAATCTTTTGACTTTCGAGCAGAAAAAGTCAAGGTCTAAAATAACCTCAAACATAGGGCTATGAGCAAAGAACTCAACCAAGTATCGTTGGCAACTCTCATTAAATCAACCAGACTAGATTTCAATGGGTGTTAATAGGTATAAAGACTGGATGTCCACATGCTACACATTCTCCATCAACTTAGGAATCTAGGATGCCTTCTCACACCCTCTTTACCTGGGTGAGTTTTGGTTTTAGGTCGATCTAAAAATGATTGTCCATTCACTTTGTAAGATGTGTGGTTCTATCAGTGATCTTAGTTTGGTTTCAGTAGAACCAGGGACAATCCACAACTTGAGGCCATAACATACTTTGGTTGAAGTACTGTAGACTTCAGTCATGGTCATCCTACAATATTCACTAGTCATAATATACTAAAATATACATTCTGCGATACCTCGTTACCAGCCTAGAGAGCACCAGAAATAAAAGCAGTGACAATTCCACCCGTGTAATATCAGTAGTCAGCAGCCTTCAGGAAGGAATTCTTTAATCCTGTAATAAACAATTATTTGGCTGCAACATTTGTCACATTAAATGACATGGCTGACGTATGTGATGAAAAGCGGTGAATATTAAATGACTCAGTGGAGTCTCATAGAGAGACAAGATAAATTGTGACAAATAACGCTGTCACCATTAGCTGATTACTTGGTTATATGGGAGCTAATAAATGCGAACGCTACTCACAATGAGCACTGGCACATACAATGGAGGATATAGAAGAAAGGGGACCTCACAGCCAAGATTGGCCCCAATAATGGTGTCACATATCACGCTGCTGCAAATGCAGGTAGAAGCTAGCTTTGCTAGGCAGCAAAAGAGTGGAGAAAGGTCCAGCACACAGATGAAGCAGACCTGCCGAGCAGCAGCGAAGCTACCACCAGGTGGCAGCAGAGAACTCAAATCCTAGACTGTAGTGCAGAACCAAAGGAATAAGCAAACTCAGGGTCAGTGAAAAGCCAGGGGATCAGTAATGGTCAGGAGCGGATATAATAATAATAATAATAATAATAATCTTTATTTTTATACAGCGCTAACATATACCGCAGCGCTTTACAGTTTGCACACATTTTCATCACTGTCCCCGATGGGGCTCACAATCTAAATTCCCTATCAGTATGTCTTTGGAGTCTTTGGAGTGTGGGAGGAAACCGGAGTGCCCGGAGGAAACCCACGCAAACACGGGGAGAACATACAAACTTCTTGCAGATGTTGTCCTTGGTGGGATTCGAACCCAGGACCCCAGCTGTTGTGAGTTCATTTTCCCCTCCGTCACTGAGGCCTGGTGAACTCCCTATTCTAGTGAAGGAAGGTAGTGAGCCTGATTATCAGGCACCTGGGACTAATGAAGACGATTGGCTGAGTGGAGTCACTGACTGGATTTAAGGCAGCCTACGCCCTTTCTGCCCTGCGGGTGATTTCTCTGTGGACTCTTGGACACCAGTCTGATTCCTGCTCTCCTAAAGCTAAGTTTTCTGTTTTGCCTTTTTGCATCTAAGATTTGTTTTTGTTTTTCTTGCTTTTTGGATTCTGCCACTCCCTGCTGGAGTGTGCAGTGTTCCGTGAGCTCTGTCTTCTGAAGGTACCTGAGTGCTGATTTAGTTTTTGAAGCTTAGTTGCTTCAGGGCCATTTTTATATCAGCTTGTTGGCTTTTGTCTCTGTTAGGGTTTTGGCAGAATGCAGACAGCAGCCTTCCTATCCGTTCCTATCTAGGTAGTTTTTGGGCCCTGTCTTTGCTCAGCCTGTCTTTCTGTCTGTGTAAGTGTTTTCATCTTGCTTCACCGTCATTATATGTTGGGGGCTGCCTATTGCTTTGGGGTCTGCTCTGGGGCAGTTAGATTTCCCCTTTCCTTCTTTAGGCCTATGTATCTCTCCGGCTGTGATCGAGGGGTCTAGGTCATCGTAGGAACCCCCCACGGCTACTGCTAGTTGTGTTGATAGGTTCAGGGGTCTGCAATCTGATAGTTGCCAACTTCTCTGGTTTTCAGGACTTAGCTAGCATTTCTGTTTTGCTTCCTACGGTGACTCAATCATAACACCCAGCGCTGCAAGGCTGCAGCGCTAACCACTGAGCCACCGTGCTGCCCATATGCCAGAGACAAGAGACAAAAGCAGGTCAGGGTCCAAGCCGAGTTCAAGTACCAAGAAGTCCAGACTCAAAGGGGACACACAGAGTCGGGACAGGGAGCAGGGAATAACACAGACACGGGTCGAGTCAGGAATAGCAGCAGGACAAATCAGGGTGTAACAGAGTCAGCTACTCACGCCGTAGGCAGAACTATAACTAACGTCGCCTGCAGAAAGCAGCAGCAATAAATAACAAACTTGAACCGAGACAGCAGCTGAGAAAGATTAACCCCTGAAATGAGCAGACCGGGTTTTGAGTCCTGTCTTTCCATGTTCCCGGTCTGGTCATTTCAGGGGTTAATCTTTCTCAGCCTCTGTCTCGGTTCAGGTTTGCTATTTATATATATATTTAATATATTTATTATTGATCATGACATCATGTTTTGTTATTCAAAGCAAAAGAACTTTACGTTCATTTCCACCACCAAGTAAAGTCAAGCAAAGAAATTGTCAAACTCTGGTCCCGCTGCCACGTCGGTAGTCTGTGTCTACTACACCAAAGCCCTGTGAACCACCTTTTATCCATGGAATCCTCAGCTCCTCTTCTTATTAGTAGAGGTCCTTGCGTGGACAGTGTCCTGACCCCGAACCCCTGGTCCTTACGTGGCCAGTCCTGAACCCGAACCCCTGGTCCTTGCGTGGCCAGTGTCCTGAACCCAAACCCCTGGTCCTTGCGTGGCCAGTCCTGAACCCGAACCCCTGGTCCTTGCGTGGCCAGAGTCCTGAACCCAAACCCCTGGTCCTTGCGTGGCCAATCCTGAACCTGAACCCCTGGTCCTTGCGTTGCCAGTCCTGAACCTCAATTGGTTCACTTGATTAAGCTCTATTGATATGAATAACTTCTGTTATGTCCCAGATGAGAGTTAATAATTGTCAGCGCCAGAAAAAAAGACCTGGAAGTTGCCGTAAGGAGAAGAAGGCCAACGTAGAGCCGATCTGAGGAATGGTCGGGACAGGGGTGAGCTTAAAAGTATGTTTTTTTTTAACCTATTGCCAGCCTTTAGAATACAGTAAAACGATAGTTGGCTATCGCTGTTTTGTAGAATACACGCAAACTGATTCCCCAAAAATTCAGATTTGTTAGAATCTGATTTTTTGAAAAATTCATAGGGAAACCAATTAATTTAGAATCAATTTGCTCATGTCCAGCATTCATGAAATAAAGGAAATAACACTGTGAAGATGCTTAGAGTTAATTATTTACCAGCATTTAAAGATTCTAATAGTGTGTGCAATCTGACCTGAAAGAATTGAGACATTTCGAATTATCCGACAGTCATAAAATAGCAGCAAATAGAACTCCATGTTGCTCCAGTTGCTGCTCCTGATTTATTTTTATTTTTTTCCGTTTGTTTGTTTGCTTCATTGCTTTTTTTAATCCAAGAAGCAAGAAGTAAATTTATCAGCTCGGTCTTCTGCTTCCTGATCTTGAGATCATAGAATCATAGAATCATAGAATCGCAGAGTTGGAAGGGACCTCCTGGGCCATCTGGTCCAACCCCCTGCTCAAAGCAGGATTCGCTAAATCATCCCAGTCAGATGTCTGTCCAGCCTCTGTTTGAAGACTTCCATTGAAGGAGAACTCACCACTTCTCGTGGCAGCTTGTTCCACTCATTGATCACTCTGTCAAAAAGTTTTTTCTAATATCTAATCTGTGTCTCCTCCCATTCAGTTTCATCCCATTGCTTCTAGTCTTTCCTTGTGCAAATGAGAATAAAGTTGATCCTTCTACAATGTGGCAGCCCTTTAGCTATTTGTAGACAGCTATTAAGTCTCCTCTCGGTCTTCTCTTTTGCAAACTAAACATTCCCAAATCCTGTAACCTTTCCTCATAAGACAGGGTTTGCAGACCAGTCACCATTCTGGTCGCTCTTTTCTGAACTTGCTCCAGTTTGTTGATGTCTTTTTTAAAATGTGGTGCCCAAAACTGGACACAATATTCCAGATGAGGTCTGACCAAAGAGGAGTAGAGGGAAATAATGACTTCACGTGATCTAGACTGTATGCTTCTGTTAATACACCCTAGAATTGTATTTGCCTTTTTTGCTGCTGCATCACACTGTTGACTCATATTCAGTCTGTGATCTATTAGTATACCCAAGTCTTTTTCACATGTGCTGTTGCTTAGCCCTATTCCTCCCATTCTGTATATGCTTTTTTCATTTTTATTGCCCAGATGTAGTACTTTGCATTTTTCCCTGTTAAAAACCAGTCTGTTAGTTGCTGCCCACTTCTCCAGTTTATTTATATCTTTTTGAATCCTCTCTCTCTCTTCTCTAGTATTAGCTATCCCTCCTAGCTTTGTGTCATCGGCAAATTTAATCAGTTTACCCTCAATTCCTTCATCTAAATCGTTGATAAAGATGTTGAACAATACAGGGCCCAGGACAGAGCCCTGTGGTACCCCACTTGAGATATTCTTCCAGCTGGATGTGCAGCCATTTACGACCACTCTTTGGGTCCGATCACTAAGCCAGTTACAGTCATATGTTAAAGTTTGGGCACCCCTATTAATGTTAACCTTTTTTCTTTCTAACAATTTTAGTTTTTGCAACAGCTATTTCAGTTTCATATATCTAATAACCGATGGACTCAGTTATATTTCTGGAATCAAATGAGGTTTATTGTACTAACAGAAAATGTGCAATCTGCATTTAAACAAAACTTGACCGGTGCAAAAGTATGGGCACCCTTATTTTCTTGATTTGAACACTCCTAACTTACTTTTTACTGACTTCCTGAAGCACTAAATTGGTTTTGTAACCTCATTGAGCTTTGAACTTCATAGCCAGGTGTATCAAATCATGAGAAAAGGTATTTAAGGTGGCCACTTGCAAGTAGTTCTCCTATTTGATTCTCCTATGAAGAGTGGCATCATGGGCTCCTCAAAACAACTCTCAAATGATCTGAAAACAAAGATTATTCAACATAGCTTTTCAGGGGAAGGATACAAAAAGTTGTCTCAGAGATTTAACCTGTCAGTTTCCACTGTGAGGAACATAGTAAGGAAATGGAAGAACACAGGTACAGTTCTTGTTAAGCCCAGAAGTGGCAGGCCAAGAAAAATATCAGAAAGGCAGAGAAGAAGAATGGTGAGAACAGTCAAGGACAATCCACAGACCTCCAAAGACCTGCAGCATCATCTTGCTGCAGATGGTGTCACTGTGCATCGGTCAACAATACAGCGCACTCTGCACAAGGAGAAGCTGTATGGGAGAGTGATGTGAAAGAAGCCGTTTCTGCAAGCACCACAAACAGAGTCGCCTGAGGTATGCAAAAGCACATTTGGACAAGCCAGTTACATTTTGGAAGAAGGTCCTGTGGACTGATGAAACAAAGATTGAGTTGTTTGGTCATACAAAAAGGCGTTATGCATGGAGGCTAAAAAACACAGCCTTCCAAGAAAAACACTTGCTACCCACAGTAAAATTTGGTGGAGGTTCCATCATGCTTTGGGGCTGTGTGGCCAATGCCAGCACCGGGAATCTTGTTAAAGTTGAGGGTTGCATGGATTCAATTCAGTATCAGCAGATTCTTGACAATAATGTGCAAGAATCAGTGACAAAGTTGAAGTTACGCAGGGGATGGATATTTCAGCAAGACAATGATCCAAAACACCACTCCAAATCTACTCAGGCATTCATGCAGAGGAACAATTACAATGTTCTGGAATGGCCATCCCAGTCCCCAGACCTGAATATCATTGAACATCTGTGGGATGATTTGAAGCGGGCTGTCCATGCTCGGCGACCATCAAACTTAACTGAACTGGAATTGTTTTGTAAACAGGAATGGTCACAAATACCTTCATCCAGGATCCAGGAACTCATTAATAGCTATAGGAAGCGACTAGAGGCTGTTATTTTTGCAAAAGGAGGATCTACGAAATATTAATGTCACTTTTATGTTGAGGTGCCCATACTTTTGCACCGGTCAAATTTTGTTAAAATGCAGATTTCACATTTTCTGTTAGTACAATAAACCTCATTTGAATCCAGAAATATAACGGAGTCCATCAGTTATTAGATATATGAAACTGAAATAGCTGTTGCAAAAACCAAAATTGTTATAAAGAAAAAAGGTTAACATGAATAGGGGTGCCCAAACTTTAACATATGACTGTATGAATCCACCTAACAGTTGCCTTGTCCATTCCATACTTAGTCATTTTTTCAATAAGGATTGTATGAGATACTTTGTCAAATGCTTTGCTGAAGTCAAGATATACTATATCTACAGCATTTCCTTGATCCACCCAATCAGTGATTCCGTCATAGAAGGAAATTAAGTTAGTCTGACATGACTTATTAGTTACAAACCCATGCTGACTCTGTTTAATCACTTCATTCTTATCCAGGTACTGACATACATGTTGTTTAATAATTTGCTCAAAGATCTTTCCTGGTATAGAAGTCAGACTCACCGGCCTATAGTTGCCTGGGTCCACCTTCTTCCCCTTTTTGAAGATAGGAACAACATTTGCTCTTCTCCAGTCTTCTGGGACTTCTCCTGTTCTCCAAGAATTTTCAAAGATTATGGAGAGGGGTTCAAAAATTTCTTCTGCTATCTCCTTCAGTACTCTGGGGTGTAATTCATCTGGACCTGGAGACTTGAATTCATTTAGGTTAGCCAAGTGTTTCCTCACTATATTTCTGTTTATAGATATCCTGGATTCTTCTATTCCCTTAATCGGACAGTGAAGAACAGTTGATGATACATTTCCTTTCTGAGAGAAAACAGATGCAAAATAAGAATTTAAAAGTTCAGCCTTCTCAACATCCTGTCTTACCATTTCATCATTTTCATCCTGTAAAAATCCTATAGCATCTTTGACTTTTCTTTTACTTTTGACATATCCCCAAAATCCTTTATTATTGCTTTTGACATCTCTTGCAAGCCTCAATTCATTGTCAGCTTTAGATAATCTGATTTGTGCCCTGCAGGTTCTGCAGACAGCAATATATTCTTCTTTAGATATGCCTCCCTCTTTCCATTTTATAAACATTTTTTTCTTCCTTTTTAGCATGTGCTTAAGTTCTGTGTTCATCCATCCTGGATTCCTTAAATGCTTCCTATTCTTGCCTCTTTTCGGAATTGTTAACAATTGTGCTTTGAGAATTTCATTTTTCAAGATTTCCCATCCTTCCTGGACATTTTTGTCTTTAAGGATATCCAGCCATTGGATCCCTCCAATTCTCTTTCTGAATCCCTTAAAATCTGCCTTTCGGAAATCTAACCTTGACGTCTGAGTCTTCACAGGTCTTCCTCATCTAGTTATCCAAAATTCTAAAATAGCATAATCGCTACCTCCTAGGGTCCCAGCCACTTTTACCTCCTCAACCATTTCCTCCCTGTTTATAAGGATTAGATCCAAGGAAGCAGTTCCCCTACCTTTTGGAAGATAAAGTTGTCAGCAAGAGAGGATAAGAATTTCCTTGACCTGTTAGTTTTGCCTGAGAGAGATTCCCAACAAATGTCTGGATAGTTGAAATCTCCCATGACAACTATGTCATATTTTTTGGAGAACTTGGCCATTTGATGCATAAAGAGTTCATCCATATCTTCAGCTTGCACAGGCGGCCTGTAGTAAATGCCTGCAATGGTGTCCTTTCCATTGTTCTGTCCTTGAAGCTTCAATCTCTGTGCAGATATACGCATTTCTAACATACAATGCAACACCTCCTCCTCATTTATCAAGTCTGTTTCTTGCAAATAAGTTGTATCCTTCTAGTCTTGTATTCCAATCATGTGTATTGTCCCACCAAGTTTCAGTGATTCCAATGACATCATATTTCTTTTCCTGTGTTAGTAGTTCCAATTCTCCTTGTTTGTTGCCCATGCTTTGTGCATTAGTATAGAAACATTTTAGTTTGTGATTGGTTTCTCTTTCTCCAATATTTGTATTAATTAGATTCTTTTGTCTTTGTTCTTCCTTTCCACTTCTAATAGCAGAGTTCTCAATAGCATTTGTCAGGTGTATGGCTTTTTCTGGTCTTTTGTTTCCCTTCCCATGTTGTTCTAGTTTAAAGCTCTCCTTACAAGTGTAGCAAGGCGACTTCCAAATACATGCTTTCCAGTCTTCGTAAGGTGCACCCCATCTCTAGAAAGTAGTCCATCGTAAAGGTAATTCACTCCGTGATCCAGAAATCCAAATCGTTGCTGATGGCACCATCGACGTAGCCAGTTGTTCACCTGCAGAATCTTATTCCACCTCCTTGTTCCATGGCCATCCACTGGGAGGATGGAAGAGAAGACCACCTGTGCTCCCAGTTCTTTCACTTTCTTGCCTAAGTCTTCAAAGTCTCTGCAGATGGTTTCCAGGTCGTTTCTTGCGGTGTCATTTGTCCCCACGTGTAGTAGCAGGAATGGGTAGTCATCTGTAGGTCTGAAGAGTCCTGATATCCTGTCAGACACATCTTTAATTTTTGCACCTGGAAGACAGCACATTTCTCTTGAAGTTATATCCGGTCTGCAGATAGCGGCCTCTGTTCCTCTCAACAGGGAATCCCCCATAACCACCACTCTCCGTTTCTTCTTCACAACGTTTTTCTTTCTCATAGAATCATAGAATCATAGAATCGTAGAGTTGGAAGGGACCTCCTGGGCCATCTGGTCCAACCCCCTGCTCAAAGCAGGATTCGCTATTCTCCATCCAGGAGGATTCTGAAGGCGTACAAGGTTGCTGTTTGTGGGCAAAGTCTTATCCTAATGTATATCTTCATCGTTTTCCTGCGTGAGAGCCTGGTACTGGTTCCTGAGAAGTATGAGCGCTGACTGCCTCCTGCTTCTCTGGGTCACATGTTTCCATTCCTCTGTTTCTTCAGGTGCACTTCGAATTTCTTCTCTTTCTGTAACATGAAGAGATAACTCTGCTCTGTCTAAGAACTCTTCACCTTCCTTAATGATCTTCAACGTAGCTAACCTCTCTTCGAGATTTTGCAACTTTTCCTCCAACAGGGACACAAGCTTGCATTTGTGGCATGTGAAGTTTGGCTTTTCCACTGGTAAGTCTGTGAACATGTAGCAAGAAATGCAGCTCACCAAATGGCTCCTGGCCTCTTCCATATTGAGATTTCTTAAAAACGATGAAAGATGAGCCAAAATTCACACGCCTATCGGCGCGTGGTTTTCCCATTTCCTCTTTTCACCTGCAACGGCCAAAACCCAGTGATCGTTGAGCTCGCGGAGACTCTTCACTTATCCCAGAAGGCACTGGGAATATGCAAATGATCTCCTCAAGACTCTTCCCCTGGTTTTTGCAGAATGTCTTGCAATTGTCAGCTAGAAGTAGCTCTCACTGGCAAGCATTATGAAGTATTTTGTGAACAGTGGTATTATAAAGAAATCTTCTCATAAGCCAAAAAGTGATGCTTAATATGTTCAAGTTATTATAGTGAAAATAAACAAATAATGGCATTGCATTAAAACTTTCAAAGCCTGGATGCAGCGGCACTGCTATAGGACATATGCACATATACATTAAACATATATGTTATATTGTTATAATGAGCCATAATGCAACAATTTACATATATGTATAATGCTGGGAGACATAAAACCATGCTGGATAAAGTCAGTAAATCCATCTAATTGCTGCTAAGACAACATTGAGCTGAAGCGATCCACAAAAATGTGGTTATAAAGACGCAAAAAGAAAGGGATCAATAGTATCCAGCAAGGCCAATAACAGTACTAATTATCTACTTTGTAACTTGCTGTCCACTGGCTGTTGGCAAGTGTAAGCCTCTCAAGCAGCAGAGACACTGGGACAGATTACAGGAAGTGTGGGCTCGGCTTCATCTCTCTGCTCCTGCTCTCCTGTCTGTCAATCTTCCCACTGGCACAACAGAGGTGGGATTTTAGTTCAGGTCTACAAGCCATTGGACACTGGTGGGTGCAAAGCTTTCTCTGCCTCTGTTTCTGCTCTTCTGTCTGCAAAAACTGCATATCGGCATAACAGAGGTGGGATATTAGTTCAGGTCTGCCATCGGAGACAGGTGGGGGTGGAAACTTTCTGTTTCTGCTCCTGCTCTCCTGTCTGTCAAATGTAACATGACAGAGGTGAGATTTTAGTTCAGGCCAGGCAAGCCATTGGGCACAGGCGGGAGCAATGCATTTTCGGGAGTGAGGGAAAATAATGTCCTGCACTAATGGTGCTAACAGAATAAAAACGAACAGCAACCACTCAGTCAAAAAGAGTCACCGGCAAGTTAGATAACACGAGAATCAGGATAATTTCCCAACACATTAGACTGAAATGGGATCCGGGTTCTGGTACCCAAACCAAACTATTTTTCAAGTTCTGCCGAACCTGATGGACCCAAACATCCATGGGTCCGCTCATCCATACTCTTTACAATGCCTTAGTAATAACTACACACGGTATCCATATAATACTTTTATGTAATACTGCCATATCTCCCTCACAATGGCACCATTCAATGTAATTATCACCATGTAATGCCTAAAATATTAAGAAGTAAATAGTAAAATCTCAGATGGTCCAGGAGAGCGAAACGTCACATATTGCACTCTCAGGTTGCTCCTGAGTTTCTTGTCCTTTCAAGCCCTTTAGGAAAAAGACCCATAGCTAATTGCCACCTCTCTGCATTTTAGAAGGCCCCAGTTTTCCCAAATGATGTTATTTTTGCATTCATGGAAGCTTCATAGGAAAAATTGACCGAATGCGTAAAGCTGATGATCCTCGGCTCCTTCATTGTGAATGGGCTGATCACTGTCTTCCGTTGTCGTTGATCAATCATACACCAGAGAACGTGATTTCCTATTCAGTGACTTAACCCCTGTGTTGTGTTATTCCAGCATTACTCATGTCCACCATACATTAAATGGTAACACTATACTGACTCCTCGATAAGGAGCCTTTATTTATTATACACTCTCATGGCAGGAGAAAAGTTCTGAGCTTGCACTAGAGCTAATTACAAGCAGAGATTATGAAACTATTGAATATACTGTATGGATGAGGCTGGTAGTTCGAAAAATAATGAATCACAGATGGCGCTCTCCAAGGAGAGTAGTTGTACATCAAAGACTCATCCACAAGTGACTGTCACCAATATAAGGCACTAAATGAAGATTGGTGTTGGATCTATTTTAATTCTTTTGCACCGGAGCGTGTTTTCGCTTTCGTGTCCAGGCCAATTTTTTTCAATTCTGACCAGTGTAATAACTCTGGAACGCTTCAACGTATCCGTGATTCTGAGAATTTTTTTTGTGATGTATTGTGTTTCATGATACTGGTAAAATTTGCTCGATATAACTTGTGTTTATTTCTAAAAATATCGAAAATTTGGTGAAAATTTAGCAATTTTCAAACTTTTCATTTCTATGCCCTTAAACCAGAGAGTTATTTCACTCAAAATAGTTCATAATTAACATTTGCCGCATGTCTACTTCACATAAGCACAATTTTTTTGTTACGAAGTTAGAATGGTTAAAAGTTAATCAACAATTTCTCATTTTTCCATAAAATTAACAAAACCGTTTCTTTTATGGACCACATCATATTTGAAGTGACTTTGAGAGGCCTATATGACAGAAAATACCCAAAAGTGACACCATTCTAAAAACTACACCCCTTAAAGTCCTCAAAACCACTTTCAAGAAGTTTATTAATCCTTCAGGTGCTTCACAGGAATTAATGGAATGAAAAAATTAACATTTAACTTTTTCCCACAAAAATGTTACTTTAGCCCCAAATTGTTCATTTTGACAGGGCTAACAGAGAAATTGCACTATAAAAATTGTTGTGCGATTTCTACTGAGTACAACAATACCCCATATGTGGTGGAAAACTACTGGCTGGGCGCACGGCAGGGCTCAGAATGGAAAGAGCACCGTTTGCGTTTTGGAATGCAAAATTGGCTGCAATCAATAGCGAAAGCCATGTCGTGTTTTGAGTGCCCCTAGTATGCATAAACAGTGGAAACACCCCATAAATGATGCTATTTTGGAAACTAGACCCCTTAAGGAACTTATCTAGATGTGTGGTGAGCACTTTGAACCTCCAAGTGCTTCATAGAAGTTTATAATGTAGAGCCGTGAAAATAAAAAATCATTTTTTTTCCACAAAAATGATCTTTTCGCCCCCAAATTTTTATTTTTACAAGGGTAACAGGAGAAATTAGACTCCCAAAGATGTTGTTCAATTTGTCCTGAGTACGCCCATACCCCATATGTGGGGGTAAACCACTGTTTGGGTGCACGGCAGGGTTCAGAATGGAAGGAGCACCGTTTGAGTTTTGGAATGCAAAATTGACTGAAATCGATGGCGAACGCCATGTCGTGTTTTGAGTGCCCATGATATGCATACACAGTGGAAACACCCCATAAATGACCCTATTTTCAAAACTAGACCCCTCAAGGAATTTATCTAGATGTGTGGTGCAGCACCTTGAACCCTCAAGAGCTTCACATAATTTTATAATATTGAGCAGTGAAGATTAAAAAACACAATTTTCCCATAAAAATATTATTTTAGCCTCAATTTTTTTATTTTCACAAGGATAGCAAGAAAAAAATGGACCACAAAATTTGTTGTGCAATTTCTCCTGAGTATGCTGATACTACATATATGGAGGAAAACTACTGTTTGGCGCATGGCAGGGCTCGGAAGGGAAGAAGCACCACTTGATTTTTGGAATACAAAATTATCTGGAATCGATAGCCAACGCCATGTCGCGTTTGGAGAGCCCCTGAGGTGCTTATGCAGTGGAAATCCCCCACAAATGATCCTATTTTGGAAACTAGACCGCTCAAGGAATTTATCTAGATGTGTGGTAAGCAATTTGAACCCTCAGGGTTTTCACAGAATTTCAAAATGTTGAGCTGTAAAAATAAAAAAAATCTAATTTTTACCACAAAAATGTTTTTTTAGCCCCAATTTTTTTATTTTCATAAGGGTAGCAGGAGAAAATGGATGTCATAATTTGTTGTGCAATTTTTCCTGCATATGCCGATACCCCATATTTGTTGGAAAACGACTGCTTGGGGGCACAACAGGGCTGTAAAATGAATGAGCAATATTTTGTCTGGAATAAGTTGCTGATACCATGTCACATTTGAAGAGCCCCTGACACGTCAAAACAGCAGTAAGCCCCACAAGTCATCCCATTTGTAAATTACACCTCTCAAGGAATTCATCTAGGGGAGTAGTAATTTTGACTCTCAGACAATTCACAAACTTGTACAGCATTGGCAGAGTAAATGAAATATTACTATTTTTTTCCACTAAAATGTTGCTTTGACCCCAAGGTTTCAATTTTCAAAAAGGGTAATAGGAGAAAATGAACAGTAAAATTTGCTACCCAGTTTTTCCTGAGTGCATCAATACCCCATAAATGATAAAAACTACTTTATTTTGTGATATTTTTTAATCGTTTTAAAACATTTTTTTACCTTTTTTTTCACTTAGTTCCTGTATGGCACTTCAATTTTTATGTTTTCTCATCACTGGTCTCCTGTACTGCAATACACTGCTGGCTGAGTCTAACAGGCTAATGTAGCTTGCAGACCCGGAGGTCATCACGTGACCTCCTGCTGCCATGACAAGGCTTGGCTCCCCTGTGATGTGATCACATCTCATCACGAGGGCGTCGGAGAAGTGAGTAAAGCAGCGCTTTCCTTCTGCTATCTTCTAAATGCCGCAATCGCCTTCACTTCGATTATGGCCACCTTGCTAGGTTTTGTCAGTCCTTCCATCAGTTCCATAACTGCCTGCATGTTTTTATGACGAAGGCCGAAGGTCCGAAATGCAATTCTGGGCGTGTGCTGCACCAGCATCTACCACCCACTAAGTAATCCCATCCTCTTCTCCCACCTCTCCCACAATCTTGCTGTGACTCCATTCTTCTGTACCTAGTACCTTCTCACAGCTCCTAGGTCCTGTGCCCAGACACCTCCCTTCAGGAACACTTAGATTTCTGGTCAAAAGTTTACATACCCCAGCAGAATTTTTGCTTTCTTGGCGTTTTTTCAGAGAATATGAATGATAACACCAAAACTTTTTCTCCACTCATGGTTAATGGTTGGGTGAAGCCTTTTATTGTCAAACTACTGTATTTTTACATACCCTGGTGATTTTGGCCTGATAACATGCACAGAAGTTGACACAAATGGATTTGAATGGCTACTAAAGGTAACATCCTCTCCTTTGACCTGTTTGCTTGTAATCAGTGTGTGTGCATAAAACCTGTGTGAATTTCTAGGATCCAGACAGACTCTTGCACCTTTCATCCAGCCACTGATTTTTCTGGATTGTGAGTCATGGTGAAAGCAAAAGAATTGTCAACGGATCTATGGGAAAAGGTAGTTGAACCGTATAAAACAGGAAAGAGATACAAAAAGATATGCAAGGAATTGATAATGCCAGTCAGCAGCAATCAAACTGTGATTAACAAATGGAAAATCATGGGCTCTTTAAAAACAAAACCATGGTCAGTTACACCAACAAAAATGTTGTCCACAACTGCCAGGAAAATTGTTTGCAATGCAAAGAAAAACCCACAAATAACATCAGCTGAAATACTGGACAATCTGAAAACTAGTGTTGTGGCTGTTTCAAGATGCACAATAAGGAGTCACTTAAAGAAAAATGGGCTGCATGGTCGAGTCGCCAGTAGAAAGCCATTACTGCACAAATGCCATAAAGTATTTCGCCTGCAATACGCATTATTATATAAATGTATTTGCATTTTGCAGTGAGAAATAAGTATTTGATCCCTCTGGCAAACAAGGCTTACTACGTTTTGGCAAAACCCTTGTTGGCAAGCACAGCAGTCATATGTTTTTTGTAGTTGATGATGAGGTTTGCGCACATGTCAGGAGGAATTTTGATCCACTCCTCTTTGCAGATCATCTCTAAATCATTAAGATTTTGAGGCTGTTGCTTGACAGCTCGGAGCTTCAACTCCCTCCATAAGTTTTCTATGGGATTAAGGTCTGGAGACTGGCTTGGCCACTTCATGACCTTAATGTGCTTCTTTTTGAGCCACTCCTTCGATGCCTTGGCTGTATGTTTTGGGTCACTGTCTTTCTGGAAGACCCAGCCACAACCTATTTTTAATGTCCTGGCGGAGGGATTGAGGTTGTCACAGGATTTTACGGTACATGGCTTCATCCATTCTCCAATTAATGCGGTGAAGTAGTCCTGTGTCCTTAGCAGAGAAATACCCCCAAACATAATGTTTCCACCTCCATGCTTGACAGGGGGGACGGTGTTCTTTGGGTCATAGGCAGAATTTCTCTTCCTCCAAACACTTTGAGTTGAGTTAGTGCCAAAGACCTCAATTTTTGTCTCATCTGACCACAGCACCTTCTCCCAGTCACTCACAGAATCATCCAGGTGTTTATTGGCAAATTTCAGACAGGCCTGCACATGTGCCTTCTTGAGCAGGGGGACCTTGCGGGCACACTGCAGGATTTTAAACCTTTACGGCGTAATGTGTTACCTGTCATGGTTTATTCAGAATGCTGGGCAGGCGGTGTAGGGGTTAATTGGTAGAGCCTCCTTCTGGATCTGGGGAGGGTTTTTATAGCTTCAGGTGAGGACCCTCCCCTGTCGTTTATACTCCTAGTTTTAGTGTGCCCGACCCTGCTCTGTTTGTGCTCTCACCTGTCCTGGTACGATTGTTTGGTGTATGATCTGGTTTGGCCTCGGTTTACGTCTCTTGGATTCTGATTTTGTACTTGTGTGTCCGTCCCGTGTATGACCCCTGGCTTTGTCCTGACCTCCCTGTGATCGCCCCTCTGGTGCATCTGCCTCCATCCCGTGTGTGACCCTCTGCTACGCCTGACTATTCTCTAACTCACGATTCTGTACTTCATTTGCCCGTACTGTATATGACCTCCGTTTTGCCCGACTCTGAGTTTTCTACCATCTCTGAAAGCAGGACGCTAAGCCCCGCCCCCTTGTTCTCACATGACCGTAGGTCCTGTGCCTGCTTGCTAAAGCTTCAGCGTTCAGATCCTGTGCATCTGTACTTTCCGGCAATTCCTGTCCCCAGGGCCCCTACAGTACGGTTGAGTCCCTGCTCAGTGGAGGCTGCACGCCAGCGCTGTCAGGAGCCTGATATTACCAATGGTTTTCTTGTTCACTGTGGTCTTAGCTGCCTTGAGATTATTAACAAGTTCCCCCAGTGTAGTTTTAGGCTATTCTCTCACCTTCCTCATGATCAAGGAAACCCCACGAGGTGAGATTTTGCATGGTGCCCCAGATCGATGTCGATTGACAGTCATTTTGTATTTCTTCCATTTTCTTACTATTGCACCAACAGTTATCTCCTTCTCACCCAGCGTCTTACTTATGGTTTTGTAGCGCATTCCAGCTTTGTGCAGGTCTAGGATCTTGTCCCTGACATCCTCATAAAGCTCTTTGGTCTTGCCCATGTTGTAGAGGATAGAGTCTGACTGATTAATTGAGTCTGTGGACAGGAGTCTTTAATAAAGGTCACTATGTAAGACAGCTGTCTTTAATGCAGGTAACAAGTTGATTAGGAGCATCTAACTGGTCTGTAGGAGCCAGAATGCTTAATGGTTGGTAGGGGATCAAATACTTATTTCTCACTGCAAAATGCAAATAAGTTTATATAATTTATACAATGTGATTTTCTGGATTTTATTTTTGATATTCTATCTCTCAAAGTTAAAATTAGAAACATTTATACTTCTATGCAGCATCAGTGAGGAACCGAAGGGGAACCTCTACCTTTGTCCCAGCAAACATCCTCTACCTACCTAAACAGAGGTAACTTGCACTCAGACTAATCCTTAACCCTTCACATTCATTATTTACAGGGTTTATTATCACAATTTACATATATGACATACAGTATGTTGGTACCAGGTTTATGTCTAACAGGATCTAGCTCATAGATCTCTTTGGATATATGACTATTTCTTCTACAGAATAATCCATAGCGCAAATACATAATTTTTGTTTTCATTATCGGAATTTGAACGACTGGGTGGTATTTGAGTATTTGCAGCGGGTATCCTTATATACATGCTAGCGCCTCTGTACTTCTATTTCACCAATGTTAAAATTAACCTACCTTTAAAATTATAGCCTGTTCATGTCTTTGTCATTGGGCAAACGTAAAAAATCAGCAAAGGATCAAATACTTATTTCCCCCCAGTGTATCTTACCTGGTGTTCTTTGGATTTTACCCTTACAAAGTTTACTGTGTTTAATCATATTATCTTTTTATTAGTTGTGAGGACACCCTTTTGTTGTGGTGTTGCCACTTACCAATTTCTTGTCTCAATAAAATTATTTTATCTTTATATAAGTGGTCCTACTTTTTCCCTGACCACATTTTCGTTTTTTTCCTTTTGGTCCTCATGCATTGGTTTAGCCTGAACCTTTTTCCTATTTCTTCCCATTTAATGTGTGTTTTTGAGGATTTAGCAAACATTTGATCTCTTATCATTCTAGCTCCGTTTCTACAGGACCAGTATATAATTCTATTTCTGGTTTAGGTCTTTGACCTGTCCCTTACTTTTACACTACATCATTTGCACTTTATGAATGACTTGTCTACATCGATGTCACTTTTGGGTTTTGCTATCTAATTTTGTATTGTTATTATTTTCTGCAAAACTATATGTTTGGGAACTTATTCAATTATTGCACAAATCCAATTATGCTCAATTATTTAATACATATTTATGTTTGTTTTATTGGTGATCCTTACTATTTCTCCACTACTCCAGCAGTAATGACCCAGATCTGAGAACCTCAGATCCCAACTGTTTACCTCCTTGGACGAATCCTGTTCGATGCATCTAAGAAGTATAAACAAAGAGAGGAGAATTAAATCGGTACTGCCTCCAGGGCTGACCCCACTTGGATAGGAACACCTACATAACACAAACCTCACCCCTTTTAAATACGGAAGATGTCCAAATTGGCCGTATTGTTTCCAAAAATGCGTGACACCAGTCCTGGACGTTGGTATCTGTAATATACTTTTGAGTGTTATCGAAACAAAAAAAAACATATTAAAACATTTGAAAATCTAGATCTGAAGCTCAAGAGATGAGCTATATTGTGGCATGTGGCTAGGAAAGTTTATGGACTGTCCTGGGAACGGGCAAAGCCCACTTTGGATTGGGGTTAAGTTATCTTCATCGCTTTTTTGGTCTGGGACATGCCCAAATTTGCTCAGGTTGTGAACATTCGGGATGCCCAAGGCAAATTCGGGCCTGGAGGAACGGTATCTATGCATAGATTCGAGTAGGACCTGTAGGATCTGAGAAGCTACTTGTACATGGATCGCGTATGGTCTTGCTGTACTGCAGTGGGTGGTCTTTGGGTTCTCTGGGTTGCACCACTCTAAGATTATGCAGTATGAAATATGAAAGCACCCTCTAAATAATGGGTAATAAATAGATTTTTTGACATCTAGAAGTCCTGAAAAAAATGGTCTCCTACAAAAATAAAATTCCCAATGTTGACACAATTCATAAAGAATTCACATCCCTACAATTCATTGATTGCAACCCATTGTAAGGTGCTTTATTTTCTGCTGAACTGTTATTGTATTTTTTCGATAAAACCAATATCCATTGACCTTTAGTGCCGGCTGCGCTGGCAACTTACTTGACAAATTGCTTATAACATCAATAGGCCAAGAGAAGGCCGACCCTCTGGAGATCCAGTCCTGATTCATCACCACAACTGAAGGCAAAAACTGATTGTGTGACCCTTGGGAGAACTGCTGCTGGCCAGATTGGTCCACTCCCTCCCCTTTAATTAAAGCATGTTGCCGGCGGCCAGCCATTGTCAGACATCATAATGTGCAGACAATCATTGTAAAGTGGACAATAAACGGCAGAAGAAGCCTGTAAATCACACAGCGGAGGTAACGGATTCACAGTCTCATCAGATTGAAAGTGCATTTTATTTAATAAAATATTTAAATCGAGAATAATGTAATACCAAATCTTGTACAACATAAATATACGCAGACCCAGAGATTTATTCCCAACGTTAAAGTAAATGTGTAAGCTAAATAGGTTCCACATTTTGTGCTGAATAATATATTAAAGGGAATCTGTCACCTGTTTTTTACTACCCCATCTGAGAGCAGCATGATGTAGTAGCAGAGACCCTGATTCCAGCGATGTGTCACAGTGCTTGGAATGCCGAGTCCAACCCCGTCCGCCCTTGTGATTGGCAGCTTTCTTAATACACTGTACATAGGCAGAAAGCTACTAATCAGTGGTGGGGCAACAGTTGAATTACCTGGCAGCAGACCATGTGGTTAATTAGTGATAATCTCCTGCCAATAAAACTGATTTTATCAAAACTACCCTAAGCAGCCCAGTTGGAATCAGGGTATCTGCCCCTAAATTGTTGCTGGTCTTAGATCAAGTTGCAAAAACCTGGTGACAGATTTCTTTTCATATATCTTTATAGTGGTCAGAGTTTAGTTTGATATAGAGCTCCAAATCCCCTGTGTAGACAGAGATACCCTGGCACAACAACTTCACCAAAAAACTTCGACAAGCATCCAGGGTCGCGGAGCGGCGTTGGAAGAAAACACACCTGCCAGATGATTTCACTGCTTTCAAACAAGCTACACTTGCTTTCAAATCAGCCCTCACCTCTGGTAAACAGACCTATTTCACAAACCTTGTATCTTCATTATCCCACAACCCAAAACAACTGTTCAGCACATTTAAAGGTCCCGTTACATTTAGCGATGCACCAGCGATCCCGACAACGATACAACCCGGTCAGGATCGCTGGTGCATCGCTAAATGGTCACTAATGAGCTGCCAAACAGGCAGATCTCACCAGCGATGTAGCAGCGGTCGGCGGTCGTTACTTACCTGTCACACGCAGCTCTGCTGGCGACTTCCTCCCGCGTCCATGGAGTCACTCGTCGGCGCCAGCAGAAAGCCAACGACGAGAAATGGACCAGGACGATCTCGCGCGATCAGCGATTTCCAGCGGGGAGCCGGGTCGGAGGTGTCACATGTAGCGAGATTGCTAGCAATATCGCTGTTGCGTCACAAAATCAGTGACGCTTTAGCGATATCGCTAGCGATCTCGCTGTGTGTGAAGGGGGCTTAACTCTCTTCTCCGCCCACCACTGCCACCTCCAACTCACCTCATCTCTGCTGAGGACTTTGCCACCTACCTAAAAAACAAGATCAACCAAACAAGGCAAACCTTTACTGTCCCACCATCCCAACCACTCCACATACCAGACCTCTGCCCTTCCCTAATAACCTCCCTCTCCAACACCAGTGAAGGAGAGCTTACTCATCTCCTTTCCAAATCACACCTCACCACCTGTGCACTTGACCCCATCCCTTCCCCCCTGCTCCCCAACCTCACTAACATGATCATTCCAGCCCTAACCCATCTCTTCAACCTATCCTTATCTTCTGGTACCTTCCCCTATGCTTTCAAACATGCCATCATAACACCCATCCTCAAAAAATCAAACCTTGACCAAACTGCTATGCCCAGCTACCGCCCCATATCACTGCTCCCGTTGGCTTCCAAACTCCTTGAACAGCATGTCCATGTTCAACTTTCCTCCCACCTCTCATCTAACTCCCTCCTTGACATCCTCCAATCTGGCTTCCGCCCCACCACTCCACTGAAACTGCCCTGACCAAAATTACTAATAACTTACTCACAGCCAAAGCTAACAGACAGTTCTCCATCTTCCTCCTTCTCGACCTGTCCTCTGCCTTCGACACAGTCGACCACTGCCTACTGCTACAGATTCTTTCCTCCATTGGCATCAAAGACCTTGCCCTGTCCAGGATTGCCTCATACCTTTCTGACCGCAGATTCAGTGTTTCCCACTCCCACACTACCTCCTCTTCCCGCCCTCTCTGTTGGAGTCCCCCAAGGCTCTGTCCTGGGGCCCCTACATTTTTCCATCTATACTCTTGGCCTAGGACAACTCAAAGTCCCATGACTTCCAGTGCCACTTGTATGCAGATGACACTCAGATCAACCTCTCTGGCCCAGATGTCACCTCTCTGCTGTCCAGAATCCCGGAGTGTCTATCAGCCATATCCTCCTTTTTCACCTCTCGCTTCCTAAACTCAATGTAGACAAAACTGAACTCATTATCTTTCCTCCATCTAGCGTTTCTGCCCTACCGAATCTATCTATTAGGGTAAACGGCATCACACTCTCTCCCACACCTGAAATTCGCTGCCTCTAAGTAACTCTCGACTCTGCGCTGTCCTTCAAACCACATGTCCAAACTCTTGCCACCTCCTGTCGCCTCCAACTCAAAAATATTTCCATAATCTGTCCCTTCCTCAGCCCTCAATCTACTAAAACTCTTGTACATGCCCTCATTATCTCCCGTCTTGACTACTGCAACACTCTCCTCTGTGGCCTCCCTGCTATCTCTCTTGCTCCACTCCAGTCTGTCCTCAACTCTGCTGCCTGACTAATTTCACCTCTCTCCTCGCTACTCCCGTCTCTCCCCTCTGCAAATCCCTCCACTGGCTCCCAATTCACCAACGAATCCAGTTCAAACTACTAATACTGACCTACAAAGCCACCCACAACCTGTCCACTCCCTATATCTCTGAACTAAGCTCCCAATATCTTCCCTCACGTAATCTTCGATCCTCCCAAGACCTCCTACTCTCCTCCACACTTATTCGTTCTTCACACAACCGCATCCAAGATTTCTCCCGAATATCCCCTATCCCCTGGAATTCCATACCTCAACACGTCCGATTATCCACCACCTTCGGATCCTTCAAACGGAACCTGAAAACCCACCTCTTCAGGGATGCTTACAGCCTGCAATAACCATTCTGCCGCCTCACCACCGCCCGAGCCGCCGCCTCAAAACCACCAGAGCTGCTGCACCCCCAACCTTCTGTCTCTTTCCCACTATCCCATAGAATGTAAGTCCGCAAAGACAGGGTCCTCTCCACTCTGTTCCAGTCTGTCACTGTAAATTTGTTTACTGTTAACAATATCTATAACTTTGCATGTAACCCCCCTTCTCATGTACAGCACCATGGAATTAATAGCGCTATATAAATAAATAATAATAATAATTTACAACATATCTACAGTCACCACAAGAGGGAGCTGATGAGCTTACTGCATGCGGTTATGCATTGACACTCCAGTATATGGCAGCGGTGCACAACCTGCACACCAGAGGTTTATCGTCTTCACCCCTATAGTTTTAAATGATATGTCAGTTCATAGACTACTGCAGCTTTTTGATGCTTTGGTGCTGACATTAGACAACAGTTTAGTTTTGTCTTCACTACAAGTGATCATAGATCAGTGCACGTGCTAGATAACATATATGAGATTCCTCTAGAAATGCATAGTTGTATCTAGTAGAGATGAGCGAATATGTTCGGAAACCAGTCGCCGAATTCGAATTTGCCATATTCGTGCCATATTGGTACCCAATTTGTGTCGGATTTACGTTTGACACTTGTTTCCAAACATATTTGCTCATGTCTACTACCATTGACTCCAATGGCGTTCGGCTATGTTCAGCGAATATTCGGCGATTTGCACACTTAGTCACATGCCGACGAGCTTCTCTTTCTAACTATCTCAACTTTCAGTGAAAAACTGAGGACGCAGGAAAGCAAAGCTCATTGTCACGTGACCATGAGTATGAAATTCGCATATAAGTAAAGCGGCTATGTGATGACTGCTGGAACCAGCAAACAGAGCTGAATCTTGACAGTGAGGATATTATATGCAGTTCGGATTTGCTACAGGGCTTCATTTTATAATTAAACCAGGTTGGAGATGGAAGTCAGCAGTCACTAAAGGTGGCTGTGTAAGCAGGTTGCGGGATGCAGTGACAGATAGAAGGCAGAGCAAGGGTTAGTAACTTTACTTTAACAGGGGAGTACTCCACGCAGGGAGGTAAAAAGTTAAATGAGCAAATAAACAGTTCAATTTGCAAAGGATATGCAGAGTTCAGGAATAATGAATCTGGTAAGGGCAGTTCTTGTGAACCACTTAATGTGTCAGAAGTTCCTCAGACTGTGACTCCTGCTGGGAAGTCAATAGCGCTAACAACGGATGGCCCAGTGCTTATCCAGGAAGGTCCTGTAGGTTACAGGGATCTGTTTTCTGGCGGCAGTGGTCGGTCTCCGGTACCTTCCGCTCTAGTCCATATGTTGATGCGGCCGAGTCAATTAGGGCCACAGCGCTGTCCGGGTCCAACATAGACCGGCAAGTATCAACTGGCAAATCAGGGTGCTATTGTCTGTCCCGTACCCGGTTTCTCTTATGTGGCACATGCGCTGTACTCACGGACACGGAACCTACGGCACCTTGCTTTCTGGTAGTCGCCGGGCACCCTGCACCTCTCTCTCTCAAGTCCCTGCGGTTGGCGGCAGGGGTTAACGGACGCAGGCCTGCGCAGCACCATGCTCTGGGGACAGAGCACTCCTCTCAGCCTGCTGCACACCGCCTGCCCGCGCCAAAACTTTCTCTAGGCGGTTCAGGTGTGAAGCGCGCTGCCTGACCTGCTGCTTGCACGCTGACGGCTGGGGCCTCTCTGCAGCTTCGATCGCTTTCTACCTCAGCTTCTGGCCGGGTTCTCTGACTGAACACGCCCCCTCTTCCTGGGTCATGGGGCCTGTCTGATCTCCTATTTCTTCCCCCTGGAAACAGGAAGCAGGGAAGGCAGTCTCAACAGTTCCGGTCCGGGCAAGCAGGTACCCACAGCCCGGTCTTCTCCCTTACAGTTGCAGGCTTCTGAATTCTCACAGCGCAAGCACAGCACATGCAAAATCAAGCGCATGCTGGAATACCATTTTTCTCTTTTACTTTGCTTCTCAGCTGCCATGCTAGTGAAGCGATGGCCAAGGAAACCACCACCGTGCAGGGAGACTACGGTACACAAGATGAGGTGCAAACAGCAAAGGGTAAATTTATTGAAAGGCAAGGACTATAGTGATAGGAAGGAGTAAACGGGTATGCAATGACAAAGGACAATTTTCAAGAGTGATATTCTTTAGCTGGGCCGTCAAATAGCACGGTGCTCCAACTATCACAGAACAATATATTTTCCAACAGGCAAAACAACACAGTAAACGCAGTATGATGCTACTCTAACTGTAGCTTACCTGGCCTCTGCTACGCAGGCCACATGGCTGCCGTGCTCTGTCTATTGCAGCCTATCCTAGGCCCTAACATGTGCACATACGGGGTTAAACTCACAGCAACGTTGGAGACTTAAGGGTGTTTTACACATAACGATATCGCTAGCAATATCGCTAAAGCGTCAACGATTTTGTGACGCAGCAGCGATATCGCTATGTGTGATACTTACCTCCGACCGGCTCCCCCGCTGTCTGTCGCGCAGCTCCATTTCTCGTCGGGCGCTTCCTGCTGGGCTTCCTGCTGGCGCCGATGAGCGACACATGGACGCGGACAGGAGGACGTCAGGATCGCCGCATCTGAAAGGTAAGTAACGGCCGCTGTATCGCTGCTGCATCGCTGTGAGATCTGCCTGTGTGGCAGCTCACTAGCGACAATTTAGCGATGCACCAGCGATCCTGACCGGGTCGTATCGTGGTCGGGATCGCTGGTGCATCGCTAAATGTAAAGGGGCCTTTAGTCCAGTCCTGGGGGCCCCCTGCAGTCCTATACGATGTCCTATACGATGGTGCGCACGTCTCTCCGGAAGCTCTAAATGCTGACCTAGACTCTGATATCTCATGCATGGCCCATGGCTGACTGCTACTGTGCCATTATCAAATTTATACTGTAGGTCAATTGATTCCACTTTTCCAGGTGTCTGCCCACAATTTTTTGTAAATGTTTGGACTCTAAGTTTGGTCTCCTTCATGTGTGTTGTCTGAATTTGGCAGACCTCACATCGGAGCACCAGGCCTACACCTGAAACTCATCCATCTGTTAGGGTATGTTTCCAGAGTCAGGATTCCGAGCACTTTGGACGCAGCGGACACCCGCTCCACCCAAAGCACTGCCCCCTTTTGTACGCACCGTGATTCTGCATGTGTTCATTGTTTTCCGCTCACTTTTAGGATCCATAATGTGTTTCATCGATCTTTACTCAAAAAATATGATGCATCCTCTGTACCATCACTGCTACCGCCATCTCCGGTCATTGGTGATGGAAACTTGGAATTTCAAGTAGTCAAGATCATTGATTCTCACTTAGTTGATCGGTCGCTTCAGTATCTGGTACATTAGAAGGGATACAGTCCTGAAGAGAGGATTTGGGTACCAGCATCTCATGTCCATGCGGCCAAGCTGATTCAGTCTTTTCACGTGGCATACCCTGATAATCCCAGTTCTGAGGGTCCGAAGGTCCCTCATAGAAGGGGGGTACTGTCACGGGTTTACTGCAACAGAGAGAAGCCAGAAGACCGCAGCGTCTGATTTCTCCTACTCCTGCATTAATTAGAAGCAATTCACCTTCATACTTAATGGATTTAATGGTGTAAATTTCTTTTGACAGTGCAGGGGTTAATCTGTTCAGTTGAGAGCTCCTGGAGCATTAAGGCTCTGAGCTGTGCACACTTAGCAACTCCCATCTCCTAAGTATAGTGAGCCCTGGCTAGCACTCATTGCCAGAAATAGCTTATGGAGGTTGTTTTTGGTTATTATTGGAGAAGGCATTTGGTGGATTTTTCTGTGACTGCTGCAAGGTTCTGAGTGTGTGATAATTCCCTGGTGCATCCCTATGTTATATGTGTGAGAATATTTGTATGTTTGGTATTTTTCATTACCCCTGTTCTTATTACCTTGTTAGTCTGGTTGGTGTTCTACTGTATACTACTACTCCCCTCTTCCCTGGGTTGGGGAAGGGTACAGACTGAGGGTGGATTCAGCAGCTAAGGCAAGTTATGTGGAACCAGCGTCTTCACCATCAGAAGTAATCCGGGGAGAAGGGCGAGCTAGGGCACCCCTAGCGTTCGGGACAGAGAAGGAGCCCCTGGTTCCCGGAACGCCTGACAGCAGAGCCATGACAGTAAGAATTCCATTTGGCAAATTTTCCAGTGATAGTAATCCTGCAAATTTGAATGGTTGTTGAATGGCTAACAGATAATGCTTCCAGTCACTTTGCAAGCACCACCCTGTCTTCCACACCGTGCAGTCTCAGTAGCTGTTATTCTGGACTTTCCACACAATCCTCATTCCTGACAGCACCATGCCGAGTGCTCAGAGATAGCTGATCCCAGAGTTAGACAATCCGAAGAGCTGTTCAAATTTCCATTAATAGATTCTGGCCTCTCACCCTGCCCGTTTCAAGTGGGACATAAAGAGATTGCATGTAACGATGCCCAAATATTTAAGTAGCCATGCTCACAAGACGACGACAGTGGAAACTGCAGTTACTGTTTCAAGAGGTGGATGATGATGTTAAATCAGCAAGTCAGCGGGAGGACCACGGTGTGGAAGTGGAAGATGAGGTGGGTAACAATTAAGTTACTGACCCAACCTGGGAAGGTGACATTCAGAGCAAGGACAGGAGCACAGGGGGAGGGATACACAGTAGCACAACAGGCAGGAGTAGACAGTAGCGTGGCCAGAGACACAAGGCTAACGACTGTTCCCCAGTGTACCAACAAGGGTGAAATTGCCAGGCAAAGGGGTTAGGTATTCCCGAATCTAGCACTTTTTTAAAGACAGTCCAGTTAACCCAAAAAAGGCCATTTCCAATATCTGCCATTACAGTGTCAGCAGGGGCAGCAAAACTCCCAGCATGCTCAGGCACATGACAGCGACAGCAAAGCACTCAACCAATTGGGTCAAACGCCTGAGTCCAGTGTCTGAGGGTGACATCACTGCCTCTTCATCTGTTCTACGTGCATGCCAATTCCCTGTCCATGTTGCAGGTGAAGATGTCTCCCTCCCTGTCGTTGCACACTTGCAACCAAAATCACGTCCACATCCTTGTCGCAAGGCAGCGTTCGGTAGTTCCTACCCCAGTCCTTGGAACGCAAGCATAAATACGCAGCCACCCACCCGCAGGTCGCAATACTAAATGACTACATTTACAGACTGCTTTCCCTGGAAATGTTGCCATATTGGCTTGTGGAGATGGAAGCTTTCCACAGTATCATGGTGGTGGCCATCCCTTTGTACTCAGGCCTCAACCGCCACTATTTCTCCTGGTGTGCCGTTCCCGCCTTTTACAAGCAAGTGTTCCATAACATCAGTCGTGCCCTGGCCAACTCTGTTACTGGGAAGGTCCACTTAACCACAGACAAGTTGAACAAGTACTTGTGGCCAAGGACTCTACATTTCCCTGATGGCACACTGGGAGAACATTATGGAAGTCAAGACCCAGTCGGACTCTGGGGCAAAACAGGTGCTACTAACACCGAGGTTTGCAGGCCCTGGATCAATAAGGATTTTCCATACCTTCTACAGCAGTTCCTGCACCTCTTCCTCCTCCTCCTCTATCTTAGAAACATCAACATCAATCACAAGCTGGAAACGCTGCAGCACTGCCTCTGCCAAGCGGCAACAGACTCTGCTGAAGCTAATCTGCATAGGTAAGAAACTACATACCACCGCAGAGTTGTTCAAAGGTGTAACAGACCAGACTGATCTGTGGCTGTTGCTCGTGAACCTATTTCGAGAAATGGTCATGTGCAACAATGGTTGTAACCTGATGAAGACTCTGAAACTTGGCAATCTTGCACGTTCCATGCCTGACCCACGTGCTCAACTGCCTGTGCTACTTGAGAACGTATGCCTCGTGTGTGCCCATTTTCGCAAGTCAGCTACAGCTGTGGACACCCTGGCAGTGCTGCAGCAGCGTTTGCAACTTCTAGCTCATTGACTGGTGGGCGATGTCACCTTGCATTGGAACTCAACATTGCATATGTTGACAAGGCTTTGTGAGCAGCAGGGGGCTGCAATTGAATACCAGCTGCAACATGCCCATCGGTATTCCGGTCACCCTCCGCACTTAAAAGCTGATAAGTCTGCATGGATGTCTGATATCTGTACGGTTCTTCAAAACTTTGAGGACTCAACTTAGATGGTGAGCGGCAATTATGCCATAATCAGCCTAACCATCCCGCTTCTCTGTCTACTGAAATGCTCACTGCTCACAATTAAAGAGGAGGCTTTTCAGGCTGAGCAAGTTGACATGGAGCAAGAAAATATACAGAGTGATGCTACACAGCCCTGCCTCATCTCATCTTCTCAACACGGATTGGGTGATAATGAGGAGGAGAAGGAATAGGAGCTGGTTCCTGCACTATAGATGGTACTTCTCACACCACCTTCATCCCATCTGTTCATGCTTTTCTGAGGCTCCTCCTTCTAGTTGAGGGAACATTTTTGTAAACTAAAAGAGCTGTTGGGTCTTATTAGTATATGATCCAGTGCCTTTTTGTGGGCTGTCAGGAGGCCCGGATTACTAATCTGCCAGGCTTGGCAGATGCCCGGTGGGCTGGTGGCTCTTTACTAAAAAGTGGGCCGCCGGCCCTTTAAAATGTCTTTACTAGAGTGCGCGCGCTCTGTTGCTTGTATGCACTAACAAGGGCCGAAGGGGCACTTGATAGTTCGTGCTCGCCGCCCCGGCCCTTGTCAGAGCATGCGTGCTCATGGCTGCGGCCCCTGTCAGCATGTGCAAACTTGAGAGCGCGTGCACACAGGGCCTTCAGTCACAAGTTTGAAAGGGCTGCCATGGTGCATTCAGGGCTGTTCTGTCTGATACTGGCCAGTACCAGCGTCAGAGCATCTGTTTAGTTTCCTGCGCTACTCACCACCAGTCCCAGCCAGGGATCTGCTCCTCTGCACGGTCGACGATGTACCCATCTCTTCATTCTCCCCCCATCTCAGGGACCTGGTTGAGTTCCAATATGGAAACTTTGTTTTATGTATTGTATATGCAGCACTTGCAGTACCACCTGTAGACTGTATATAGACTGCTGTATATACAGTATATAAGTGATACTGCGACTCTGCTGTATATACATATTATAGGAGATACTGTGACTGACGTGTGAGAGTTTTTTTCACGGTGCTAGCGGGGATCTCACCGAGGTCACCACAGTTCAGCCCGGCTGAGAACGGAGCCTCAGTGATCGGACGTAACCTCTATGACGTCACCATCGGCTCAGTCACCAGTGGTTCTCAGCCTGGACGGACACATCTTGGCACCGTCCAGGTTGAAAACTGTTTATCCCCAGACATGGATTACGGCGTTGGACAGAATGATGGACAGGTATGGGGTATATTGTTGTTTTTTTTATTTTACTTTTATTGCAGGAGAATGAGGACTTCGCTGGAATTAGTTGTTGAAATAAAAATGGAAAACAGTGATTAGTCTTATTTCAAATAAAGGTCTTTATTTTGGCTGTTGTGAGGCAGTGACTGGTGTCATATGTGAGGGTCACTATGTGTCCCCCAGGATTCTCTCAGAAACGTATTAGATCCACTGGAGTGCCTTGTGGTCACAGCAAGTTGCCTGTGAGTCACAAGGCAGAATAAAAGTGAATGTGAGCTTGGTCAAGTTATTTGACCAGGGAATTGTTCAGGAAAACCAGGTATGGGCTTTTATTTTTTAAATGGACTGCAGGAAGGTAGTGGGACCGGTCCGTTTCCTCCAGCCCAGATCTTATAAGTGGCCCATGGCACCAGAGTCTGGATAAAAGGAAAAAAACTCTGCAAGAGGGTTTTGGGGGTGTCATTTTTGGTCTTGAAAGGAGACAGAGCAGTCGGTCTGCAGAGCACTGCCTGTGTGAGGTAACACAGACCAGAGGAGTCTAAAAGAGCCTCTCCATTACTAAGCTGTGGGCTTGATGTCACCTATCAATACAAAGGTGACATCAACCCCACAAATATGAACCCCACTTGCCACCGCTACAGGGCAAGTGGGAAGAGCTGGGCAAAGCGACAGAATTGGCACATCTAATGCCTTTTCTGGGCAGCTGCGGGCTGCTATTTTTAGGCTGAGGGGGCAAATATCCATGGCTCCTTACGAGCCTGAGAATACCAGCCCCCAGTTGTGTGCATAAGCAAGGTTGATTGTCAAAAATGGGGGGGACCTCATGCTGTTTTTTAACTTAAATAATTAAAAAAACAGCGTGGGGACTGCGCTCTATTCTTGCTAACTAGCCTTGCTGAAGCTGACAGCTTAAGCCCGCGTTACACATAATGTCCCAGCGACATGGATGGGATCGCTGGGACATCGCTAGGCTGATCGCTGGTGAGCTGTCACATAGACAGCCCCTCCAGCGATCAGGACCAGTGAGCAAGTTGGTTTCTAATGTAAACATCGGGTATCCAGGAGCCGCGCGGCTCCTGGATACCCGATGTTTACATTAGAAACCAGCGTCGCTGATCGCTGGTCTCTCGCTGCCACACGGAGCGAAGTGTGCTGGGCAGCGGGAGACCAGCGATCAAAAAATGGCCCAGGCCGATCAAGCACAATCAGCGATACCCGGCAGGGGGCCGGTCGCTGATCCCCATCACACACAGCGATCTCGCTGGCGAGATCGCTGTGGTGTCACAAAATCAGTGTGTGACGGGGCCTTTAGGGTTGTAGCCCCCAGATGTGATTTTTGTTTGGCTGGTTTGCAAAAACACAGGGGAACCCACGCCGTTTTGTTTTTAAATTATTTATTTACAGCACAGGAGCTGTTGATGAATACTCCTATCCGCCGCTCCTGGTCTCGCTGTTATTAAAAACAACAGGTGTCGGATGATGAGATCAGTAGTCTTTTGATAGCGTGGGAACCGCGTCACTCTGACCAGCGGGGATGATTTCACCGCCGATCAAAAGCAGTGTTTGCGGCGCTGCCATGCACATGACAGCACGATAAACACCCGGTGTTTCGGCAGCCAAACCTGAACAGTAACCCGGACTTCCTGGTGAAGTCTGTATTCAGTGTCCGTGCCCAAACAGTAGGTGCTCGGTACGGACGCCGAACTTTACTGTCCGGGTTCGCCCATCTCTAACAGTGACCCCTAAGTTGGAAGAATAGCTATAACAGGTCCCAGGAGCAACATCTGAGCTCTCTGTCCAGAAAAGAGCAATATTGGGAACAACTAGGATCTTGCGCAGAACCCTCAAACTCCCAGGTCTCTGGTATTGGACCCGAGAATGAGAAAGGACAACAAAAATCACCCCCAGTGGGGGTGAGAAGGAAGTTTATACACTGATAAGACTGGTCACTAATGTGCACTGACAGATGTGACCCCGGCAGCAGGAACACACAGATGAGAATATATGTCTCTTTCTCACACACATATACACACATACATATATATACACTGCTCAAAAAAATAAAGGGAACACTTAACAACAACAGAATATAAATCCAAGTATTTCAAACTTCTGTGAAATCAAACTGTCCACTTAGGAAGCAACACTGATTGATAATGAATTTCACATGCTATTGTGCAAATGGAATAGACAACAGATGGAAATTATTGGCAATTATCAAGATACCTTCAATAATGAAGTGGTTCTGTAGGTGGGGACCACAAACCACATCTCAGTACCAATGCTTTCTGGCTGATGTTTTGGTCACTTTTGAATGTTAGTTGTGCTTTCACACTCGTGATAGCATGAGATGGACGCTACAACCCACACAAGAGGCTCAGGTAGTACAGCTCATCCAGGATGGCACATCAATGCGAGCTGTGGCAAGGTTTGCTGTGTCTGTCAGCGTAGTGTCCAGAGACTGGAGGCGCTACCAGGAGACAGGCTAATACACCAAGAGACCTGGAGGGGGCGGTAGGAGGGCAACAACCCAGCAGCAGGACCTTTACCTCAGCCTTTGTGCAAGAAGGAAAAGGGGAGCACTGCCAGAGCCCTGCAAAATGACCTCCAGCAAGCCACAAATGTGCATGTGTCTGCACAAACGGTTAGAAACCGATTCCATGAAGATGGTCTGAGTGCCCGACGTCCACAGATGAAAGCAATGAAAACGTGAAAAGACACAATACATCAGAACATAGCCATTTTAACTTCAGTTTTGTATGTTTTATTGTCAGTCCGTAAAAGTGGCGTATTATTCGAACAACATTGTTTCCTGCAGTGACATGGGATTCAGAGATGCTTCCAGGGGTTTTCCCCTTTATGTTCCCATGCCATTTCAGCATTGTTTCCATTGATTTCAGCAATTTTTGGACTCCTCCAGACCTCCGGGGGAGGAGGGGGTGCCAGAAAAATGGTCAAGTTTCCCTTTGACTTCCATTATACTCATTATTCGGGTTCAGTACTCGAGTATTACGATTTGCTTGACTTGAGTAACGAGCACCCGAGCATTTAAGTGATCACTCATCACTACCTGCTAAGTGTATTATCTTGTTAGTCTTGTGTATGCATTCAGATTACTAAAGTAATCACTCTGTGCCATCTAATGGCCGCTAAAGGGATTTACCAGCATCTTTGTAATAAACTTTATTTAGGTTCCTTATAGGATTTCTGCTTGCTGTCAGTAAATAATAACATGTTTTCTTTCTATTTAAAACTTCAAATACTTAATACTTTAAACCTTTAATGTCCTGAGAAGTACTGTATATTTTCAGTATTGGCCAGCATCACACTTGCCAGTGTCTCGCATCGATACCCGGCACTGCCGCCAGCACCTGGGACCGGAGTGTGTGGCTGCATAGAAATACATAGACTCACGTGAGTTTCTCGCATCACACTCGTAATTGTGACCCCGGCCTTACTTGGGGCCAGTTGTATGGAGTTGGCTCAGAAGCTGATCCTGCTCCATACACAGCACCTGCCAGCCGTATTATACAGTCAGCACAAGCTTTGAATGCTCTAGTTTAACCATTTAGATGCAGCTTCCAATCCCTGTCCCAGTGACATTAAAATGATTGCAAAGTGGTGGCGCAAGTTAGAGGAGCTGATATGTTATCATGGCACCTAGGAGTCTTCTAAAGTCCCCTATCATCACCATTTTGGTACTCCAATGAAGACGTACTTCATAGCAAAGTTATTTTTACTATATATTGCAATATTTCAGTATATAGTACAAGCGATCAAACAACTGCAGATTCAAATGTCTAGAAAGACTAAAAAATAAGTCAAATGTGATAAAAAAAGTTTTGAAAACTATTTTAAAAAGCATATTTGGTATTGCCATTTCCATTGAAATATAAAATTATTTAACCAATAAGTAAAGAGCTTAAAGAGGAAACAATGGAAACACAAGATGTCACAATTTTGGTCCCTGGACCTCCACCAAAAAGTGCAATATAGTAAATAGTACCTATCAAATCTATGGCTCAGCAATGCAAAAACAAGCCATAATATAGATTCACTGATGGAAAAATTTAAAACTTACGGATTACAGAAAATGGCAACAACAACCAAATTCTTTTTTTACATATTCTGAATTTTTTTTAAACATTAATATATATATTTATATAAAAAAAGTATAAATGTTTATATCATCATAATCATACTGACCTGAAGAACTATATTGCCAGGTAATTTTTTTCTGCTCAAAAAAATGTATAAACAAAACAAAAAATATTGCGGAATTGCCTTTTGTTTTTCACCATTTCACCACACAGAATTTTTTTCACTTTTTTTTGTACATTATGAGTTAAAGAGAATGATGTCAGTCAAAACTACCATTTGTCCATTAAAAAACAATTCCTCATATGGCTGTGAAGTGGGAAAAATAAAAAAGTTATGACTTATGGAAGAAAGTGAGGAAAGTACAAAAATGCAAAAATGAAAAATTGAGGGGTCCTTCAAACGTACCTCTAATTCAGGTGACTTTTTAAAATACGCTGTCATATATGTAAATAGGGAATAGCGTTTTTTCTGGCCTATATTTGTAAGTTGTATTTTTTACCAGTTTTATCCTCTATCTTGAATATTTAGTTCTTCTCAGCAAATAGAAGGAGACTAACTGCTATGGTGTTTCCATATACAGAATACAGACATGGGAGATTCCAGCTCCTCTTTTCCTTTGTGGCACGCAGACAGAAGCACAGTAGCATGTAGGACATTATATAACTTAGCTGAGCAGTGTAGCTGTGAATGCATCACTGGGCTTGAGCTAAATTACTTGCTAGAAAAGCTTCAGCAGAGTCATTGACTCTCTCTGCTCCTCACTTCTTCTGTCCTCTCCATGCAGTATAACGGGGTTGTAACCTGACACCTCACTAAGCAACCATAAGTGGGGAAAGGTTACAAAGTTTGTTAAAATAATATTACTTTAAAGTAAGTTTGTCCGGTCCAAATAGATAACTCTGCAGTCACTCTGTGTGACTGCAGACTTATAACTCCCCCCTGCGCACGCACTGTGCACTGCGAGGATTTGCCGGTTTATGAGCCATGACCAAAGGGTATATATGCATTATACATACTCCTGGCCAGAGTCCATCCAGTGGTTGTGTTCTCGCTCCATACACTTGTATAAAAGCTAGACGGGCTCTGGCCGGGAGCATGTATAATGCTTACATATCCTCCAGTCTCAGTTCAGAAACTGGCGAATCTTCGCAACGCACAGTGCATGAGCTGGGGGAATTTGTAAGTTTTACCAGACAAATACCAGACAAATACCAGACAAGTTTTACCCTTTTAAGTGTTTATCCAATCTATTGTATCCAGATATCAATGAGCTGCCATAAATCTCTTGGACTCCAATTGCAAACAGGACACTTGCAGAACTTTTCACATGGACTTTAGTCGTATCTTGCAACTTGAGGAGCTCTTGAAGAGTGACAATTTGGACCCACGGCATAGTTTTATTGCTGGCTCATACTGTAAGTTCTCTGATGCTGCAAGCAAAGGCAGCTTTACCTGCGCAGCACATGGAAAGCTCAGGGGCACTGAAGATGGCCTATCCCAGGGTTTCCCAACTCCAGTCCTCAAGGCACACCAACAGATCATGTTTTCAGGATTTCCTTTGTATTGCACAGGTGAAGCAATTATCACCTGAGCAATACTAAGGAAATCCTGAAAACATGATCTGTTGGTGTGCCTTGAGGACTGGAGTTGGGAAACCCTGGCCTATCCAACGAGCCTTAGATCAGCACTTACAAGCTGCATAGCAAAAAGTTGGAAGCACGCTGTTACGGGGATACCGCGACAAAGAGGAGCCAGAAGACCATGTTGTCTGGTTTTACGAACTCCTGCACTGGTTAGATGTACTTCATCTTTGTATTAAAAAGTACAGTTTTTTCCTTGCTAGCAGTGCAAGGGTTAATCTGTTCAGTTAACACTCCTGGAGCTTTCCTACCTGGATTGTCTCAGCTGCTCAGTGTTGGCCACTCCCCTCTGCTCCATATGCTGGCCTCTGGCACTTATTAAATGCCAGTGTTAGTTCTTACTGCCTGATTCTGGAGTTGGAGGTGTTGGACGTGGTGTTTGGAGATTGTTCAGGAGATTGCTGCTTGGAATTTTGTTTCTGTCTGTGCACATCCTCATCCTCTTCTATTTGGTTTCTCCTTCCTTTAACTCCCATGTGTCCCTTTCTGCTGTTTGGTGAGCATATGATTGGTATTTTCATTTATCCTTGTCCGTCTTCCCTTGTTTGTCTGGTTAGTGTGTTCCTTTACACTGCAGCTTCTCACTACTCCGCGTGTGGGAGGGGACAGATCAGGGTAGATATAGGAGCACAGCAAAGCACGAGAACCCCGCATCTCCACCTTCAGGAGAAATCTGGGGGACAGGGTGCCCCTAGTTCTAGTGACCTGGTAAGCACCCAAAGTCCCCACACGCTCATTGTTTGCATTAAAGAACAAACACTACTGGTAGACTACAGAGGTGGCCAGTAATTAGGTGACAAGTTGGAAAGTATAGAATTAAAAATCATTCCATTCTTGAATATGGACAGGATTTTTAATAAGATTGCAAGTTGCTTGTTTTATGTACTGTTTACTTTGTGATCATGACTTGACCAGGGCATATCATTTACAGGAAAGTAGCTTGGATGTTGTTGTTTACCAAAAAGAAAAAAACCACAGAGAGCAGAAGCAAGCAATATTAAAGGGGTTGTCCAACTTTTGAAACTTTTTTTTAATTTATAAGCATATATTTGGGGCTAGAAATAATTAACATTTTTGCAATTGGATTTCAGTAAAAAAAAAATTGTACCATTTTGCTTTTCCAGGCTCTTTGTTTCCCTGCACAATCAACTTTGATATGGTCATAAATCATTGGAGAGGAGCTCAGAAAAGAACAGATAAAGGAGTTACAAACTCCCCATCAGACTATCAGAGCAAGCTCACTAATAGATTCTAATAAAGAATACAGATGGTGAAAACTTTTCAATGAAAACCAATAGCAAAAATAATTTTTTAGCCCTAAATACCTGAATTTAAGTAATAAATAAAATTGACCTCCCAAGGTGAACAACACCTTTAAAGGGATTGTTACCTTGCAGACAGTACCTTTAAGAATAATCTGGCATTCTCCCAGATAGTTGATTTTGCCAATGAAAATCTTTTCTTGCCAAACATATCTGGCAAACGTGGAGAGTATTCTTCTACCAGCGAGTACCTGAGCAACTTGTGCGTGTTTTCATTGGGGCATCGCTGTAGGATGTTTCCATAAGGTATAAGAAATCGCACTCTTCCACTTCATACGTAATACTTTTTTTTATTTTTTTTATTTACTATCTTTCCATTCATTTTATTAGAGTCTCTGAATAGCAGGACTATATTGCAGCTGAAAAACAAATTTAGTCCAGTTAAAAACTAAATTGTTATAAAACTCATAATTGTACGAACGGTCTGGTGTTTCCAGCCAGGTCCATGATTAAAAAAGAACATGAAATCGGAGTGTCTGTTTTGGCAGTTGCAGAAGTATCAGATGTTCATCCCATGTGCTCTCTTCAAACCCTGGAGAAAAAGGATGATACGGTTACACAACCTTGTGTATAATGGGAAAGTCACGATCATCTCTTCTTAGAAATTGCATTCAAAAACTCTCCTTCAATTTAGGACCTAGAAGTGAACACTACTTCGTTTAATAATAAAGACGCATTTATTGAGCCCAATCTATAGCCTAACGTATTAATCCGGAGGAAGGCAAACATCGCATGAGGCAGATGCTAATTGCCCCAAATTATAGGGGTTGCTTCCTTCAGCTTTGGGCTGAATCCTCACAGGATTCTTTGGTGTCAGTGCTGAGAACGGCAGTCATGTGTCCTCTAGTATGCAATTTGCATACTGTACTTCTGGCCACATTCCGACTAGAAGTGTCTGGCATTAATTTGCTTGTATTGACTGAGGCCGCACACGTCTAGTCGGCATGTGACCACATGTACGCACCAGCGCTTAAGTTGGCACCAAAGAATCCTGACAGCACGCAGGATGCGCACTGTGAGGATTCACAAGTCTGCAGACACAGGCTGACTATAGACTTGAGCCCCAAGCCTGGACAAACTGTTTAAGCAAAAAAATCCATCACGACTCCATATAAGACAATGAGACTAGTACTCTGGATCAACATCTCATCATAAAATCTAATAACCAGAACCTGTAATATTATATCTATCAAGAAAGACATCCAGGCCTCCTTGTATTTTTTATTGATTATTTAGCCATCACAGTATTGTGTGGCGTAAAGTTCCACAATTTCATTGCTAACACAGTAATTCTATGGGCACACGTCTTTTTTTTCCGGCAGAGTGACCAAGTTTTGCTAGGCAAATGGCCAGAGTGTGATCATGCTCTTACACTTTGCGCATATACCAGCTTATAGTCTAGCTCATTTTTTTGGTTTTGCTGTAATTTCTTGTGCTCTGTACAAACATGGGTGTAGCCGCCCTTTCTCAGCTTAGTATTTCATCTATATAGATTCTCATGGATGGGTGTCTATCAGGGTCCTGTCCTGCTCTGCCCTTATTCACATACACGTCACTTTGACTCAAGGTGAGGTTTTAATACTAGAGAGAGACTAGAACCGTCCCAATGAGTACCCCTTGTCGTGGTTGGATGGAATTTATGCATTTTTTGATCAAAGTAGAGTTAACTAAGTACCCTATGTTACTTACATGTATTATTACTATTTACTTAATTACTTCCTGTAGGGTATATGGTCATTTTTGCTTTTTTCTCGAGTCTTATCTGTGAATTGGCCACAGTGTGAATGAGCTCTAACAGTTTGCATATATACCAGCTTATAGTTCTGCTTATTTTTTTTGGTTTACCCCTTCACCACCGAGCCTGTCTTCACCTTACTGACCAGGCTAAATTTTAGAATTCTGACCAGTGTCTCACTTTATAAGGTAATAACTCTGGAACACTATCCCAGAGATTCTGAGAAAGTTTTTTTCGAGACACATTGTACTTTATGGTAATGGTAAGTTTAGGTCGATATTTTTTGCGTTTATCTGTGAAAATGTCAGAATTTTGGTGAAAATTTAGAAAATTTTAGCAATTTTCAAACTCTCATTTTTATTCCCTTAGACCAGATAGTTATATCACACAAAATAGTTAATAAATAACAATTACGCATGTCTACTTTACATCAGCATCATTTTTTAAACATTTTTTTTGCTAGGAAGTTAGAAGGGTTAAAACTTTATCAGCACTTACATTGGGGTTTCCATCTATATCTCCAAATGATATAATTCAGATGAAACCCCTGACAGATTCAATCACTGTAATGAGGCAGCAGAGTTAAGGTTGACTCTGTCTTGCTTCTGTTGAGATGTGATGTGTCCTTCTTTTCAGAAGGGCACAAAACTGTGGCTGTCCGAGGTTTTATCCACGCTTAAAAAGACAGACACCGCCAGATCATAGGCCAGATGGCATCCACAGTGCCTCCATCTGCCTCATTGTAGGGAATCTTCCGCCAAGGGTTCCATCTGAATATTTGAGAGATTTACATGGAAACTCCCATGTAAACGCTCAGCATAGAGCACAGGGTAAATGTGTGCCGAGCCTTACTGCGATTTTTGGGAGGCAGAATGAAGAAATCAACAGCAGGTCAAGAATTTGTTCTATTTATTTTATACGCCATTCCATGTGCGGTATCAGTGAGTTGATGGATTAGATGACTTTCCTATAGAAGAAAAAAAATGTTTGCATCGCTTTATTGTGAGAGATGTAACATTTTTATTTTTCTACTACTGGAGCTGTATGGCGGCTTGTTTTTTGCAGGACAGGATGGTGTTTTCAGCTATTCCATTTTTATTTCCATTCAACTTTTTGATTGCATTTTATTCCACTTTTTGTTAGGTGGTATCATAAAAAAGCAGTCGTTTTTTAACGATTTAGCGAATCCTGCTTTGAGCAGGGGGTTGGACTAGATGGCCCAGGAGGTCCCTTCCAACTCTATGATTCTATGATTCTATGAATAACTAGTGTGACCATTTTATAGATCAGGTCGTTCCGGACATGGTGATACCAAATAGGTGTGCTTTTTTTTATTTTTGTTTTATGTTTCTACATATTTTTTTTTACTTTTTTTTTACTTCGTTCTTTAGTTCACTCTGATTACTGGTGCATTGCAATGATTTATACCTTTCAGTGTTTTCACTGACAGAAGCGTCTTAGACCATGCTCTCAGAATGGTCTAACAAGGTTGCTGTATCTGTCAGACCCAGAAGTCGTCATATTGACCTCGGGTTGCCATCACGACGATCGGAGCCTCACTATGACTTCGCCGGGGCGCCCCTTCTCTCCCATGTTCCTAAACAATGAGATCAATATTAATCAGGGGATTTAGGAGGTTAAACACTCGGGGCGATGCGGGTACTGCTCCTGGCTGTGAAAGCCGATCTCCCTGCGTCGTTCGCATGGGTACAGCTCTTTTGCCGCGTACAGTCACCATGACGTACCTATACGTCTTTGGTCGGAAACTCCTATCAGACCATGACTTATAGGTAGGCCGAATGTTGTGAAGGGGTTAAAGCAGCTTCAGATAAAAAAAACCAGGGGTCTTCTTTTGTGAAGCAGCTTTGCTGGTGGTTTTGATGTCTATCGTGCAGCTTATCCGCCTCCAGCATGATTTTTCCTGTAATTTAAAATAAAACTAGCGAGCAGCTTGGAATGAACATACTATTTCTTAGCCTGACCTAAACTAACTAAGGGTTGGGCGTTGGACTGTAAGGGAGGTGTTGAAAGGGTTAATAGAAATACGGGAAAGCAAAGGGGCTGCCCCAAAAGGTTGGAACAGAATAGAGGCGGGAATGGTATTGGTTTTAAAGGGGATTACAGGGGTGTTAACTGAGCTTCGGCCATCTTGCCAACGGTAGTAAAGTACACTTATCCTCCCTCCTCAATTTCTTTTGGCTATGTGAGTGTAAATAACAAAAAAAAGTATTTATTTTTCATGTTATCCATACAGGATGACGCTTCAAGGATTCTGAAATTGTCACAACGTGGCGGTCCTCCACCATGCCCAGTGATATTTTTGTTTGCAAGGTCAACGGTCCACTGTCCATCAGCGGATGGCTTTTGGATGTTAAGAGAAGCAATGTAAAGCTAAGAACAAGGGGGCATGGAATGAGACTTTTTCTATGTATTTACATGTACTTTATAAAAGCTGTGGCCATTTAGCATAATTACTTGCATGTGGTGTGTTTTTTGCCAGAAGTACATGAAGTCACCCCCGGTAAGAACGGTCTTTAACTTTTTCACGGTTTACAAACCTTGAAGTGGTTAAATGGTTCAAAGAAGCAACAAAAGATGGAATGTGTGCATAGCAATGTCGACTTCACATTGTGCATTATGTTCATTCTTTGTGTTGGGTTTACGTTGCTTATTCATGAGGGTACAAGGCTGAATCCCCATGATAAAGACGTTGTGTGTACAGTAACCATCAAGAATCATAGTTTCACCTCTCCTACAGTAAAGAATCGCATAATGTGATGATGATTGAACCTACTTTCCTCTTGACATAGAGGATGCCCCCTTGCCATCACTTCTGGTCTTCATTAGACAAATCTCTATACTGACCCTCCATTTATGTGTACTTTTTAAGATTTTTTTCCAAACTGAATAAATCCAAGTCTGAAACCTATCTTGGTACTGCAGTCCACGTATTTCCTTATTAATCTTGGTTGCTCTTCTCTGCACAGGCTCTAGTTCAGTTAGGCCATGTGCACATGTTGTGGATTCTGCTGCTGATCCGCAGCGTTTTTGGCCCTGCGGATCTGCAGCACTTTCTGCTGCGGTGTACAGTACCACTATAGTCTATGGAAAATGAAAAACGCAGTGCACACGCTGCAGATTTTTCCGCGTGGATTTACTGCGGTTTTAAATCCGCAGCATTTCAATTCTTTGTGTGGAATCTGCAGTGGTTTTACACCTACTCCAGTGTCCAGGTGTCAAACCGCAGGTGAAAAACCGCAGGCTAATCCGCTGGTAAAATGCAGATCTTTTGACCTGCGGATTTAATTGCGTATTTTTCCAAATCCGCGCCGAAAAATCCGCAGCACAATCTGCAACGTGTGCACATGGCCTTAGGGTATGTCCTTTCTGTACAGTGAAACCCAAAATTGTACACAGATTCTAGAAATGTTGAGAAAAGTGACTTTTCTAAAGGGAAAACTCAATTTTTGTCATTTTAACTAACTATTGCAGTCTCAGAATTATTCAACTGCCTGAATAAAATCACCTGTAAGGGCGAAGATAAACTGCCATAAAAATTGGACCGAGATGGGACGGCAATGCTCAGAGTGGTCAGCGGAAATATATGAACTTGTCTTGCTTCGGGTCGGGAGAGGGGAGAGCTGCCGGCCAGTCCGTGCACTGCGTTCTGATCTCAGTCCGATTTATACGGCAGTCTGACTACACACTAAGATGGCACTTTTACTAATCAGGTGATGTCGCAAGCATCAAGGGCTTCATAAGTTGCATTATGTGTGTTGGACATCAAACACAGGCACTGGCTAGGTAGTTTGTTGTTGTGCTGTTTGATTGCGCGTTAGAAAATGTTAGAAATATGGATAAGTCAAAAGTGTAGCCAACAAAACTTACTACAAGAGATTATTATTTTGCACAAACAAGAAAAAGGATGCAAAAGGTACAAAGGCAGTGAATGTTCCAAGGAATACAGATGGAAGTATAGTTTACAAGTTCAAAGTCATTGGATCACTGGGCTTTACTACCTGGTTATGGCAGAAAGAAAAAGCTCTCAATAGCTGCCACTAAATAACTGAGGTAGCAGGTGATCAAAAACTCTCAAGTGTCTGCAACTTACCTGGAGCAAGATTTGGTATGAGCAAGCACTGAGGTTTCAGATCGCACAGTAAGGCGCATACAAGACACTGAATATCTCCATGCCAGAACACCAAGACATACATCTCTTCTGACCCAAAACCTCAGGGAAAGTGATCTCCAATATGCTCAAAACCATATAAATAAGCACAGAAGGATTGGCAATCTGTACTACGGAGCAATGAAACAAAATTGAAACTTTTTGGGCCTATAAATCTGTATATCTTAAGAAGGAAGAATGAAACATACATTGAAAAGAACACCCTGTCTATATGTAAACACGGCAGTGGCTAGGTGATGCCTACAGTGAAGAATGTCAGTGGCCCAGTGATACCTACAGTGAAGCATGTCGGTGGCTCAGTGATGAATACAGTGAAGCATGGCGAAGGCCCAGTGATGACCACAGTGAAAGATGGTGGTGGCTCAGTGATGCCTACAATGAAGCATGGTGGTGGCTCAATGATGGCTACAGTGAATCATGGCTGTGGCTCGGTGATGCCTACAGTGAAGCCTGGCGGTGACCTGGTGATGCCTACAGAGAAGCATGGTGGTGGCCCAGTGATGCCTACAGTGAAGCCTGGTGGTGGCCTGGTGTTTCCTACAGTGAAGCATGGTGGTGGCTTCATGGTGACTACAGTGAAGCACAGTGGTGGCTCGGTGATGCCTACAGTGAAGCATGGTGGTAGCTCAGTGATGCCTACAGTGAAGCATGTCTGTGGCTCAGTGATGCCAACAGTGAAGCATAGCTGTGGCTTGGTGATGCCCTCAGGGAAGAATAGCTGTGGTTCGGTGATGCCTACAGAAAAGCATGTCTGTGGCTCAGTGATGCCTAAAGTGAAGCATGGCTGTTGCTCTGTGATGCCTAAAGTGAAGCATGGCTGTGGTTTAGTGATGCCTATAGTGAAGCATGGCCGTGGCTTGGTGATGCCTACAATGAAGCATGGCTGTGGCTTGGTGATGCCTACAGTGAAGCATGGCTGGGCTCGGTGATGCCTACAGTGACTGATGGCAGTGACTCACTGATGCTTTCACAGAAGTACGGCAGGGATTCAGTGATGCTTATAGTAAAGCATGACGGTGGCTTGGTGATGCCTAAAGTGAAGCATGGCTGTTGCTCTGTGATGCCTAAAGTGAAGCATGGCTGTGGCTCGGTGAGGCCTACAGTGAAGCATGTGTGTGGCTCAATGATGCCTACAGTGAAGCATGGCTGTGGCTCGGTGATGCCTACAGTGACAGATGACAGTGGCTCAGTGATGCTTTCATTGAAGCATGGCAGGGATTCGGTTATGCTTACAGCGAAGCATGGCAGGGTCTTGGTGATGCTTACAGTGAAGCATGACAGTGGTTCAGTGATGCTACAGTGAACCATAGTGGTGGCTTGGTGAAGGCTACAGAGAAGCATGGAATGGGCTTGGTGATGCTCGAGACCTGTTGTGATTCCACTGATTGTCTAAACCTGCAGCGTGTGGGGTACTTGATAAATTCAATAAAGTATCAGGAAATCCTAGTAGAAAACATCATGCCTTCTGTGAAGAAGCTGAAGTTGAGCCTCATTGGACCTTATAACAGGACAATGATCCTAAAGACGCAAGTCATGAAGGGGTGAACAATTCTGAGACTGCAGTGGTCAGCAAAAGTGGCATTTTGTGTAGAATTTGGAGAAACTACTTGTTATATTAGTTATGCTGATCTGTTTATATTTTTCTTATTTTACTGGTTTATTGCAATCAAAAGAAAAATTGCAAATGATGCTAACAAATTGAATCTGCAATCAGGCAAATAATATTGATTACAACTGGAGCCAACCTGGAGTTACTGTAGGTATGACACTATTTATATTTTACTACATTGTACATTATGGCAATATTTAACCTTGTAATCATCTATATTTTTATGTTGTATTTTTTTCTGGTTATGAAGTGCTTCTATGTATATAGAAAATTGACACATTTATAAGTTATATAAATATTGTCCAAGGGTATGGCATACAACATAACAACACAGATGAGGCTATATATATACTGTGTGTGTATATATATATATATATATATATATATATATATATATATACACACACACATACACACACACACATATACCATGTATGTGTGTGTATACAGTATACATAGTACATATAAAAAGTCTACACATCCCTGTTAAAATGCCTCATTTTTGTCATGTAAAAAATCATACCAAGATTAATAATTTGAGAACTTTTTTCGCCTTTAATATCACCCATAATCTGTACAAAACCATTGAGAAATACACTGAAATCATTTTGAGGTGGAAAATAAAAAAAACAAATCTAAAATAATGTGAATGCGTAAATGTGAACAGCCTCTTATAATTGGGGATGTGGTTGTGTTCAACATTAGAAGTCACATTTAAACTCATATTAAATAGCACACAGCTGCCATCATTTACATTTGGTTAACCCCATGAAATGTTTTGCTATTCTATGAGGATTTTTCTGACATTTTCTAAGTTGCATTTTACAGCAAAAGCCATGGTCCGTAAACAGCTTACAACACAGCCAAGGGATTTCATTGTTGATAGTTATCAGTCAGGAGAAGGTACAAAAAAATTTGCCAAATCATTAAGAAGTGGCTTAAATTTGGCACAACGGTGACATTACCTACAACTGGATATTCCTCCCCCAAAAAATTGGTTATGGAGGCTGCTAAGATGCCTTTAGCAACATTAAAAGAGCTGCAGGAATTTCTGGCAAGTACTGGTTGTTTGCTGCAAGTGACAACAATCTCCAATATTTTTAATTTGTCTGGCCGGTGGGGTAGGGTGGCAAGACAAAAGCTTTTTCTTACAAAAAAAAATCCAATCCTGGGGCTATGTTTTTCCAAAACCTACATCCAAAGTATGTGGGAAAATGTGTTATGGTCTCATGAGACCAAGGTTTAACTTTTTGAGCATAATTCCAAGAGGTATGCTTGGTGTAATGCCAAAACTGAGCATCACCAAACGAATACCATACCCACAGTGAAACGTGGTGGAAGCAAAATTATGCTTTTTGCTGTTTTTCAGCAGCTGGAATTGGGGCTTTAGTCCAGGAATTTCAACTTTCCACAAAAAACCACCCTAAGTATACTTCCAAATCAACAAAAGTATGGCTTTGCCTGAAGAGCATTGGGGTTTTGGAATGGCCCAGCCAGAGCCCAAACCTGCATACAATTATAAATCTGTAGGTTGATCTGAAAAGGGCATTGTACACAGGAGATGCAATACTCTGACAAATTTGGAGCCCTACTGTAAGGTAGAGTGGGCAAAGATTGCCAATTCTAGATGTGCCATGTTTATAGACTCCTACCCAAAAAAAGGCTGAATGCTGTCATTAATTCAAAGGATACTCCAACAAAGTATAAGTTGAAGGGTATGCATATTTATGGAACCACATTATTTTAGTTCTTTATTTGCCTTTTTCCACTTAAAGAGTTTAGTTTATTTTTCACTGGAATTGTACAGATTATGAATGACATTAAAAATGGAAAAAGTTCTGAGATGATTCTTCATATCATTTTTTTAAATGGCAAAAAAATGGCATTTTATAAGGAGTGTGTAAACTTTTTATATCCACTATATATATACTGTATTGTTTATGTTAGTTACAGAAATAGCATTCATTCAGAAACAAAGTAGATTTCTATACTTATATATTTATACCAACCATGATTGTTTGCTGGAATAGATCGTCAAGGCCACAGAATGAATGCTAGTGAGAAAAACAAAAAAAGGAACAAAAACTATAAAATAAGATCAAAATAAAACAGAGAAAAGAAAAGAAAAAGGAAAATGCAGTGAGAGGTGGAGAATAAGACCACAAAGTGAAGCATAAAATTCCTGCATAGAATAATAGTAATCGGTTCAGTATCACCTCCTGCTCATACAACTACTGCCCCAGGCACACTGAGGAATATTTCTGAATAGTGATGAGCGAGCGTGCTCGGAAGGTGCTATCTGAGCACGCCCATGCTTAAGCGAGTATTTTCGTTGTGCTCAAAAAATATGCTGTTTGTTAGGTGATCCTTGCATGTGTTGTGGCTGTCGAACTGCCGCGCAACATGTAGCAGCGGTGACTCGAGCATATTTTTTCGAGCACACTGAAAAATAAGAGCGTGCTCAGATAACGCCTTATCAGAGTGCGCTCTCTCATCACAGTCTCGTGTAACAAAAGCCCTGCAGTTGTCCTATTGTTGAAAATTATTGATGAGCGAGTATACTCGTTGCTTGGTTTTTCCCGAGCATGCTCGGGTGTCCTCCGAGTATTTTGGTGTGCTCGGAGATTTAGTTTTCGTCTTCTCAGCTGCATGATTTGCGGCTGCTGGACAGGCTGAATGCATGTGGGGATTCCCTAACAAACAGGCATTCCTCACACGTATTCAGCCTGTCTAGCAGCCGCAAATCATGCAGCTGAGACGACGAAAACTAAATCTCCGATCACTCCAAAATACTCGGAGGACACCCGAGCATGCTCGGGAAAACCTGAGCAACGAGTATACTCGCTCATCACTAGTGAAAATTCTACAAACCTGTTTTTTATGCCCCTCCCTATATGACACTCCTCCAAAACAAATGAAAATGCCCCTTTTTATGTCAATTTGCATATGACCCAACCTTTTAAAGGGATTTTCTCATACATTTCTGCGAAATCCACGGTATATACCATAAATCTATAAATGTATGTTAGTTGCGGGTCCCATCTCAAGACAAGGCCCGCAGTGCACACGGCTGTCAGTGGGGAGGTGGTCGGAATTCTCCTACAGATAAAGGAAATACCAACCACCTCCCCACTGACTGCCGTGCACCAGGACCCTGTTGTTGAGTTAGATGCAGGTCCCAGTAGTGGATCCACATCTGCCATACCTTTATGGCATATCCTGTGGATTAAACCTTTAGGGCTCATACTCACTTGCGAGAGACTCGCACGATTCTCGTGTGAGTCTCTCGCATGAAAACCCGGCACTCCCGCCGGCTCTGGGACTGGGGCGTGCGGCTGCATAGAAATACATGTAACCGCACGCTCCGGTCCGAGTGCCGGCGGAAGTGCCGGGTTTTCATGCGAGAGACTCACACGAGAATCGTTCGAGTCTCTCGCAAGTGAGTATGAGCCCTTAAGTGCAAAAAAAAAAAACCTCTGCAAAATCAGTCAGATTGAACATAATAAACTGCCTCAAAAACAGAAACATTTCTAGTAAATTCACAGAAGGGTAACTCTATACAGAATGCAGCACCTTCACATGTTCCTATATATAATATAAATTAATATTTCATTGTCATACAATACTAATTTAAGAGGACTCGTGCACTCGCCTGTCAATTTTCTTTTTTAAATATTTTTATTTCCCCATAAAATACTTCCATCTTGTCTTCGGCTACGTTCCGCCAATGAGCTTTTGGTGCATTTTTGATGTAGCAGAATTTCTACACCATTTCTGGACCTATTATTTAAAATTAAGTTACTTGTGTTTTTTTCATTGAGTTTTTGTGTAAGTTTTTTTAATGTGTGTTTTTATCGCGTTTTTGATGCTGTGCTTTTCATCTGTTTGGTGTTTCATGCTTTAAATAATTACTGCAATTACTTTTCATACTTCCCTTTTTATTTTGCTTTAACGAAACTTTACTGACACACCGTCCTTAAGTGTGGATTACATGAAGCGTGCACCGCAAGTCAGTTTACGCAGCATTAAAAAGAAGCCCAGTGCGCAGGAGATTTCTATAAATCCCATCCGCATTGCTGGAACTGTAAGATGCTGCATTTTTTTGACACCGCAAAAATATGCGGCGTTAAAAAAAGCACCAAAAGCTCATTGTGGGAACGTAGCCTCAGCACTCTGTATTCTGGTCTTCTGTTTTTCGGTTTTTCCCCCTGGAAAGGTAGTAATAAATTGGCAACTGTTTCCATTCACCTTGTCAATTCCTCTGGTCTCTGTAGTGACCCATAGTGATGAGCGAGCGTGCTGGGATAAGGTGTTATCTAAGCATGCTCGAGTACTAACCGAGTGTCTTTGGCGTGTTCGAAAAATATATTCGAGTCCCCACGGCCGTTTGTTAGATAATCCCTGCATGTGTTGTGGCTGTCGAGTCCTGAAGCCGCGGGGACTCAAACATATTTTTCGAACACGCCAAAGACACTCGGTTAGTACTCGAGCATGCTCAGATAACACCTTATCCAAGCACATTCGCTCATCACTAGTGGCCCACCCTATTATCACGGGGAGAGATAATACCGATGGGTTAATTAATTCATACGTTTCCAGAAGGAATACCAGAATACCACAATGCAGAGTTTATGCAGGAGAGATGATGGTTCCTCGAAAAGGTGAATAAAGAGAGGTCGTATAGCATTAATAAGACCACGTGGAAGGGTACAGTACATTGAAAAATGATAGTAAGGACCCCATCCACAAGTAGTGGAAAAATTCTGCACAGCGACATGAGCATGCTGCACATTCTCAGATACTCAGCAGTCCTGCTTTCACTCAAAATATTTTTTTCTCTTTTTGGAGCAGATTTCACCAAATCAATTAGAGGAAATCACAAATGAATCCAAAGCGCAAACTGCAGCAAAAACCACATGTAACACACAAGAGTTTTATCACGTAAATGCTGCAAATTTACAGTGGAAAAATTCTACCATACAAGTACTACAATGGGGAAAATAAGTATTTGATACACTGCCAATTTTGCAAGTTTTCCCACCCACAAGGAATGGAGAGATCTGTAATTTTTATCGTAGGTACAGTTCAATCTAAAAAAAAACAAAAAACAAAACAGAAAATCACATTGTATGATTTTTACATAATTAGCATTTTATTGCAAGAAATAAGTGTTTGATGCAATAGAAAAACAGAACTTAATATTTCATACAGAAACCTTTGTCACAATCCCTGTAGTTCTTGAACAAGTTTGCACACACTGCAGCAGGGATCTTGGCCCACTCCTTCAGACAGTTCTTCTCCAGATCTTTCAGGTTCTGGGGCTGTGTCTGGGTAACATTGAGTTCCATCTCTCTCAAAAGACTTTCTATTGGGTTCAGGTCTGCAGATTGGCTAGGCCACTCCAGGACCCTGAAATGCTTCTTATGGAGCCACTCCTTAGTTCTCCTGACTGTGTGTTTCAGGTCATTGTCATGCTAGAAGACCCAGCCACGACCCATCTTCAATGCTCTTAGTGTGGGAAGGAGGCTGTTGAACAAAATATGGTGATACATGACTCCATTCATCGTTCAATAACGTGCAGTTGTCCGGTCCCCTTTGCAGATAAGCACACCCAAAGTATGATGTTTCCCCCACCATGAATCATGGTTGGGTCTGTGTTCTTAGGGTTGTGCTCATCCTTCTTTTTCCTCCAAACACAGTGAGTGGAATTGATAGCAAAAAGCCCTATTTTGGTCTCATCTGACCACATGACCTTCTCCCATGCCTTCACTGGATCATCCAGATGGTCACTGGCGAATTTCAAATGGGCCTGGACATGTGCTGGCATAAGCAGGGGGACCTTGCGTGCCCTGCAGGATTTTAATCCACGATGGCGTAGTGTGTTATCGATGGTAATGTTTGAGACTGTGGTCTCAGCTCTCTTTAGGTCATTGACCAGGTCCTCCCGTGTAGTTCTGAGCTGATTCCTGATCTTTCTCAGAATCATCCTTACCCCACGAGGCAGACGAAAGAAGATTAACAGTCATCTTTTGTTTCTTCCATTTTCTAATAATTGCGCCAACAGTTGTTGCCTTCTCACCAAGCTGCTTGCCTATTGTCCTGTAGCCCATCCCAGCCTTGTGCAGGTCTATAATTTTTTCCCTGCTGTCCTTAGACAGCTCTTTGTTCTTGGCCATGGTGGAGATGTTGGAGTGTGATTGATTGAGAGTGTGGACAGGTGTCTTTTATGCAGGTAATGAGTTCAAACAGGTGCAATTAATACAATAATGAGTGCAGAGTAGGAGGGCTTCTTAAAGAAAAACTAACAGGTCTGTGAGAGCCAGAATTCTTGCTGGTCAGTAGGTGGTCAAACACTTATTCCATGGTATAAAATGCAATTTAATTATGTAAAAATAATACGATGTGATTTTCTGGGGGGGGGGGGTTAAATTCTGTCTCTCACGGTTGAAGTGTACCTACGATAAAAATTACAGACCTCTCCATTCTTCGTAGGTGGGAAAACTTACAAAATCGGCAGCGTATTAAAAATTTATTTTCCCCACTGAGTATACACATGGAGTCAATGGTAGAGTTGGAAGGGACCTTAAGGGTCATCGTTTCCAACCCCCTGCACATTTGGTAGTGGAGCTTTCAGGCCCTAATACCAGTGATAAGAAACAAAGAGCCAGATTCATCATTTGCAGTTTTTTTTAAACTACATTTTCTTTTTTTTTCTTGCGTCTTGTGTTATTTGTTGTTTTTTTTGGTGCCAAATTATTCAAAATGGCCCACGTGGTTCATGACTTTTGTGAAAACATCAATAATTCTCTTCACTTTTTTTCTTACAAATTTTTTACGGAAAAAAAGTAGCTTCTTCTGTAAAAATATTGCAAAATTTGCACAAAAATATCATAAATATATAAAATCACCCCGGAGAGAGCGAACATGTGACTGGAGAACATTTCTGTAAAAAGTTTGCAACTTTTTTTTTAGAAAGTCGCATTTGATGAATCAGCCAAAAACATACCCCAAACCTTGCCCACGATGCCAAACATTAAAAAACAGGTGACCGCATATAGAAAATAGGCACAAATTAAAAAAAGAGTAGAGCTGAAAAATAAACAAAAACTATTCAAATAAAGGCACAAATTCGATAAATGCAAATGCATCTTGTGTCGTTATTACTGGTGCGAGGACTTGAAGGCTCCACTCTTGGTTTGCTCGGTAAATGTGTATCTTGCTCAATGCGTTCTAATAGCTCCATTTATTATATTACACATCAGCAGTCCAGGCACAGAACATAATAACCAGCATACACCAGAACAGGCAGCCATAAACTACAAAGCTTCATTTACCTTTTCCTCTATTTCTTTGAGTTGCCGCTTTTGAAGTTCTATCCTGTCTTCAAGTTCACGGATTCTCTATGGAAGAAAAGTTAAAGAGTATTAGTAGCAGATACCGTATCATGCTTTTAAAGAGCAAGATATTTTCTATAAAGTCCTGGGAAACATAATACTTGGAGTCATCAGTTCCACCACAGAGGATGCTCTGCAAAATCCTCCTTTAAAAAATAAATAAATAAACACTTCAAAATGTTCAGAAAACTTCCTAATAATTTAATTGGGAAATTCACTTTATTTGATTTTTTTTTATTTGTTTTTATATTAATTTACTTTTTTTTAGTCATCCCCAAATATGGCCCCTTTAGGGTAGCATTTTAACCTATTAATACATTCTTTTTATTTCTGATTTCACCTGTAACTGGGGCTGGTATTTTAGCCCCAGTTACAATGGAAATTCAGCATCCTTCCTGCTTAGCAGATGTGAATGGGTCTCCTAGGTCCCCACAGCTCCTGCCTTTGGACACCCAGTGATCAAATGATCGAAGGGTCCTGAAGAGGAAGCGTTGATAGCGTTTCCATTACAGTATACACAGCACCTGTTCAGCGCTGGGATACAGGGATAAGGAAGCCAGCGATGGTAATAAACCATCTCTGCCTTCTTTGTTGGGAGTCCGGCTGTACCTGACAGCAGGCTCCTCACCCCCAGAGCTGTACGATCTCCTGCAAGCTACTTACCCTGCATTGATGTTTTAGAATGTCAGTGCAAACTTAAGTGTGGACCACCCAGACCTGTAAAGTTTACGGGCGGTTCAGATCTGGTTAATAAGATATATTAAAATGAGTTTTTAAAATAATCACTTTCAATGTCCACTGTCAACCTAAAGTTGAATTTTTCTTGTACGGAAAAAAGTTTTTCATAAATGGGCTGGATCCAATTTTCACCCATTTTTGGTCCATGTGACGATTTTTTATCATCCGTGTATCATCAGTTTTTCTCATATACAACCAGTTTGCGAAATATGGACAACACATGGATAATATTTCAACTACCTGGCTGTTGTACACGGCACCAACTCAGTGTGGCCGCTAACTGATCCTGCCGGCAGTTCAGCGACTTCACGCTCTTCCTCTTCGGCTCTGCTCTGTTGATGTCGATGTTATGCTGATTGACAGCCGTCTTCCTGCAGTTAGGAAGTGGGGAGATGGCTGTCAATCAGCATGGCGTCAGCAGTCACTCTCCATCAACAGAGCAGAGCGGAAGACAATCTGCTTCTATGTGGACGTGACGTCATTGGAAGCCGTAGGAGTGGTCAGTGACTGCTCTGTGCCGGCAGAGATCAGCGTCGGGCACAACAGGCAGGAAATGACAGCAACTGCCTGCCTGTTAGTTCTTAGGAACTTTGTAAAAATAAAAAATTGTCGAATAACCCCTTTAGACAAAAAAAAACTTTACAAGTTTGGTATCACCGTATTCGTACTGACCTGTAAATTTATGTTACCAGGTCATTTGCACAACACAATGAACGTCGTAGAGACCAAACTCCCCCAAAAATTGCAGAATTGCATTTTTTTTCATCATTTCATCTCGCTTTTCTCCAATTTTTCAGTAGATGATATTGTAAAGGAAAGGGTGTCAGTCAAAGCTACAGAACTCTTCCCGCAAAATTTAAACTCTCATAAGGCTAGGTCGATAGAAAAAGAAAATGCTTTGGCTCTTGGAAGAAGGTGAGGGAAAAATGCACAAATCATCCAATTCCCTTTCAGACTACTTGTCTCTGTATCTAAAAGGTAAATGTGAACAATATATTCCATATGTGTATATACTGTATATATATATATATATATATATATTAAAAAAAGCAAAAATGCAAAGTATTTCAACAACAACCTATTGAGAATCCACAATCCAAATATATCCACCGGGAGATCAGTGCCTGCTGTTCTCCGCTGCGACTCTCAGCGCCTCTTCCTGGATAGAAGGCATTAGCTGGAGGGTAATGCTATTTGTGAACTGCTACTTACAGTAAGTCATAATCCATAATCCTATAATAATGGTGAGCGTCGGCAGACGACGTAATAAGGCAGCCTCCTGTGTCCTCAGTCTCAAAATCACAGCTTGTCATTTGCATCATGAAATAAAGGCAAATCAATATTTGGTTACTGCTACAATTGAGTAACAACTAGTGATGAGCGAACGTCCTTGGATAAGGTGTTATCTGAGCATGCTCCGGTGCTAACCGAGTGTCTTCGGCGTGCTCGAATACTATGATCGAGTCCCCACGGCTGCATGTCTCACGGCTGTTTGACAGCCACAACACATGCAGGGATTGGCTAACAAACAGGCGATCCCTCCATGTGTTGAGGCTGTTGCACAGCCGGGAGACATGCAGCCACGGGGACTCGATCGTATTATTTGAGCACGCCGAAGTCACTCGGTTAGCACCCGAGCATGCTCAGATAACACCTTTATGAGAAAAACAGATGTCACACCGTTGTTAAAAAATGGACCAAAATTAGATGAACATTATATCCCGTACGCTGATAAAAAAAAAAAAAAAAATGGTCATTTTTTTTCTCAGATGCAAAAAAAATCTTTTGAATGAGGCCTTACACTCAGGGATCTGGACCAGTGCAATGGCTGTCATGTTGCCTGTCAGCCAGCTTTCCCAGAAGGAGACTTTGGGCCACATTCATTATACCAGAAAACTAGTGTAAGGCTATGTTCACACACAGTGTTTTTGCAAAGTTTTTTTTTTTTCACCGCACCAAAACTTGTTCTCTTGGAAGGAAAAATGCTGATTTTTCTGGAGCGGTTATTGCACTTTCTCATTGCATTCTATGGGTGAAAAACACTGCAAAAAAACGCTGAAAGACTTGACATGCTGCAGATCTGAAAAATGCGGCAGTTCTCAAATTCCGTCAAAAAAAATAACAAGCGTGTGCATGAGATTTAGGAAATCTCATAGGTTTTGCTGGTATTATAATCCGCAGCTTCTTTTCGGCAGAAAAAAAACAAAACAAAGCAAAATAAACGATGCGTGTGAACATAGCCATAGCCTTTTGTTGCAAATTTTTCAAAACTGTTGCACTAATTGTAGGATTTTGCAAGTTTGGCCTTTTTATGACAGTTTCTTCAACTTTTTGTAAAGTAAAGTGGCGCTCAGCGAGACAGTACGTGGCCTGTCCGACAAATTCATCATCATTTACATCACAAAATGGGCATCAATTATAGCAGAGATGTTCTTTAGTCGATGGCTCTGGTGCACGGCAGCTGAAAGATTCACCAAATTTATGAATCTTGCTCACAATCATGATTGCCATGGAAAATACCAGTCTTGATTAATCGGCTCTATAGTTCTTTATATGGGAGATGTCCATCAAAATGATTTTTAGGATTTGTTACAGATAGATATCAGGCAGAGGATTGGACTAGCCCACCGGAGAAGCGGAGAATTCTCCGGCGGGCCCTATCTTCTCCTTCAGGAGAGTTTATAGTGCAAACCTTGTAGTTGAACACTTTAATGGCCCAATGTTCTTCAGTCTGATACTGATCAGACATACAATATATGTATAGAGAACATTCCCAGCACAAAAAAAAATGGCCTAATTCATTTACGAGCTGACTGATGGGATTTTCCTTCATTGGGCGAAGTTTAAAACACTTAAAGGGTGCAGGACGAGGGCAGACTCGCAAAGCTGATTACCGTGTCTGCATTACCATATGGGAGGCCAAGTATATATACAGCCTGCCGAGTAAACTGCCATTACCTCTCCAGACGATGAGACAAGAGGAAACTATAAATCAGGAACATGGTAAGGGCACGATATTTCCTCGAAATTTTACATAATTTATATGAGTACAATTGTAATACATCTAATATCTTTACCACTGGCAGACAAACAGAAAAAGCCCCCCCGTGCAAGAACAGTATACGGGCCCTTTAGGGCAGAAGATGCTCTGCAGGTGTACATGGCCCCACCTATGTCGTGGGCTCCTGAGAGGGTGCACCTATGGTATGTTTGCCCCGTACCTAGTCCACTAATGCAGAAAAAGACCACTATAGAATTACTATGAATGCCATGAAGCTCAGTGAATGCCCACCAGATCCCCTTATTCACCTTTATTTCTAATTTATTTAACCCTTCAATTACAGTTTTTCTGTTTGTGGCCACAATGGAAATATATATATATATATATATATATATATATATACACACTTTTTTTATTTTCTTTCTTTCTTTCATTATTTACTTACCGTATTTACATTACTTTGATAAAGTTTTTTGTCATAAAAAGTTGTTGTTTTTTTCCTATTTTTTAGATGATTTTGAAATAATCTACTAAGTGAAATATTTTATATTCTTGAAATATATTTCATTTGTAAATGTTCAAATAGTTAAGTACTAACTTAAAAAAACAAAAAACAACAAAACGCACAACTATAAAAGAAAAAAAAGTAACATACAGTTTGGGAAGTGGAAAGGTAAGAGCACATGAATGGAGGATAAAGGGGTAACAACTGGGTTTATTTTATAGTAATATTAGGGGGTATCACTGTAACCCTAAATTATTTACAATGTGAAAAAAATAAATATATTTTATACAGCTGAATGTTGGTTATAAAAAAAACCGCTCATATGTTCAACAGAGTGGTGGTAGACAGACGCGTTAAGAGACTATCGCTGCCTTTTTGATTAATATGAGAAAAAAAATTGCCATTTTTTCTGTGAGTTCCAAAAATAACCAAGATACTCTAAAGTAGATGATGCCTTGGAAGACGCAAGTCTCAAAAGTGCCATCTAGGGTGGTTATCACTTTTTCGTCCATCAGACTCTGCGGAAGGAATAGCATAGTTCACTATTCTGTATCTTTTTCATGGCATATTCACGTACATCGGCCAGCCGGTAGACACTCTTAGTGTTGGGAGCTTTCCAAAACTAAACACTTGGTAAAAGAGTGAAACGAACTTCGTGTCATAAATGACATAGTTCGTTCTTCATGGCTATCTATGATGTCCGGTACCTGTTGTGCCTGATGTAAGAGCTCCATGCGTTCATGTAGGATCTGAGTGTCAAACTCTCGGCTTTGCCGTAGGATCTGCCTTCGAAGCTTTTCCACAGCCACCCTCAAGTCTTCCCTCTGGGCCTCGTTCAGACATTCGCTGACCCTCCTCCCGGGCTCATGCTGTAGAGCATTATAGAGTGTGGCCTCCAGCTCCTGGATTTTCTAGCGCAAGTCACAACATTCACCAGAAGTTGCATGTTCAGGGGATGCAAAGTATAGAGAGAAGCAAGTAAGAATACAGCAGTGTAGCACTAATGTAATGCTCAGAATATCTCATGTATTATATACAGCCACATGGATATAAAAATGTACCGCTATATATATATGTTAACATTATAACTAGAGTGCAAAGTCAATTTTGGATACAACCTTAAAGTGTAACTATCTTAAACAGAATCTGAAGAGCTATTTGTATATCTGAAGCCTCTGTCACTCCAGCTCTATTCCACGCCCAGCGTCGCCGCCCACTTCTTTTTTTTTTTTGATAAGGTACATTTTTATTGAACATTTTCAAAATCCAGAAGACATGTAATCAAACACAGGATAATTCCTGAACAGCATATTACATAAACAGTCTAGAAACCCATAAAGTTCCCCATAGTCCTACCCCCCCCCCCCCCAACAAATGCCTCTCTCTCTCCTGGTGTATTTAGTCTACTCACGGCCACAATTCTCCATTGCAGATGATACATTTTCTAAATGGGTCCTTAACGCCTGTAATGTCCGTTCCAAATCCCCAGCTGATAGCATAACCTCAAGAGCCACCTCTGCAGTAGCATCCACCATAGTGTAATGTTGATCTAAGGATCTCATTACATCCTCCTCTGCGCTCTCAGCCATGTTAAAGCAGAAGGTGCCAACCCAGGAGTATCCAACCAGGGCGCCCACATATCTTCCCACTTCTTAATTGTCCGCCACTTTTGATATACACACTTTTCCATATCAATCGTGTTATTGACTGCATTAGTGACCGCCGTGATTGTAGGTACAGAGGATTCCCTCCAATGAGCCGCCACCCTCTTATGAGCTTGATATAGTATACGTGAAATTGCCAACTGGTGCCCCTCCGAAAGTGGCAAGTTCGCCACCTGACCCACAAGGGCCATTTTAGGGTCCAGTACCATATGACATTGATAAATACTAATAAGTAAATCAACCACATCTCCCCAAAATCTACGTAGCCGGGGACAGTTCCAGGTTAGGTGAATCAAGTCTGCATTAGGCATACCACATTTCCAACAATCAGCCTCTCTAGCATAACCCATTCTCAACAAGCATACAGGGGTTCGATATACCCGGTGAAACAAAAAAAGATGTGACACTCTCTGCGCCTCGCTAACCGACACTTTCGAGACTTCTTGCAATATATCTTCCCACTCATCGTCTGTGAAGTCTACCACATCAGTCTGCCATTTAGACTTCAAAACTTCCAGATTTGCCACTCTCTTTTCTGACATCTCTGCATATATCATGGATATAATGCCTCTTGATCCCCCTCCCATCACTATTCTATCCAACAAAAGGGTTCTATCGCATCTATTAAGCGGGGTGAGTCGATGTTGTGTTTCACAAGCATGCCGTAGCTGCAAATATTGAAAAAAATCTTGCATTACGAATGGAAAATGTCTGTTTGAGATCTTCAAAAGATCGAAATTGCCCGTCCGAATAAAGTTGCGATATTAATTTAAGACCGCTCCTCTCCCACAGCTCAAAGCTCTCTAATTTATTGAGCTCTGCACCAGTCGACTTTCTCCAGATAAGGGCATGTCTCGTAACCCCATGTATACCAAGTAGTTTCTTGGCCGTATTCCACACCCTATCCATGCAGTTCATTGTCGGAATATTGAGAGCCAGACCCTGACGACACCGCCCCGAATCCAACGATTGTATCAGCAAGTCATTTCCTACTACACATGCTAGCGTATGCCCCGAGGAACTTCGCAGAGTGGAGTCCTCTTCCCCCCATCCTCTGAAATGCTGCAATTGTGCCGAGAGATGGTAAAGAAATGGATCAGGAACTGCTAAACCCCCCTTCTCTTTAGATCTACCTAGTACTTCCAACCGAATTCTAGGAACACTCCTCTTCCAAATAAGCTCTCTGAATACTCTATTTACTTGGTAAAAAATTTGGCTAGGAATTCAGACGGGCGCATTATGAAGAATATACAAAGCTTGTGGCATGAGGACCATTTTCATTAGGTTTGCTCTGCCCACCATACTCAATGGTAACCTGCACCAGTCCTTTACTTTTTGATGAAATTTAGCAAACAGCGGGGTAAGATTTAGGCGTTCAAAATCTTGTACATTATGCCCGATATGAATTCCCAAGTATTTAAATTCTGTGACTACATTTCAGCGTCTAGCTAGTCCCCAGGGATTCTCGGGAGCCCTTCCCACCGGCATGATTGAAGATTTCTCCCAATTAATAAATAGGACAGAAATCCTTGCAAAGGAGTCGAAGACCTCCATTGCTACTTTCAGGGATGACGGACAGTTTCCAAGGAATAGGAGCATGTCATCAGCGTATAACACTATCTTTTTATGCAGAGACACATATTCAAATCCTGTAATTTCAGGTGTCGCACAAATTACCACCGCCAAGTGCTCGATAGCTAGAGCAAATAATAAGGGAGACAGGGAGCATCCCTGTCTAGTGCCTCTATATAAGTTAAATTTATCCGAGATCTCCCCATTAACTTTGATCCTGGCCTCCGGTCTCCAGTATAGCAGCTGTACCCAGGCAATAAAATTTCTACGGAAACCCATCTTAGCTAATATAGCCCACAGATGTGACCATTTGACACTGTCAAATTCTTTGGCAGCATCCAAGGAGGCAACAGCTCTAGGATCCTTTCTGTTTGATGGCATCTGTAGATTTAAATATAACCGACGAATATTAATTGCAGTCGATTTTTCTGGCATAAAGCCAGTTTGGTCTGGATGACTAAGGCTGGTTATTACTTTAGAAAGCCGTATCACCAGGATTTTTGCTAGAATCTTAACGTCGACATTTAAAAGAGAGATAGGTCGGTACGACTCTGGAAGACAAGGATCTTTATCACCCTTGGGTATCACTACTATGATTGCTTCATTCAAGGACCGGGGGAGGTGACCATCCTCCCCAGCTGCTTCGAATACCTTCAGCAGCTGTGGAAGCATTATATCCGAGTACTGTTAATATACCTCCATCGGTAGCCCATCAGTTCCCGGTGCCTTGTTTCCTGCCATAGAGTCTAGAGCCTCCTCCAGGTCCTCCATACTAATTGGAGCCTCCAACGTGGCAGCATCCAATTCCGACAAGGTAGGCAATCTAGCACTCCCAAGAAAATTGGTAAGTATATCATCAGGAAAACCCACCCGAGAATCATACAGTGTCCCAAAGAACTCTCTAAAAGCTGTTAAAATTCCCACAGAAGACCTCACCAGTTCCCCGTTTATTTTTTATCTCTGTCACCATCGCGGAGCCAGATTGGGTCCTGAGCAAGGTAACAAGCAAACGTCCAGTTCCCTCTCCTTCCCCAAAGTACGGTAAGCCCGGTGCTGAAAATAACATTTATTTGCAGCCTTTGAAAGCCCGTATTGAGCTAATCATTTTTCTGCATCCTTTAAAGCACTAAAGTGTGTATCTGACGGAGTTTCCAAATATTGCATTTCCGCACAGATAACCTCTTTCTGGAAGAGATCCCCATATGCTCTAGACTTAGTCTTAACTCTGTTCACTTCCATGATCAATAGACCCCTTAGATAGGCTTTAGACGCGTCCCATACTATTTCTCTTGGGGCTGTGCGCCGCTCAGTTCTTGACTGAAAGCCTCTGTGCTGTGTGACTTCAGTAATGCAGGAGGAAGTGGTGCTGGGTGAGAAGTAGAGCTGGAGTGACAGAGGCTTCAGATCCTCAAAAAGCTTCTCATCCTCAATTGTATATGAAAGGCTGATTTCTCACTTACGCAGGAATGCACTGGCCATATAAAGGTATTCTTGGACTTGACTTTGAAAGAGCTACACGTGCATATAAATACTTTGGCAATTATAATTCCGCTGATAGATTTTTTTTTTATAGAGTAACTTTCTAACTGATTTTTCTTACTAAGCTCTTTTATTACCTGCAAATAGCACTGTTATTACCTGCAAATTGTAGGGGTATGAGTCCTGATATCCCTACCGATCGCGCAATAGACCCCCACGAAGTACACAACTCGGCAGACAGGAGCGCACACAGACCAGAGCACAGAGTCAATAGGAAGCATAGGCTAAAAGTACTATAGGCTAGAAGCCTAAGCTTTCTGTTCAATCCTAGATCCGGTCTGTGAGTACGTTTGTCTATTGAGCTGTGCATTTTCAGGGGTCTGTTAAGTAATTGGTGAGGGTCTCAGGACCCGAACCCCCACCGATCTGCAGGCAATTCAAATGCTGGTTAAATATGAAAAATTTATTAGGAAGTTTAATTCAGAATCATGAATCTCCTCACTTATCTCCAAGACCCCAAATGTCCAAAACAAATCATTCCCGACCATGTAATGGGGTTCATACTTAACGCCTACCATGTGTGCTTGATCAAGTGCTTGCTTCCGGTAATCAAGTTCTTCTTCTAAGTAGCCCTTCTGTTTGCTGAACAATTCCTTAAAAAAAAAAAGGACAAAAAGTGATAAGAACTGGCAAAAGAAAAGTGAAGCAGTTCAAGGAGCTCTAAGAAAAGATATGAAGTGCTCCTCAAACTCGACAGAACATCGGCCAAACGGATAATGGAAGCTGTAGAAGATGGGCATTCTCAAGGAATGAATGATGAATGAGTTTGCAAATCTAAGGCCTTATTCGCTTGCCAGTTTTTTTCCCACAAAAAAAAAATTGACCGAGTTTCATCAGTAACGTTGGTCAGTGTTTCATCAGAGTTCGGTTCGGGTTTCATCAGTTTTTCTAGTATGTGAAATTAAAAAAAAAAAAAAAAAAAGTTTCTCCAACTCCTATCTATGAGTCAGTGAAAAACAGACAACACATGGATGTCATCCATGCTTTTTACACAGACCCATAGACTTGTATTGGCAAACTGCATTGCCGATTTTGGGCCAAGTTCACATGTTCAGTATTTGGTCAGCATTTTACCTCACCATTTGTAAGTAAAAACCAGGAGTGGGACAATCAGAGGAAAAGTATAATAGAAACACGTCACCACTTCTGGTATTGGCTTAGATGTAAAACACTGACCAAATATTGAACGTGAGAACGTGGCTTTGATAGGACCGTCATATCGGACATGTCTCCGTAATTTTGACTCCAAGATGCCACAACATGATCCAAAAAATCAACCAAAAATCCCTCAAAATTTCCACCTGAAAGATGTAAGCAATGGATGCCTCATAGACTGAGAGTGGAGGAAAATGGAAAAAGTTTGGTTGATTTAAAATATTTTACAAAAACTTCACTTACTCGTAATCTTACCTTCTCATTTTCCAGATCTATCATCTTCTGAGTCAGGGCGGCTTCTGTCACCTCAATCTGTTTTAACCACTGCAACCAAAGACAAATATAACATCCAACCAATAATTAAAACCAGACAGATTCCTTGAGTATTGTATCTTTTTTTTTTTATATACCAGGTGGTGATAATATAGGTTATCACCCCGATCCACCATTGGCTTTGCACTTGTTTTTTTTTTTTTCCATTTTTGTTTGTTTTGCTCCTTCTTTTTCATTTACTCCCAATTCATTATTCTATTTGCGTCTTTTTGGAAGTCCGCTTTATATGTGCTCCCCTGTTTTTTGCTTTGGGTTGTTCACTTTGTGGATGGAGTTTAGTAATTCCAGATATTTTTGCTTGGTTCAATCGTGACTTTTTGTTCAAGAAGGCACAAAAATGGCCACTGATGGGAGGAAAAAAACCATTTTTTTTACTTTGCAATAAACCCACGACCGTGTGCGCAGTTTTGATGAATTTTGAGCAAAAGAGGTCAGTGAGTACCACAAGACAAAAACAAAAAAAGGGATTAAAAAAAACAACTGAAATTACGAATTGGGGCCAATATGTCAGTATACAATTTTAATGTTCGAGGAGACTGTCAAGAGCTGGACGTATATAATGACATTATCATCACCTATATTTGGGCCACTAAAAAGGAGAAATGTGACTCGTGGCAAAATATTTTGCTTCCACCTCGTAGAACAAGTTCAAAAACTAGCATTGCTGTCATTTATGAGTTAGACATTATTCAGTTACAGGGTGTATTCATAAGGGGCTCGATTCATCCAAGCTTTTACGCTGAAAAAAAATTACGTAAAAGTTTTTTGAAAATTATCAAAATTTTGTAGCAACTCTGTGTTGCGCTAAAATTTTGCAGTTTTTGGTGTTTTAATGCCAGTTTCTCTCACCCAGTTCTGTCAAAATGAGAGGAGCAGGACAGGGATGCGGCATTGGCATACCAAATTAGCGTTTCCTAATTCAGAAATCCTACTCCAGTATTTCATGCTCGGAGGCGCATGCGTGCCACTCATCAGATACTGCAGATTCAATAAGAGGAGTGGGAGAAATTCGCCGGTATAAATGAATTGGTGCCCGGTGTTTGATGAATAGATTGTTTACAGAAACAACTGGGCCGCTACATCAAACGGGTGCAGCCCAATCGCGCACTACGCCACTCTTGACAGAGTACATTGAATTTGGCACTACTTCTAAGTGCCGTGCACCTCTGTAATGTAGAAAACACCGGCACGTTTAATGGAATCGACAAGAGTTATGGTCACACCCTGTCTTGCCCTAGTTCCTCCCTAGGTCTATGTGCACACAGTGTCTTTTAGACATTGACATACCCGATGAGATTTTAAAGCAGAAGACACTTCAGGAAAATGTTAGCAGTCTTTTTTTTCGTAAGCATCTATTTTGTACATATTTTCTGATGTGTTTTACGCCAGTGCGTTTTTTATTATTCAGATTGTATGTAATATTAGTGAGCGGCTAGAATAATGCCAGCACAACAATGGTGAGGTCATTTCTTTTTACCACTTCCCGACTTTGTAAGATGTTCAAAAAGCCTGAACATATGCACAGCAACTCGTTTTGACATTGCTGTGCAGATGTTAATTCTTTTGGACTTTTATTTATTGCTTTTTCAGATGGGTTCCAGGTGGAATCTGCTTGAAAAAGACTTTGCGTGCACATGTCCTAAAAACTACTGTTCCCGCCCACATTATTACAGTTACTGAACCTGTCATTGTAATATTGGATCTGCTCCTGTTAAATTATGGGGCTCCTTGGGTTAGATTTTTCTTATGATTCTCTTGCTATATCCGCTAATCATTTTCTTTGCTAATTGCTTCTTCTCAAGAATCTTTACTACCATTTTAAAGACGCTTCGTAAATGATATTGTGGACCACCATCTACCATAGACTATATGGACAAGGAATGTTGTTTTGGGAAATCCCACTTTAAGAAGTTTAATGATCTTGGCTAAATCCTGATTTATGTTACGTCTAACATATCTTAACGCGCAACATTCGCAAGAGAAGCTACTAGGTCCAATTATATGTAATAAATGTCTCTACTGAGCCGGGAACCAATCAACCAGGAGACAAAGCTCTGGCGGAGAACAAGCTTCAGAAATTGTCACACCAGCTATATCAATACTAATTTCTAATTAGTGGTGGCAGCAGATTGATAGAAGCTTTGTTATGTGCCGAGAACAAGCCTCGGAGTGGGATTATGAATGACAGACTTGTACTTCTTCACCTGGAAGGGACTAGAATCATCATTAGGTACTTTTGCTAAAATCTAGAATCTTTAGTAGAGGCGATCAAGCTAATTCTTCTATGGTAAACCACGTATCCAGGAGCTTCAGTTTCCAAAAATACCCACATAAATTTTTTTTACTAGAATTGGGGAAAAATGGACCTCCCCAATGCTGGATGGACTTGAACTTCATGGACCTAGATCTCTTTTTCAACCTATATAACTATCTAACCGCTTCCCTGCACGTATCATTAGTCATAGAATGGTAGAGTTGGAAGGGACCTCCTGGGTCATCTGGTCCAACCCCCTGCTCAAAGCAGGATTCACTAACTCATCCCGGTCAGGGCAGTCGAGGGCAGCTTCCATTTAGAGCAGCCGCCACTTTCCAAATGAAGCAAAAGAGAAGAAAAGATTGTACGGTGAGTGCTGGGTACCTTTTCACAAAGGGACAAAACAGTTCCCGCCTGGATTACTGCAACCTGCTCTTCATTTCGCAGATTCTGTCGAAAAAAACAAAAATCAATATTATATATACTGTACCCTACATCATGAGAGGTCATCATCTCAGAGCAAAAGACCTCGATATGCATACTTTTTGAATTTTTAGAAAATCACCTCGTTACCCTCCACTACTTCTTTGTAGGATATAGTGCTATGCAAATGAAGCGGTCACTGATGTGGCCACTGGACTAGGGTTCTGTGAATCGATTGCTCAAGTCTATTGACAGTATCTCTGTAAACAAGCTTAAATAGATAGGTTCTGTCAATCACTGATTAGGACCGCCCTCTGGACCCCTAAGCCCAGGATTAGCAGGGATTTTCAATTAATCAGTGGCTACCTTTTCCCCTAACACTATATATCAATCTACTCGGCTCGTCTTGCTCGATAACAGAAATCAGTAGATTGGACTGCGCTTCCTTTAGGTGATACAATCCAGAGGAGCAACAGCTGCAGGCTTATGCGGAAGGGACTGTATTGAGCTGACAACAGATAGCATGGTGTTTACTGTTTCCATGTGTGTAGGTCTTCTCTAGACCGTATGTTATGACCTCTCAGTTTTCTTGCTCTACCTAACAGATAAAAAAGCATTTACTGCTCCCAAAATTTCAGAGTGCTCATAGAATCATAGAATCATAGAATCGTAGAGTTGGAAGGGACCTCCTGGGCCATCTGGTCCAACCCCCTGCTCGAAGCAGGATTCGCTAAATCATCCCAGTCAGATGTCTGTCCAGCCTCTGTTTGAAGACTTCCATTGAAGGAGAACTCACCACTTCTCGTGGCAGCCTGTTCCACTCATTGATCACTCTAACTGTCAAAAAGTTTTTTCTAATATCTAATCTGTGTCTTCTCCCATTCAGTTTCATCCCATTGCTTCTAGTCTTTCCTTGTGCAAATGAGAATAAAGTTGATCCTTCTACAATGTGACAGCCCTTTAGATATTTGTAGACAGCTTAAATCTGCAATATGAACCATCCTTAAAGGGGTTTTCTGCCCTTAGCTACCCCCAGGTGCAGTTTGTTTAAAAAGATACTCTACTCACACTCCCTGGGTCTAAAAAAACAAAATGTCCTTAACTTATCTTCTCCAGGACTGAATCTCCACCACTGCTCCTGATATCTGTTATTGTCTTTGGCGCTGATATCACACCGACCATGCTTAGGCCAATCAGTGAGCTCAGTGGCTTTGCCAGGGTAGACAGAACGAGTTGCTTAGAGCTGCTGAGATTACTGATTGGCTGCAGCATTGGTAACGTAACTGCAGTGGGAGGAGCGCTGGATCGGGACAGATGATTAAACCACAATTTTATTTACCGTATTTATTTTTTTAATACAGCAGAAAACCCATTTAGTTGTAAACTGCTCTGCCCCCTGCTTTTTAGGGTGATTGCCATGTCATGCCACCGAATACTCACCCTGCCGCAGCTCCCGCGTCACAGCCTCTCTCCCTCCCTCCCTCGCGGCAGCGCCTCCTCCCCGGCTCTTGTGCTCCGGCGATACCCTGACCCAGAAGCACCGCCGGACCAATGGGAGACTAGGCTGTGGCATTTCAGGCTGCCCTCCTGTATTGGAGGCGGAGGATTGTCATGTCATACAGCACACTAGGCCTCTCTCCCGCTACCGCTGCCTCTTACCTTGCTATACTTGTCTCCCGCAGTCCTACTCCGGTCCTGCCCTCCATGTCCCTGTTCCGTCCTGCTGTCCGTGGGCCAGTCCTACTCTGGTCCTGTACTCCGTGTCCCTGATCCGTACTGCTGTCCGTGATCCAGTCCTTCTCTGGTCCTGTCCTCCGTGTCCCTGCTCCGTCCTGCTGTCCGTGGTCCAGTCCTGCAGTCCTCTTCTGGTCCTGTCCTCCGTGTCCCTGCTCCGTCCTGCTGTCTGTGGTCCAGTCCTGCAGTCCTACTCCGGTCCTGTCCTCCGGTCCGTGATCCAGTCCTGCAGTCCTACTCCGGTCCTGTCCTCCGTGTCCCTGCTCCATCCTGCTGTCTGTGGTCTAGTCCTCCTATAACTCTGTACTTCCGTGGTCTTACTCCAGTCTATTCTGAACCGCCCCTCTTGGTACCGGCTATCGTGGTACCCGAACCCCTGGGCCTGCTCCTAACGATCCCTGTATAGGGGTCGGCTCCACCTGGCGGCTTGCCCGGGGCCCCTCGATGCCACGATCCAGAGGGTCCACTCTTGGAGACTTTCTCACTTGACCAGACCCTTAACACCATCACTGTTGGGAGGTACATAAATGGTGAGGTGACTATGAGTGTGTGGCTCTGCATGGTTGAGTCTGTGGGTGAGCAGAGACCACACATGTTGGATATTTGGCATTGGGAACCACCATATGGTAGGGAAGTCGTTGGTGCTTATCGTAATCGATATGAACCTCCATTATGTTTGGTCTTGAATACATACAGTGCCTTGCAAAAGTATTCGGCTCCCTGGAACTTTTCAACCTTTTCCCACATATCATGCTTCAAACATAAAGATACCAAATGTAAATTTTTGGTGAAGAATCAACAAAAAGTGGGACACAATTGTGAAGTTGAACGAAATTTATTGGTTATTTTAAATTTTTGTGGAAAGTTAAAAACTGAAAAGTGGGGCATGCAATATTATTCGGTCCCTTTACTTTCAGTGCAGCAAACTCACTCCAGAAGTTCATTGTGGATCTCTGAATGATCCAATGTTGTCCTAAATGACTAATGATGATAAATATAATCCACCTGTGTATAATCAAGTCTCTTGGATACAAAATGATTTCCAAAACTTTAAACATCCCAAGGAGCACTGTGCAAGCGATCATATTGAACGGAAGGAGTATCATACTACTGCAAATCTACCAAGACCCGGCCGTCCCTCTAAACTTTCATCTCAAACAAGGAGAAGACTGATCAGAGATGCAACCAAGAGGCCCATGATCAATCTGGATGAACTGCAGAGATCTACAGCTGAGATGGGACAGTCCGTCCATAGGACAACAATCAGTCGTACACTGCACAAATCTGGCCTTTATGGAAGAGTGGCAAGAAGAAAGCCATTTCTCAAAGATATCAATAAAAAGTGTCATTTAAAGTTTGCAACAAGCCACCTGGGAGACACACCAAACATGTGGGAGAAGGTGCTCTGGTCAGATGAAACCAAAATCGAACTTTTTGGCCACAATGCCAAACGAAATGTTTGGCGTAAAGGCAACACAGCTCATCTCCCTGAACACACCATTCCCACTGTCAAACATGGTGGTGGCAGCATCATAGTTTGGGCCTGCTTTTCTTCAGCAGGGACAGGGAAGATGGTTCAAATTGATGGGAAGATGGATGGAGCCAAATACAGGACCATTCTTGAAGAAAACCTGTTGGAGTCTGCAAAAGACCTGAGACTGGGACAGAAATTTGTCTTCCAACCAGACAATGATCCCAAACATAAAGCAAAGTCTACAATGGAATGGTTCACAAATAAACGTATCCAGGTGTTAGAATGGCCAAGTCAAAGACCAGACCTGAATCCAATTGAGAATCTGTGGAAAGAGCTGAAAACTGCAGTTCACAAACGATCTCCATCCAACCTCACTGAGCTCGAGCTGTTTGCCAAGGAAGAATGGGCAAGAATTTCAGTCTCTCGATGTTCAAAACCGATAGAGACATACCCCAAGCGACTTGTAGCTGTAATCGCAGCAAAAGGTGGCGCAACAAAGTATTAAGTTAAAGGGGCCGAATAATATTGCACGCCCCACTTTTCAGTTTTTGAATTTCCACAAAAATTTAAAATAACCAATAAATTTTGTTCAACTTCACAATTGTGTTCCACTTGTTGTTGATTCTTCACCAAAATTTTAATTTTGGTATCTTTATGTTTGAAGCATGATATGTGGGAAAAGGTTGAAAAGTTCCAGGGAGCCGAATACTTTTGCGAGGCACTGTATATTATCTATCAATTGTCCTGAATTTTCAGGGAATGTTCAAAATCCAGTTGGTGCTTCCCAGCCAGAAATGGGGTGGGTTTTGTATAAACCCTGCTCCAAAGCGGGTGTTTTAGGGGCATTCCCAAAGTTAGGGGCAGGACCTACACGTTCCTATTACCCCAGCAGAAATGTTGAGTGATAACATGAATGCTGTTGGTAAGATGACCTCCAAACTCGCACTCTTCATACTGTGGATCGGTCACACAACGATGGCTCAGTCTTCATATATTAGACACTCTCTTGATATAATCCGGAGATCACAGACCCGTAATAATTTCATGGTTTATAGCAATAAATATTGCAAAGAATGAGGGTGAAAGTAATGGATCTGTGTAGGGTCCGCAAAATAAGTGAAGGTTTCCTAGCATGCGAAGGGTGAAATGTGCAGCGAATCTGCACCTTTTCCTCAGCTAAATTCACAATAGTATTAAATGCATGGTTTGCATTGTTAAATTGCCAAAAAATTGGTTTTCTTACACCCACAGAGCACTCAAAAGTGACAGCTAACAGCTGCTTTTCTTTTTTTGTATAACTTGTTGTTCACTGCCCATTGTCAAGTGTAATCCACCTGTAGCAGAAGACCCCCGAGATGTATCGAGCACAGGAATTCAGGGACAGGTCCGAGACTCTTTGCTGCTGCTCTGCTGAATGTCAAATAGTATACAGGCATAACATACAAAGAGGTGGGTTTTCAGTTCTGGACAATGGCAGGAACATTGCATACTGGGAAGTGAAGGAAAGGAAGTTTTAGCACCTATAGTGCTGGCAGAATTCGAATGAAAAGGAACCAACCACTCAAAAAAAAGTAATATGCACTAACAGTTGTTTTAATTTGTTATGGGGAGCTGAGGGCAGCAAGATCATCCTTTTCTACCTGAGATGTTTAAAAGAACAGGTACTCATTAAAGGTCTCCCACAATATCTGACTTAAAAACAATTCTGTTTTTTGCTTTGGAGCAGAAAACATCAGCGTTAGATAAAATTGTAATTAGACGCAAATTGTTAAATGCTAAAAAAAAAAAAAAACCTATACTCCTCAACAGTGAAATCAGACACATACAGAAATCCCTGCACTTACAGCCTCGGCTGCCGTTAATGAGGTTATTAATGGTCGTCTGAGGAACGTTCTGCCACGCTGAATGCACTTGGGCAAATCATCAAGATGCACTGCCGGGAGCTCCCTGTGCAATTGCCGATCAACGATGTCCCAGAAGTGCTCCATAGGAGACAAGTCTCTAGACTGTAAAATCCATGGTAGCATGTGGCCTGGTGTTGTCGTGTTGAAAAATGGTTCATGGGACACTTTGGAAAACTGGCCATACTAGTGGTTCCACCACCCAATCAATGTAAGGCCGAGATCACACATGCGAGAAACATGGCCGAGTCTCGCATGTTAATACCCGGCACTGCCGCCGGCACTCAGGAGCGAAGCGCGCGGCCGCATAGCAATACATGGAGCAGCACACTCCATTCCTGAGTGCCGGCGGCAGTGCTGGGTATTAACATGTGAGACTCGGCTGTGTTTCTTGCTTGTGTGATCCCGGCCTAATGCTGACCTATTAGTGTACCTGGAATGAAGACTAGGCTACATTGTCACCCAACACCATAATCCAGAGAGTAGGACTAGGGTGACTTTCCATCGTGAAGGCATCTTCACGGTGTTGCTCATGTGGTCTCGCTCGATTAGAACGGTGCAAAGTGAATCTTTATGTACTGCAAGTGAAGTTAGACATCACATACCGAGAACAAGGCATCAAACATTGTCTACACAAATCATCAGGTGTTGCACAACATTGGGCTACAAGCCAGATATCCAGCTACAGGTTATCCATTGGCCTCATGCCATTGCTCTGAAAGGTTTTCATGGTGCAGAGCAAGATGGCAATGGAGACTGGAATGGAGGTCCATCCGCTTCAGCAATGAGTCCTGCTTTTGTTGGATATGGTGATAGCCGGAGATGTGTCCGGAGATCAAAAGCACATAGCAATGAAGAGGTCTTTGCGAGGAAGCATGAAAATGTCTCTGGGACATTTTCAACACCACAGTGCCAGGCCACATGTTGCTTGTGCTACGGTGAGAAACCTGCATGGCCTAAAGCACTACCATGGCCTGCAACATCTCCATACTTTCTCCCATACAGCACATCTCAGACATCATTAGTCAGCAAATGCAAAGAGAGCTGCCAGCAGAGGATCTTGATGATTAGCATGTCAGAACATTTCTTAGACAACCATTAATAACGTGATTGATAGCAGCCAAGACATGGATGTGTGGGGATTTCTGCACATGGGGCTCATACTCGATACTCAATAAATCAAGTTGTTTTTAACAATTATTTTCCATTTTTTGATCCTTTTCATATCAGTATCATGTCTATCCATCCTATAATTTCCATAATACCATGACTTTTCTTTTTTGTAATGATTCAATTTCAATGTTGAAGAGTGTATATTAAAGACAGAAAGCAGCCACAGGTTATGGAGTATCAACATGAATCAGAAAATTACCCCATTATCTCCAAGTATATCCAGCTTCTTCATCAGCTCCGAAATATCTACATCCTGAAAGAGAGCAGCCATGTGAGTACATAAGACCAGGGCATGCCCCGCAGTGTCTGCACTTATCCTGATATACAAAGCAGAGAACGGCCGACAGCAAATGTGGAAACGATGAAACTTGAAGATGATTGTTGAGGAATACATACCATGCAGCTATAGACTGAAGACTCTTTATGTCCCATTGAGGCCTGCAACAGATTGTAGAGCAATCATCTGCAGGTCTCCCCATCACTAAAGAGCCTGAATCACTGTTCAAGCATCAATACAGGCTACTCTATACAATGGCGTGAGAGATGAAGACACCGGTTTATGCATCACCCGTAAACACTAGGATATGCCAGTATAATGGCACCAAGTAATCATAAATGGGTGGACTATCGTAAACCATTGTCATATTGCAGATCCTACATTGCCCTTTATATATAGGTAAACGTCCGGTGTTTGATAGGGGTATAAAATGGTGTACTGGGATAGAACAACCGCATACTCGACATTGCCAAACACACGGATGTTCTAGAATTGAGAAAAAAGATTTGTAGAACCTTTGGCCACGTCAGTAATACGTGTCCCCAGGACCAGAGCCCTACAAACCTTCCCCTACATACCCTCCATCTCTACTCTGCACAGGCATGCTCAGCCTAGCCAAGCACACATGTTCTAGAGTTGAGAAAGAAGATTCGTAGAACCTGAGCCCCGTCAGTAATACGTCTCACGAGGACCAGAGTCCCACAAACCTTCTTCTACATACCCCATATCTCAACTCTGCACATGCATGCTTGGCCTATCCAAGCACGCTATGTTCTAGAGTTGAGAAAGAAGATTCGTAGAACCTGAGTCACATCAGTAATCCTTGTCCCCAGGACCAGAGCCCCACACACCTCCTCCTACATACCGGTCACATATTAATCAGAAGAGATGCAGGGTAAGAGGTTGAAAGGGCTCTGGTCCCGGACATGGCCACAAGTCCAGGGTCCTAGAAATCTTTTTGCTCAATTCTGTGTTCCTAAAGGGACTGTCCATTACAATTATATACAAAGAGTCAAGTGTTGGGAATTAAATCAAATAAAAATAGCAGATGCTGGCCTAGTAGGAGGGGCGGACACAGACTAAAAAAATGGTCTCCTTTGCAAGAACAGTATGTGGGTCCTTGTAGTCCAATAGCACATCGTAATGCACAATTGCACCTACTCTAGAAGTGGAATAAAACCCCATTACTCTTGGGCTACCTCTATAGAGCTACACAAGTTGTACCAATGGTATATGTGCCCATGTCTAGTAGACCATAGTTATTCCTTGGCACCACAACCTGTCTCTCTAGCCGAACTCCTTGATTTATCTTCCGGAAATGAACATCACATAATGCCAGTGGCCTGTAAATGGCCAGAAAAAAAAACAAAAAAAAAAAAACTTCTAGCAATTCTTCCAATTCGGATGGAATGTCAAAGCTGCAACCAACCAGTGACCACTGATTGAGTGTAGTAGTTGTCATGTGACATCCCCCATCTAACCAGGAGACTTCTAGGAGACACAGGCAGGAGTGCGGAGGAATGGCCGAGGTCTAGTAAGGGAGTGTCTGTTTTTTTTTTGTTTAATCTTAAGACCACCATGATCCAATATCTACAATTAAATGTTGTAGTGAACAAGCCATTTAATGGGGATTTGGAGGCTTATCTCTCATTAGACCAAAAGGATCATGCATGTTAAAATCCAACATGCCCAACCCTTCTTTTTCTCTTAATATCTGCTATCGGGAGGAGAGTCTCCACACCACCATACACAAGAAATGAAAATTGGGACCTGCCGGCTTTTATCTAACGATAATGGCCACGCTTATCCTCCATATACAGAGAGGTTACCTACAGATCTTGTAACACTTGGATGCACTTTTATACGACTTCTACTAGTGTTACCACTGCATTTTGTGTTTCTGCAGTCAATATGTCCACTCTCACCTATAATTTTAGGCTGTGGACCTCAAGGTTTTTAATATGGAACCACAAACAAAAGTGTGTCAATTTTTGGACAACCTTCCCCCCATAGATGGTCCTAAGTATTTACTGAGCATGTGGCAAGGTGCACTAAACCTTTGCGTAGTAAAAGTAGCCATCTGTCAACTAATCAAATGTGTCTTCACCATCAGTCTTGTAAGCAAATGGCAACGGCTGGACCTCTCACAGGGTTAAAACTCCACATTAGCTGTACAATGGCAATGGTGACCATGCATGAGGCATAAGGACGTTTCATGGGTTAATGGCAGTGGAAACACATGGTATGCACCAGAAGAGAGAAGTGAATCTGCATCTACCTTAATTCCTTCCTGCTGACAGAAAAGCTGCAGAGCGCTTCCATTATTTTCTGGGAAGCTTGCTATATGGAGGTTAAAGGCTGGAGACCTTCGTTCTCTCTCCTGGGAAAAAATGTGTTATTTTACATTTGATCCTAATAGAACACCTAAGAATGTCACGGAGAATCGCCCTGATATAAACACTGGAAGCTATCACCAAAAAATCAGCTTGTACTCATCAGGAGAAAAGTCCATTTATTGATATAACCCTCCTCTATGCCAAAAAGGGGCTCCTTACCCTTATATAGCTTTCCCTTTAAAGAGAAATTCCCATCTTCTTACATGGGTATTGTCCAATAGTACTTGCAAATACAATACAAGCAGTTTTGCAATTTACTGCTTGTTAAAACTTTCAGCCATTCTTGAGATATTAACACTTTTCTTTTGTGTACAGTTTGTTGCCTTGGAGACCGACCACCACTGTTAGACAGCAAAACATGTGCAGTGCTTACAAGCGCTTTTTCTATTGGGGAAGTAAGCACGGTTTTGAAACTGGTGACGACTGTAAGATCGCACTGTTATTTCCTTATCTTAATCCCTGCAAGCTTCTAAAAGACAAGATAGACCTCAGAGGTGGTCGGTGTCCTAGGCAACAAGCTGTGAACAAAGAAAAAAAAAAAAAAAAGTATTAATAGCTCAAGAACAGAAACAAATTTTAAAAAGCCATAAATGGCAAAAGTGCTCATTTTTACAAGCACTATCGGACAATATTCATTTATGAAGATGGGATTAACCCTTTAAAACAATAAATTAATTTACCCTGAAGTTGGAGTCCCATATAACATGTCCGATTGACCACAAAATCTTAAAAGGTGTTATCTAGGCTTCAGATATTGATGACCTCTCTGTGGTGGCTGTTCCCCAATCAGCTTTGACCAGATGTTCCCAGTAAATGGCACTGAGTCAGCACTGTTCTGCACACCGTGTAGTAGCGGTTACCGGTTACTGCAGTCCGGCTCCTATATAAAAGAGAATAGAAGCTGAGCTGCAGCACCCAGTAACAGCTACTACACAGTGAACATAGCTGTGCTCATATACGGCTGCCACCAGAAAACAAGCGATTGCTGGGGGTGCCCCAAAATCTGATATTGATGACCTGTCAAATTTCTGAAGCGAGAAAAACAACTTTAAAAGATACATGTAGCCCTTTAGCGCACAGATAGACGGCTGTATAAATCACAGCAAGATCGGAACGTAGTGCATGGACTGGCCGGCGGCTCTCCTGTCCGGTGCGCGAGAGCTGCATAGGTAAACCTGAAGATGTCACTCTCCGGTCCGTGCACTGCGTTCTGATCGCGCTCTGATTCATACAACACCCAGAGGGTCATTTTGGATACATAAATGTATGTATTTTTGCTATAGGGTTTCATTAAAGAATTTGGACCATTGATCTTCTACAGCCTCTATGTATTAATGTGCGCAGCAGGCTGCAGAATGAGTGAATCTGTCAGCGAGCTCCTTCTTCTGACTTTTTTTTTTTTTTTAAATCAAATTAAAGAACATTTGGCTGTTGAAGTCACCATGGCCTACACTCTTACTGAAACTCTAATGTAAAAATGTATACATTTAATAAAAACAGACCCTCGGCCAATCTATCCATACTTGTGGCAGATTTGCTGCAGAAATTTTTGCGACTGTCCTCTATTCATCTTTATAGAACGTGCAGAAATGCATTTAAAAGAAAAAAAAAAAAAAAATCAGTCCTAAATATGAACCTTCAACTTTTTACATTCCACATGATAACACGTTAACCCTTTGAATACTTTAACTATAATTGTCTTTTCTTCTCCGTTCACAGTCGATCAGCTACTTTTGGGGGTTTCTGTTTGCTGCCGCAGTAAATACTAACAGAGAGCGTTGCCGATCCCAGCACGTTCTACAACCGAAACGTGGCATTACGCAATGTCTAATCGCACGAACCGTGTTTGCAAGAGTTTTAAAATTGACTTCTGGTGAAAATTGGAATTTCCCATTGTAACCATCAAATTATAAATTATTCGCTCTGCTTGTATTTTTTGCATTTGTTTTTTTGCAGGGTGGACACCATTGTTAAAATGAGCTCTGACTGTGAATGATGAAGAAGAAGAAAACATTGTGAAAAGTTGCCAAGAAAGATCAAGGAAAGTGTTAATAGTCACTCAATACTATATGAAGTTTTAACAAGGCAGTTTTTTTTTTTTTTTTGTTTTTTTTTATTATTTTTTAGATGTGGAATTTTCCTTTAAGAAATCAGTATTATACATCGTTTCTACAAAAAAAAAACAAATCATTGAGAAATGTCTCAAATTTAAAAAAACAAACAAACCTCAGATAAAGATATTTGTAAAAGGCATACGGCATAACACTGGTATAGCACTCAGGGCTGGTAAGGTTATTCATCACCATTAACAAATAAAAGAAAAGCTTAAAACCTGAAGAATTCATCCGTCTTTTGTTTTATCCAATTTTTGGTAAATGGAAACCAAACGATATCCCAGCAGGATGAGGAAAGAAAAACTTTATGTAAAAGTTTCTAGTGGAGATAGAATGCCAATTATACATTTTTTCTTCCCCAAATAAGAACAACCACATTTCATTATATTCTTATGAGAGTTCCAAGGTACCAACCCTTCCCTCCAGATTTTAAGCATATACCTTTTTTTCCTCCAATGGGTGTATTTTGGTCTGCGAACTATTTTTGCACTTGGGTTTCATTAAAAAAAATAAAAATAAAAATTTCTGCAGATCGATTTAAATGGAGAATTTGTCAGTGAGCTTCCTCTAAGACCAGGTTCAGATGGGTATATTTAATGGCCCATATTCAGATCGCTATCCCCGGACTGACCGTGGGTCTTCTGACCCGAACTTACAGCCTCGTGTGCGTCTACAAGCCTGTACGTTCAGGTTGGAATACCTGTGCTTCTTCTGGGTATTGACCGTGAAATACGCCCATGTGAACTCTGCCTTATGACCACATCAAAGTTAAGCTTAACTTTGATGTGGTCATAAATCAGCTGATTGGAGCTCAGAAATAGACAAAAATAAGGACTAAAGTCTCATTTAGACATTATTTGCATTTACTTTTGCGTATGCGAAGAACTGACCAACTTTTATTAGTGCTTTGGATCAGGATTTTATCAGTTTTTGGTCAGTCAATGAAAAATGGATGCAACGCCGATGGCATCATTGTGCTGTCGCAAGTTTTCCATGCCTCTTTAAACCTGAATGGGGGCGTTTGATCCACGACTCAGGTAAAAAATGACCATGCCTGTGTTTTATATTTTCTTGCTGACCAAGTATTCGGAAAAAAGCCACCGACATATGAACAGCCCCATACACTATAATAGGTTGGTATTCTATTCAGTAATAGTACATGAAACAGAGATGTCCGATTGGGGCTAAAATTAATGAAAATAGAGTAAGAGTGAAAGAAAAGGATGGAAGTGGAGGTAGTATTTTAAGTGTCAACGTGAAATTAATAGCCAATGGGATCATGCTGGAAAAAAAAAAAAAAGGGATAAAAAGTAATAAAATGAGCACTAAAAAAAATAAATAAAAATAAAAACAGAAACCGACACACAGATGTAAACTTTAATTACGTGCTGGAATTAGTTGGAGTAAATTAAGCAAATGGAAGCAAATAAAGCCAAAGGCAAATACTTTTATTATGAGAAAATATTTTAAAATCATATATATATATATATTCATCTGAAAAAGCAAAAAAAATGCAAACATGCAAGGTTCAAATACACAGACACTAAAATAAAACGGACTTAATTCACAGTGTGGACTTTCACATTAGACATGCAGAAAATTAAACAACTCGAACTGGGAAATATATGCAAAAATTATTATGACGTTAGGTGTAATAAACAGCGCCCATTGGGTAGTCATGGACTAATCTCTCGCAACGTATAAAAGGCCAAAGTGTGTTTTCTTTTTCTGCACTTCCCCTGAACTTAGCCAATCTTCCCGCTCCCATATATCCATGTGTATTAAATATATTTAATCCGAGACTCAAAAGCAAGGTCTGTTCCCGAGGAGAGTTTACAGACGGAATCTCTTACTTCGAGTTCAAGAACGCGGAATTCTAAGAGTTCGTTCTGGTCTTTGGCGTCCTGGATGTCATTTTTCAGCTGACTCTCATCCAATTCATACTTAAATATCTAAAAAAAAAAAAAAAAAAATTGCAAATCAAATATTTTTGTCTCCAATATGTTCACAGATTAATGAAGAAAATAATCATAGTTAACAATAATTAATAAATCGGGCATAAACTTGATTTTCTCAGAGGCGGAATAACTATTTGCACGCAGGAAGGTATGTGTGAACTTGTGATACTTTATTTTGGTGACCCTAAAGCTCCTGGTAAATTCCCTTTAAAGGGTATGTTTCACGATAACAGCCCCCCTAAGGGAATATGGCGATGCTGGCTTCTTTGAAAAGTGGGTATCTCAATAAGACAAACCCTTAAACTGTTTTGGTTACGTTCACATATCACATTTTGAAGTCGGTAATAACTGATTATTGGGCGTGCCAGGTTTTGGACCCCCACCGATCTGATATTGATGACTTATCCCAAGAACCCCTTTAAATCTCCCGAAATATTTGAGCCGGGAAATCAACCATTTTTTTCCAATGTTGTATCTGATCTTTCTGCAAAAAGAGAAAAAGAACATGAAATCCGTCCTCTTACCCAAGACACACGTCCTTAGCTACTTTTCAGAGAAATGGAAGAAATCGGGAGAAAATGAAAACCTGCACTGAGAGGAATACCCCTTTAACTATACTAAACACTACATCAGTGTTACAAAACATAGACAGTACCTTTTCTAACAATTCTTGGTTTTTCCTCAGGAGATGCTGCTTCTCTTCTATCCATTTGGAATCCTATGAAAAAAAAGACGAAGAATATATTAGAAAATTATTTCCATAAACAGAGTTTTAAAGGGACAGTTCGATCTGTGGACAACATGGTAATGAGGAGAAGATAAGCAGAATGATGTAGAGGCCTAGCTAGAAAACACTCAGTATAACTTGTACTCTATTCACTGAAATCCCTGGTGTTTCTATAAACAAGAGTCCAGTGGGCGGTCCTACTGAGTGATTGACACCTCACTCTGGAAGCACAGTTATACAGGGAACACTCAGTCACCGAGTAGGACCGCACGCATATGAAAACCAGGGATGTCAATGAATAAAATACAAGTTATACTGACATTTTTACCCACAAAAATGTCAATCAATCTGATCATCGCCTCCTTCTCTATAACATGCCACCTGCAGGATATATAACATTTTCAACATGACAGGTTCCCTTTAAGTAACTGAACCATCTGACCTCAGTCCTCCTCCACCAGCCGTAGGCCTACGATATCAGAAACACTACGCAGAAGAGGGACAGATGTAACAGTGCTACAAAATCTATGCATGAACCATTAAGGTGGGACATCATTGCAAAATTTCTCTTTATGGGTCATAATTTTTTTTTAAAATTCCAGCTCAACTGGTTTTTGCCAGCTGTTCTCCAATTTCCAGGTATTATTACGTTACCACTGCAGCCAATCACTGACCTCAGCAGTTACATATCGACATTGCTACCATCAAAGCTGATGCTAGTGATTGGCTGCAGCGGTCACATGTCAGTTGCTGGAACACTATCCCTTATGGAAAGGGACCAGCGGCGTGACAGCTGTGGATCAGCATGAGAGGTACTTTGGGAATATACAAGTTACTTTCTCATTTTATTATGTTCCCTGCCAAGTGGAAAATTTCGGAAAGAAAAAAAAAAAAAAAATCTGGAATTTGGTGGCCGTAGTAAATCAGTAACTCTGGATTAGCTTGTTTTACTTTATGTAGTGCAAATCTATACTTGAGTCATCGCCTGGAAATTTTTAATATTTTGCTTAGGATGTGAACACGAAGAAACGAACATAAAAGAAAAAAGTACATACACCAATATATCACCGACATATACCAACACCTCCTTGACTTAAATACATCAAAATACACAAATATGTGCAACCTTACTCTTATGCACACAGATATTAAAAGGGTTGTTTGGACAAAATAAAACGTAGTCACTTGACGCCGGCCCCCAGTCACAGGCCACGTAGGTTCGGCACCTCGTGGAACTTTGACTACACCGTTTCCGGTCCCTGTACAGACCACATCACGGCTGTCTGCGCTCCATCCAGGTGGGTGCCGTAGACGAGTATTACTACTTATGTTACTTTTTATTGTCCCTTGGATAAACACCCCTTTGTGTTGTCTTACCCTTATATTTTACATATTAGCCGGACACCTTAGGTATAACATTTATTAGTACTCAAATAAAGTAATTTTATTTTGCTCTCTCCTATGTTTTGGGGGTCTGGAAGTCCCTTGAAGGAATGATTGAACAGGTTGGATTAGAAATTATATTATCTAAAGTTCAATGTTACTACTAACTATAACTACTATCATTGGCCTACAAAAAAGTCCATAACCTGTCTCCTCCATATATCTCTGAACTAATCTCCCGATATCTTTTAACACATAAAAGACCTCCTTCTCTCCTCCATACTCGTACATTCATCACCCAATCGCCGCCAAAACTTCTCCCGAGTATCCCCCATCCTCTGGAATTCTGTGCCACAACACCTCCGATTATCCGACACACTCGGAACTTTCAGACGGAACTTGAAAACTCATCTCTTCAAGAAAGCTGCAGCCTGCAATGACCCCGCTAACACCTCCACCGGAGCTGCCGCGATGCCCCAACCTACCGTCTCCTTCCCCTGTAGACTAAGCCCACAAGGGCAGGGTCCTCTCTCCTCTGTACCAGTCTGTCATTGTTAGCTTCTTGACTGTAATCTATATTTCTAATTTGCATGAATAATATTAGTGTGCGGTCTCATGGAATCAATGGTGCGCTAAAAAAATAATATTAGTGTGCGGTCGCCATCATGCCTGTGAGAACTCACAACTCATGATAAAGCTCTTATATAAGGAGGATCTGGCAGCTGTGCGGCTCTTATGTAGGGGTTTGGTGCTTTTGTCTTGTTGAGGTCTCTTGCCAGCGATTCTGTGCTGTACCCTGACAGACCCTCATGATGTACGAGCACCGCCGCTGAATAACAACGAGAAACCAATATAGTCACTGATTACAAGGACCAAAGAACAGATCTTTAGCTAAACCCTCCGGAACACTTATGGCACAGATGATGCCATATTGCAACCCAACATGTACAACACCAAGCTTAAAACAAAAAAACAAAACAAAAAAAACAACTTTACTCAAACAAACAGCGGAATAGGGAGTTAGGACTTAAAGCCGATTGACTTCACTGGGCACTAAGTAAACTAAGTAATGCTTTATTTCTCCTTTGGGGGTGATGCAGGAATATTGAATACTTGTTGCAAACAACTCCCTCTACTCCACCTTTTACAGCTACGAGAAGGGCATGGATTCTCTTATACAAGAGAATCGGATCGATTATATAATGACAATCGGCTCAAATTCTAATCTGCGTTTTAGCCGAGTGTCAGCTTGGTGCAATCAGATTCGCACACATGACAGAATCATTGCACAAGTGAGTTGAAAACAAAATTTCTCCATTGTGCCAAGTCCACAAAATCGGACTGCATTCCGATGTTTTCCCACACACTCAGACTTGAATGAGTGACTGCGATCCGATTTGTGAAGCATGCAGCGTTTTGTTTTTCTCATGCCCCATACAATAACATTGGTCTAAGTGATTTCTGATAAAACATCGGTTAGCGCTCGTTCAAGTTATATGCTTATGTGAGCGACCCCAAATAGTAATAGCCATTTTAGTGGCCTTAGGGATATACTCCTTTAGTAAATTATGGTATAACATTAGGATGAGTCATCTCTCAATGATTGCTGGGTAAGAGGAGGCCCAGAGAGTGCGAGGAGGCCCAGAGAGTGCGAGGAGGCCCAGAGAGTGCGAGGAGGCCCAGAGAGTGCGAGGAGGCCCAGAGAGTGCGAGGAGGCCCAGAGAGTGCGAGGAGGCCCAGAGAGTGCGAGGAGGCCCAGAGAGTGCGAGGAGGCCCAAAGAGTGCGAGGAGGCCCAAAGAGTGCGAGGAGGCCCAGAGAGTGCGCGGAGGCCCAGAGAGTGCGAGGAGGCCCAGAGAGTGCGAGGAGGCCCAGAGAGTGCGAGGAGGCCCAGAGAGTGCGAGGAGGCCCAGAGAGTGCGAGGAGGCCCAGAGAGTGCGAGGAGGCCCAGAGAGTGCGAGGAGGCCCAGAGAGTGCGAGGAGGCCCAGAGAGTGCGAGGAGGCCCAGAGAGTGCGAGGAGGCCCAGAGAGTGCGAGGAGGCCCTGAGAATAAGGGGATTGAAAAGCTTCAAAGTTTTTCCCTTTTAATGTGCAAAGAATATCCCTCTGCATAGAAAAAAAAACAAAAAAAAAAAAAAAAAAACTGTGGCTACTTTTTTACTAGGGATTAGTTGTGGGGTTCAAGAGGTCAGACCCCAAAGATCATGAAGTGGTTATTCATAACATTGTAAGTCATCACATAGCCACATTTGTGTACAAACTTGGACCAGCACCAGTTCCAAGAACGAAGCTT